>NC_143580.1:212047953-212388711 GCF_048544385.1 Mastigoproctus giganteus | reverse complement strand
GGCTGAAAGTGACGATCCACGTCTCATCCATGGTCACAAATTTTGCAAGGAAATTTGTTGGATCTGATTGAAAACGATGAAAATGTTCACTGAACTTTCTCTTGTGCGTTTTTTATCTGCTGTCAACTTTGGGATCCATCGTGCTGACATCTTTTTTCATTGAGAGAACTTCTGTTACCATGTGGTACGCACGTTCGGATGAGATGCCCAAGACGCCGGTACTGTACCGAACTGTCATTCGTCAATCATTCATCACCAGATCATGCACACTGTCAACAACTACTGGAATGATGGACGTCCCAGATCTTCCATAGCGTAGGTCATCTTCCAGAATCTCCCTCCTTCCTTTAAATTCTGCTGCTCTCTTCTTAACCGTGGAACAGGAAGGGACATCCTCCGCAATGTTGTAACCATATCCTTATGAATTTCCCTTGGCGTTAATTCGTTTTTTCCCAAATATTGGATGACTGCACAGTGACAGATTTTTTTCCGTCCTTTCTCATTCACTACTTTGTTGACTTCAGGACCTGTAATTAAAAAGAGACGTTATTGAAACTACATGAAACTTGGTGAGGTACTATTTGAAGTGTTAGACATCAAATGCAGAAATTGTTTATGCCGTACCACCACCCTTTCATATTCCGGCTACGAACTTTTAATTCACCCCTCGCACAAGCCATTACACACAATATATTGACTCCTCATATCCTTAGTTGCTTGGGCACTTAACACACACACACACACACACAGCACTGAAGGATTTTGAACTTCTGTCGACGATGGGAATCGAACCCAGGCCTTTTCCACACAGTGTAAAATTGCAGCTACGCTATCCGCTGTGCTACCCCGAGGGCACGGTGACGATTATAAAATCAATTATTCTACTTGAGTCGAAAATATTTAAATAATAGTGAACAGAGGAGTGACTGTAGAAGGATCTGTGGGATTGATTTTAATGTTAACTAAAGATTGACAGTCCAAGTGGATATAATGGAGATGGAGCATCGTGTTTGAGAAAAGTTGAATTGTCAATTGTCCGTGTTCCAGGTACTGCTATTTTAAAAGGAGACGAGACTTGTGCTTCTGGTTTTACCCTGAATTCCAGGAATATAAAAGGAAAGTTGAATATGTGTGACGCACTTCCGGTTTATAGAATGCGTTTTGACTGACAATGCTGTCGGAGATTATTGGGTAGTTTCACACAAGGAAATCTTAAGTTCTTAAAAACTTCAATTCTAGCGCTGAGTAAACATTTACAAGATTACTTGGGGCTGCAAGAGTGGAAATTCACAGTCTGGAACGAATAGTGCAAGTCGAGATAAATATAGCCAACACTTCCGTTTATAAACTTTATGACGTATCGGTGCGATCGTTTTTCTACGAAATGAAGTTTCAAGGGAAAAAGTGCAAAATGCGAGAAGGAATTACTAGTGAAAGAGAATCTCTGTGAAATAATCATAGCCACCAACTTCGAGAGCGATCGGGTTCTTTTATGAACTTCCCCAGAACTATGATCAAGTTATGTGTGTAAACTCAATGGCAAACAGCATTCAGCAATATTGGCTACAAATTTCAGTTGCTGCTAGTTAAAAATTGTTTTGTTAAGATATTAATGGTAAACAGTAAAAGTGGTTGTTCATAGGGTACGTTGTTTACAATCTGCGCCGACGTAACTAAGACAATGAAGCATCGAAAATAATGTCTGTAAACTGCATGTTCCATGGTAATTTTCCTGTTTTTCCGGATGAAATACTCGACAGAAATACATCCCTCACTCAAGAGCAACTATCTCGGCACCGGTGCGAAAATAAGCCCATTGAAGTTCCTTCCATTTTGAACCGAAGCATTTTTCAACTTCGGAATTCCGTGGACTCAAACCTTGGCCATGCACATGGCGTAAGAGCAGGGGTGCTGTCCAATGCACTATCTGCCATGGCGAAGGTAGAATGTGCAATATTTGAATATAAAGCATTCAAATTTGGATATCATTTAATAGATGATAGCCAAACCACTCAACTACTTATCCCATTCCTTGGTCCTCCGTAGCATCTTAGTCAATCTACTCTATATTTTCGTAAAATTTTAAACATAAAATGGTATTTCTCATAAAGCTACAGCACTCGCCAAGTTTTCCGACAATGCACGTTTTGTTCGGCGCATTCTTCATGCTACAAATTCTTGTAGCATGAAGCTTTTCTCAGAATTTTTATTTTTACCTTTTAGCTTATTTACTTTAATTTCATTGACTTATTTAATGTACCTAAATTTCAATGAAGTTCTTAAATTTATTGAAATTTAGTTTCCTCACAGTAAGTTGAAATTTTTACTAGAGCGAATACAGTACCTGCAAATAAGCAAATTCCAGAAAAAAGAAAGAAATGCGCCTTCCCCTAAAGTAATAATGGGAAGAATCATAGTCACGCGTTTCCCTCGCATAGCTGTGTCTAGAAACTTCGCGAGACCCTCATTGCTTTATCATCAACTATTTTGTTTGTGTTAAACTAACATTGTCTACGGGCTATTTGGTAAGATGTCTGCGCCGGTAGCACATTGGTATCGTCACCATACTCCCCACAGCAGGTGGAAAAGGCCCGGGTTCGAATCCCGTCAATGACGCGAGGAACTTTAATGGGCTTTTTTTCACTCCGTGGCTGATTTAGTCGGTCTCACGCGTACATAGCAAGGTTTTTCCCCGAGAAACAGGGGTTTTTCGTCCAGCAAAACAGACAAATCGACATAGAACACACGCAATTAACAGACATAAGACACACTGCACGGGAGATGAATTTAATTATTCAGGTGGCCTAAAAATAATAATAGTTTATCTGGTAAGATGGTATAGCAATGAAACAACTATCAGAGCGGTGGGCTATTTGCATGGAGCTGTATAGAAATATCCTTGAGGGGATCTTCAAGCCCAGCGATAGAATGGGATTGAAGACCACCTCAAGGATATTTCAAGTTTGATAGAATTCTTAACGTAACCGGTTTATGACCGGTTAAGTTGCGAATTCTATCAAGCCGAGGAATCTGGAACATCTGAGCAACTCAGAGTCTATCAGAAAAGTCTGTAAGCAGCTTTTCTCTTTTGCTGAGAAGTCCAGGAGCATTTAACAAAATAGCCCAAGAAAAAGGTTTATTGCCTCCGTGGATTGCGGCATTAGCTCCATTGTGTACAGTACGCCCGTTCGATCTCAGAAGGCAGCAATGCCGAAGAAGGATGAGCCTAAGGTATGTTACTTTCAGAAATTAAAGGTCTTGCAGATCTCCTGGTCAAGACACCTAGGCCTATGCCAGTTGCTGAAACCCTGTAGTGACCACGCCGATTCAGGATCCTTGTTCATTTTCGATATTCATACTACCAGCGGCGGGAGTGGTGTGTGCGCATCTGGTTAGTCTTCTTTTTCAGTTGATTGGTTGAGTCGACAAGAATCTTCAAGGATCTGGTTTCTGTAAGACTTATTGGCTGCACTTCTCTCTTTCGGTCAATGAGAAACTCTTGGTGGCAGAAAATATGTGCCATTGACAGTCAAAGTTTGAGGTTCATTCACAGGGGGAGGGGGAATGATGGATAAGTTGGCTGGTACGTACCCCTGATCGTAGTAAGACTTTTAAATGCCTGGATGCAAATAAAATCTTCCCACTTCTAAATATTCAGAGTTTTCTGTGGTTATTCTGCGAGGCCAATGCCATTTCTACACAAATTCGCAAGTTCCAAAAATATTTTATAAGGTGATACCGATAAATGTATGATTTTAAAATTAATGCCGCTACTTCACTGTTGCACCTTGTATTCAAAATAAAATAGTTGATGTTCTTTTCCCCTCCTTCCAACTACTTTTATTTACAGTATCAATATTTTTGGTTAGAAATTATCTGCACACGCTCCAAGTTTGAATAAACAGCATCTCGATTTGACAATGTTATGTCTTCCCACTGGTATTTTTTGAACATTCTTATTTCATCGCTTCGTCTGCATGTACTGTTTACATGGCACGTTGAGGAAGGCGATAACGCAAATCTAGGCATATTTTTGGAACTTTGGTGTGGACGTCATCATACCCCATCTGCAAAGCGACGCATTGCATATAAATAAACAACCATTTCAAAAAGCATGACTTAACCAAATATGAAATGAAGATATATACCAAGTCGAGAACTGTATATTGTTTTCGATAGTACAATGCATTTCCACATAATGCGCGCCTGACGTGTACGCCTACAGAATAAAGAATTAAATTCAATTTTTCAGAACCCCAGTAGGAAACGAATAAATTATGGAAGGGCATAAAGGTACGTTGCATTTGGCGGAAATGATGCAGCATTGTGTCTATGATCATTTTTCCATACTAAAGGAAGTTGCATTTAAAACCTTGCTGTGAAATGTGTTGTAATAAAAAGATGATGGTGCATTATAGATCTTTCTTTAAAAATAAAATGTAAATTTGTACGAAATATTTTTTAAATATGTCTTTTAAGAAACACATAATTTGTTAGTAAGGCTTGTCTAATTTTACCTGTATTTAAAGTTTATGGTATTTACTGTGTACCAGTTTAGACGTTATTTATAGTCAGTAGCTACGAAAAAGATAATTATTAATTAATAGTCAGAAAAATGTTAATTCTCTAAATAACGTACTGTAAGTAGGCTGCACAAATTGCTCTTATAATACGAAAACTTGCCGGTGGAGGAGAGATTCAGAGCGAACGATAACTGCGTGTTACGTTAAACACGTGTTGGTTCCCAAACCAACTCATTATTCTCTGCTTTGTGTTCACCAAAATTTCCTGATGACTGTAACTTGCTTGCCATTAGAATATTATTCAGTTTCGATAGAGAAATTGCATCAGGATATGTACATCTTTATGCTTTGAATTAAATACGATGCCCTTTCAAATAAAAGTAGTTTTGAAAGGGGCAGAATAGTTCGCAAAAATCAACTTTCGTAATTCCACCTTTAATTAATCTGCAATGGGCAACGTTTGCTCATAACACGGAATTTTAGTTTTATAGTTTACGTGTTGCATTGCTTAGTAGAGAAAGCTATTAGTAACAGTAAGTAGTATTCTCTGACTGTTTGTTTCTTATGTTATCTTCCTTCACGGATTAGGCGATCAGCCTGTTCTGATCTCAAAGAGATCTGCCCATCTTTTCTTCGATCTTCCTCTGTCTCTTTTCCTTTTGCTCTATATGTGTAAGCTAATTTAGGGAATCTATTATCTTTGCCAGAGTTCTTTTTATTGTCCACATATATGTATTTTGAAATTTCGCCAATTTCTGGTTCCTATCTTCTTCGACATCGTATATTATATCACATCCTAGATATTTAAAATGTTTTACTTGTCCTAATGTTTTATTGTTTATAACTATTTTTGTTCTCACTGTATTTTTACCTTTAAAAGCCATTGTTCTAGTTTTCATCGTTGATATTTTAGCTTTATATTCTTCTGTTATTTGGTTTATTTTAAATACTGCTCTTTGTAAATTATCTTCACTATCTTGAATACTTATTGATCATCTGCAAATAACAGTGTATTAATCCTATTTTTTGTATTTAAATATATACCTGTATTAATTTCTTCTTTCCATTTACATATCATATCCTCGATATATATGTTAAAGAGTAGTAGTAGTAGTGGCATGTGATGCAAGAAAGCAAATGTATGAGCTTATGCAGCATCAGCCAAAAAAAAAAAAAAAAAAATCACACCATTCCCTCCAAATGCCTGTCCAGTTCCTCCTTAAATTTATTCAACCTATCAACTTCCACAACGACAGATGGAAGTTTGTTCCAGCAATTAACCACCCGCTGGCTAAAGGCAAATTTCCGCACATCTAATCTACATCTGTCTTTTCTTAATTTGAATTTATGCCCCCTTAGGTTCGTAATCTGAACAAGTGGAAGGATCCCATCAGAATTCAGCGTGCTGAACCCATTCAAGGCCTTATACACCTCAATCAGATCACCGCGCAGGTGCCTAGTCTCCAGCCACTGCAATTTGCAGAACTTAAGCCTCTCTTGATAAGAGGATCCCTTCATTCCCCTCACCAATCTTGTTGCCCTTCTCTGTACACGCTCAAGTAAATCTACATCCTTCCTAAAATGAGGCCTCCAGACCTGTACGCAGTACTCAAGGCGTGGCCTGACCATTGCCTTATACAGAGGGATAATCACCTCCTTTTCTCTGCTAGGAAAATTCGTATATATCATTGACAAAACCCCATGACCTGCCGTGGCAGCCTGTCTGCATTGCTCAGAAAACTTCATATCTGCCTGCACAATTACTCCCAGGTCTTTTTCATTTTCTACCACCTTAAGTGTAGTACCACACAGTTGGTACGTTTCTCTGGGGTTACTTCTACCCATATGCAGTACTTTGCATTTGTCAAGGTTAAATTTCAGTCGCCACTTCTTAGCCCATCTGCCCAAATTATCTAGATCCTGTTGCAGTAGCACACTGCCATTACTGTCATTAACAACCCTGCCAACCTTTGTATCATCTGCAAACTTCGACACTAAGCCTGATATACCTTCATCAATATCATTGATAAATATACAAAACAACAGTGGACCCAACACCGAACCTTGTGGGACTCCAGTAATAACATTAGTCCAAGAAGAGCAGCACCCATTGATTACCACTCTATGTCTTCTCCCACTTAACCATCCTTTTATCCATTGTAGCAACTTACCCTTAATACCATTCTGCTCCAATTTGTACAATAGTCTTCCATGCGCAACAGTGTCAAAAGCTTTCCTGAAATCCAAATATATGATATCAAAATTATTTTTTGCATCCAGTTCCCTTGTAACCACATCATAATATCCTATCAAATTTGTCAGACAAGACTTTCCCTTAACAAACCCATGCTGTGTCCGAATTATTGCTGCAGTCTTGTCTAGATGATCCCGCAATGCATCTTTAACCAGCGACTCCATTATTTTACCCGGAACAGAAGTTAAACTAACTGGTCTGTAATTACTCGTGTCACACTTCGATCCCCCTTTGTGAATTGGGGATACATTTGCACATCTCCAGTCAGTGACAAGCGTTGGTGACAAGCTACATCCCTGTCTAACTCCTTGATTAATTATACTTTATTCTGTTAATTTATTACTGTATCTATTACTATTTTTGTTCCTTGATATAAGCTGTGTATTATTTTTGTAAGATGCTTTGGGTATCCTTTATTACGCAATATGTCCCATAGTTTCCAGTGTTGGCATTCGAGGTGAGCGGACACGCTTCGTCAGGGCACCTCAGTTAAGTGGATTGGATTACTGTTGATTACTGCTTTTAAATATTTGATTTATTTAGTATATTGTTGGATTATTTTGTTATAGGTTTTCCTGTAACAGTTTGATTTTTATAATATTATAGATATCATTTTTTAAAGTTAATTTTCATTGATATTTAGCTAATTTTATAATGGTAATTACAAGATCTTCCTTAAACACATCACAGGGTATCGAGACTCACACGGAAATCGCCGATGGCGATTTACATGTGAGTCATGATTTAATCCGTTGCGGAACCTGTGGAATGTTTTCCAGGGTCGACCTGGTGACTAATTATAGCTAACCTGGGGATTGTTTTCTTTGTGATCGATGTAAGGAGTGCACTGATCTTAAATTACAATTTGGTGCACTGATGGAACAATTTGAGTCACTGAAAAAACGGGTGCTTGCCCTCGAGAATAATGCATCTGGGAGCTCGTCAGGGACTCAAGACTCCAGCAATCTACCAAGTGATGCACTCCCGATTCGGGCCTCAAAATAGAAAAAACCAAGAGCAAACTACTCTGGTTCAAAAGGACTTCGTTTTATTAGGAGACTCTATTGTCAGGTAAACGGGGAATATTTTTTGTAATAAGGATAGGTGGAGTAGAACCAGGGTACGTCTGCCGGGAGCAACTATTAATGATGTCACCAACAGATTGTCAGATTTTAAGGGGGGGTAAAGATAATATTGTTATTCAAGTGGGGACTAATGACATTAAACGTACACGATCTGACGATTTGTTGGAAAAATACAGGACCATGCTGAGGAAATTCCGCGAGGTAGGCCACAATGTCTATGTGTCTGCAATTCTGCCCAGAAACGATAGGACGGATTATATGTTAAAAGCCTTGTGGATTTACTCAAGACTTGAAGGTCTCTGCAAGGCTTTAGGGGGGGGGGGATTTCTATCAGCTTGACCCACACTTGTAGGTAGAAGGAATTTGTTTTGTAGAGACGGGATACACTTAAAAAGGTGGTGCAAGAGTTTTTGCCAGTATTATTGAGGATACCTTAAAGGTTCAGGGAAACTGCTAGTTAGGGGGGATGTGGGTAATACTGACACGCGTTTATCTGATAATATTGGTCAAAGTAACTCTTGCACATACCTCAAGAGTTCTTATCTATTATCCCAACTGGACATATTATCTAGATGTTCTGGGGGAAGAAACGTTTCAAGTAGGGCTTGCAAACCGGTTTTAAAAACCGGTTAAATCCGGTTTTCATATTGAGTTGTTAAAACCGAAACCGAGTTTCTAAAACCGGATTCGAATATTTTTTTTAGTTAGCCCTCGAATATAGTTTTTTGTTACGCACATTTTCTTTTGTTTGTTCGTTTGTCTGGATCGTTCAACTGCTTTATGTTTTAAACATGTTTTTATTTTATTTTATTTTATTTTATTTTATGTTTAGGTACGAATCTCATGGGCAAGTGGCCCAAATCTAGGAGGGGTACCTTTTATCTTCCCACCTGTATCTTTTGATTTCTGTTGAAACTTGCCTCGTTTACTCTTCATTCAGTGCTTGCGTGAGGATGCATAGTATTGTGCCTTTGTTATCTTCAATATTTTTATTTAAAATTGTCGGTGTTATAAATTCCTACTAATTAATATTTATTACTCTTAATATGTCTAAGATGAAATCAAACGTATGGAATTATTTTGCTCGAAAAAGCAAAGATGAAGCACAATGTTCGAAATGCCAGAAGATAATGAAGTCGTCTGGAGGATGTACATTATCTTTGATGTTGCATTTAAAGAAAATACATCAGATTGACATTAAACAAGATAACAGTCAACCTCCCGCAAAAATGGTAAGAACATTAGAAAACTTTATCGTTAAAAAATCTATGGAAGAAGAGATTTCAAAATTAGCCGCTTTAGATGGATTTTCTTTTAATTCAATTGCCAAAAGTGAGTTTATACAATCAAGCCTTCACCTTCAGAGAAATAAATACGATAAATTACCACCAGCCTCAGTGAATGGAATTAAAAATATGGTTCTGAATTATTAAAAAACTAAGAAAGAAGAACTCATTCAGCATTTCAAAAATTAATTGGTTTTGGGTGCACGGTATTCATTGACTCTAGACGAATATACGTCTATACAAAATAAAAGGTATATGAATATAAATGTGCATTCAAAAAGACAATCATTGGTCGTTAGGTCTTATTGAGATTAATGGTTCACTTGATAGCAGAAGAACTGAGCAAATTTTGAACGAACACTTGAAGGAATTTGGTTTGAACTTGGATGAGGATATTGTTGTCTGCACCACGGATGGAGCAGCAATGATGATTAAGTTTTGCAAGCAAATTACGCCTAATCATCAACAATGTATAGCCTATTGTATACATCTGTCAGTTATAGATGTACTTTATGAAAAAGCAATCAATTATGGTGCCACAGTCTCTGAGTCTCCCAAAGACAATGAAGAAAATGAAAATAATGAAGAAAGTAGTGATGATGAAGAAGTTGAAGAAAGACAGCAAGGCATGCTTTCTCAAACCGATTTCACCGATGAGCTAATTTATTTCTTCAATCCAATGGCCAATATTGCGCAAACTATTAACAAAGTCAGAAAAATTTGCAAGCTTTTTCGAAAATCGCCTACCAAAAATGACATATTACAAAATTTTGTTAAAGCAAAATTTAATGGGAAAGAATATAAACTTATATTAGATTGCAAGACTAGATGGGATAGCACATTCTATATGATTGAGAGATTTTTGAAATTGAAAAATTGCATTCCAAATGCTCTATGTGCAGTACTGTCAACTGAAGCTGTCTGACGATGACTGGAAAACACTTGAATTGCTACGTGAAACTTTGCGACCAGTTGAAATGATTCTGAAGGCTATAACCTCAGAAGATACAGACTTACTTAAAGCAGAGTCTTCAATAGAATTTCTGCTTGCTAAGCTTGATACAGCAGAAAACCCATTTGCTTTAAAGTTTCACCAAAGCCTTTTGCGGCGTTACAATGAGAGAGAAATTGCCAAACCGTGGCTTTACTGAGCTATCTACACAAGCCCAAAAAGTTTAGGAAAGAAGATTCAGGTTCAAGAACTTTTGATTTTCCAAGTAAGCAAGTTTTGATTTATCAGAGATCATTTGCAAAACGAAGGAGTCTTAGCGTTGAATGAAGAAACTGAAAATAAACGAACTGTGCTTTTAGAAGAAAACAAAGACTCGTCTAGTTCCGATGTTGGAGATACACTCATGCGAGAGTATGATAGTGTAATAAAGAGATTAACTGAAGAGCCTTCAAAATATCCGAGTGAATTGGAAATCAGCAAAGAATTTAAAAATTTGGAGGCAACTAGCAGTAGAAGTGAAAAGCTGGAGAAAGTTTATAGAGCACTGCTGACCATTAAACCAACAAGTGTCCAATCTGAGAGAGTGTTTTCGATCATTGGTCTCTTTAACACAAAAATATGGTCAAGTCTATCAGGAAAAATGCTTAATATACTGTGTTTTTTAAAGGATCATTTTCAGAAAAAAGCTGAGCAATAAATAGTAAAGTAATTTCCCCAAGCTGTTTTTTTTTCACATTAGTTTTATTTATTTATTATTATTATTATTATTATAGGGCTTATTATTATTATTTTTTTTATTTACTATACGAGAAGATAGTTTTTATTCAAACGATTTGAATACAATTTGTAATTTTGTATAATCTCAAGCTGGTTCCTTTTTTGGAGCATTTTAATTTATTTTTTATTTTTTTTACTATAAGAGGTGATAGATTTTGTTTAAAAGATTTGATTACGATTTGTACAATCTACCCAAGACAAAATAAATACTTGTGTTATAAGCTTTTAATTATTTACCCTAAGTCTGAGAAAATCGGTTTTAAAACCGGTTTTAAGAGTAAACTTCGGTTAAACTCGGTTTTGAAATTTCTCGGTTTTATGCAAGCCCTAGTTTCAAGTGAGCGGTTAGTTAATGCCAGGGAAGAGAGCCTAAAAAACTTCAAGGGCTGTGTTAGGGTTGTTAAATATACAAGAATAGTAAGTCTTAATTGTTTATATAGTAATGTTGGAAGTGTCGTCAATAAAATGAGTGAATTCGAACTGCTGGTTAAAACAAGTAACGCGAACATAATAGGGCTTACGGAAACATGGTGCCACCCGGAAATAGAGGATGATGAGTTTCAGTACGGCTTGTATAATGTATTTAGGAAGGACAGGGTAGATAGAAGGGGTGGTGTGGTAATGCTTCTTATCAGAAGCAGCCTGTGTGCGACGATAGCTTTCCCGGATTTAGACGTTTCACGTGCTAGTATAGAATCTGTATGGTGTGAGATAGTTGGAAACAAAGGTATAATGCGAGTAGGAGTAATCTACAGACCAGGTGATTGTGAAGATTATGACGAAAGCCTCTACATTCAAATGGAATGGGCAAGTAAGCGTCATTGTCTTATTATGGGTGATTTCAATTTGCCTCTAATTGATTGGAGTAAATGGGAAGGAAACTCGACATGGGGAACAAAATTTTTAAATCAACTATATGACTGTTATTTGTATCAAAATATCAGGGGAAGTACTGGAGAAAAGAATATCCTAGATCTCATCATCACCCATGAATCAGATGACATAACAGAGCTGACAGTAGCAGGAAGTGATTACGGAGTTCTACGGTGGATGATGAAGAGAGAGTTAGCAGAAGTAAAAAGCAAAGGAATGGGTTATAATTTCAGAAAAGGAAATTACGATGCCTTAAGGTGCTACATGGCCTCTATTAACTGGGTAGATATCGCGCAGAGAATGAATACAATTGAACTCTGGTATGGTTTTAAAACATTAATCACAGACGCCTTGAATGCGTATATACCATTAAAAAAATACTCCACGAGGAGGGTTCCAAGTTGGATGAATAGTGAAGTTGCCACATTACTTGAGCAGAAAAAAGTGGCATGGAAAAGTTATAGAGCAATAAAAAGTACTGAAGCCTATAACAGCTACAAGATGATCTGTAATAGAGCCACAGAAAAGGTTGGACAGGCAAAGGCAGTTTATGAGAAATCGCTAGCAAACAGAGCAAAGTGGGGGGGGGGGGGGTAAGGAATTCTTCACATATATAAATGCTAAGAAGAGCATGATAAACCAGATCGGACCTTTACGTAAGAGAAAGGGGATAGTATTAAATACACCAGCTGCCGTTGCAGATGAACTCAACAGTTATTTTGCATCGATATTTAGAGATGAAAAACCTTTTGTGGAAATGGGAAATGGTGAGAGCGAAGTTGAAAAATATGTAATTAATGATATTGAAATTTCGCAAGATTATTTAATAAAAAAACTTTCGAGCCTACATGCCAGTAAGGCTCCTGGAGTTGATGGAATATACCCTATAATCTTAAGGGAGGCGGGAACTGAGTGCATTGAACCATTGAGGATAATTATGCGAGCATCACTAGACTCTGGAGAGATTCCGTTGGATTGGAAAAGTGCCTACGTATCTCCCATACATAAGGGTGGTTCTAAGAGTGAAGTGGGAAATTATCGCCCTGTCAGTCTGACTTCAGTGGTAGGGAAAATCATGGAGGCAATGATCAAGAGTGGAATTCAGGATCATTTGGATAGAATTGAAATTCTCAAGGATACTCAGCATGGTTTTGTAAAGGGAAAATCATGTTTAACAAATCTAGTTCGCTATTTTGAAAGGGTCACTCATGAGCTGGATTTAGGGAATAATTTCGACATTGTTTATTTAGATTTCAGCAAAGCTTTTGACTCAGTCCCACATGAGCGGTTGCTTTATAAGCTGGAACAGGTTGGAATCACTGAGAAAATCCTTAGATGGATAGCAGGATGGCTTCAGGGCAGGAGGCAGAGGGTTGTGATAAATGGTTATTCCTCAGATTGGGTTGATGTAAGAAGTGGGGTTCCCCAAGGATCAGTATTAGGACCACTGTTGTTTTTAATTTTCATAAACGACATCGATGAAGGGATAGAGGGCGTGATGTCTAAAATTGGTAGAGTATTTAATGATCGCTGTCAAGCTGAGCTTCTTCAGAGAGAGAGAGACCTAGATAGACTTCAGGAATGGTCAGAAAAATGGCAGCTATGCTTTAATCCAACAAAGTGTAAAGTATTACACGTGGGAAACAGTAATCCCAAAATTACTTATTCACTTGGTGGAGTTCAACTAAACCCAGTACTGGAGGAAAGGGACTTGGATGTTACAATACGGTCAGACATGAAATTCTCTGAGCATTGTAAACAGGTTGCAAGGAAGGCCCATGGTGTCCTATCGATGATCTATCGAACTTTTGCAAGTATAGAGAGGGAAGTGATAATACCATTATATAAGGCTTTTGTTAGACCACACTTGGAATACTGTGTTCAAGTATGGAGACGGGTAACTC
Source organism: Mastigoproctus giganteus (assembly GCF_048544385.1). Classification (NCBI taxonomy): domain Eukaryota; kingdom Metazoa; phylum Arthropoda; class Arachnida; order Uropygi; family Thelyphonidae; genus Mastigoproctus; species Mastigoproctus giganteus. The sequence goes on along the minus strand of NC_143580.1, from coordinate 212,375,057 downwards.
GCCTGGTGAGATCGGCAAAAGGGCGTCCTTATGAAGAAAGACTCGAATATGTGGATTGCAGAGTTTGGAAACTAGACACCTTAGAGGAGATTTGATTGAGGCGTTTAAGGCTCTGAGAGGCATCAGCAAAATGAATGAGGACGAAATTTTCAAGATTATAAATGATGCTAGAATTAGGAGACATAAATTCAAGTTAAGGGGGGAGATGTTTGGATTGGACTGCAGGAAGTTTTATTGTAGCCAGCGAGTTATAAATTACTGGAATAAGTTGCCCTACATGGGTGGTAGAGGCTGACAATTTGGGGAAATTCAAAGGTCATCTGGATAGTACCTTCGGGTGAGGGAAACACATAGGATGATAGGTTTAATTTCCTTTTCTGTTATTCATTATTAGTTTGGTTTTTTTTAATCATTGTTTTATTGGTTTTTATTTTTTGGCTGGTGCAGCATAAGCCATAGGCTTTCTTGCACCATGCGGCCATTACTAATACTAATACTAATAGTTTTCGTCTGTTTACTCGATCAAATGCCTTTACATAATCTATAAATGCTAAATGCGTTTCTAAATTAAACTCTTTTCGTTTTTCTATTATTTGTTTTAATACAAATATATTATCTGTACATGATCTTCCTTTTCTGAATCCTGCCTGTTCTTCTATTAATATTTCATCAGAGATAATTTTAATTCTATTATTTATTTTGCTATAAATTTTATATACTGTATTTAGTATGCTAATCCCTCTATAATTCTTTGTATCATTTATATTTCCTTTTTTAAATATTGAAATAATTTTTGCTATCTTCCATTCTTCTGGTATTTTATATTGTTCCCAACATTTAACTTCCTCCATACTTGATCAGTTCTGCATTTATACCATCCATTCCTACTGCTTTCCTCTTTTTTGTAGCTTTCAATGCCTTTTCCAATTCTTCCTTCGTTATTGGATCTGTCACTAACTGGGTCTAACTGTATCTCTTTTATTTGTTTGTTTGTTTGTTTCTATATACATTAAAATTAAATTCTATAGATGGTGAGCCATCGGAATTGCCGACCTCGAAAAATGATTTTATGGATAGTATGGGAAAAAAAAAAAATGAGCAGCAGACCAGTTTTTTTATAAATACATATTTATGTAAAATTAAGATGGCTAAAAAGAATATAATTTTTTTTTTTTTTTTTTTATGAGAACCCCAAACACGAAAGGTATCAAAACCTATAGTACTTAGTACCGTGCATGGGTTGAAGGAGAAGTATGGGGAGAGGGGAGGGGAATGCCGGAAACTTTGCTCTAGAGACTAAACATGGGTTTCACCACTTCAAGCCTCCAATAAGCAAAGTGGTGGTATTTCACCGGTTGATGAAAGTCATCTACCACTTAGCATAATACCATAAAGTTTAACGAAAAAAATGTACTAAATAATACTAAACGCGTTGCATAATATTCACATTACAGGCGCGTTCGATTTCTTTTTTTTTTTTTTTCTAAAATTAATTGAATTTTTCCATTTTTAATGATCAGCAAAAGTGTAAATAAATACATGTAATACTAAACAGATGATTAGCAGAAGTGAAAATTAAAGAACAATTCACGAACTTTTTTAATATAGTTTGCTTATTTTCGTTCTGGATTTAATGAAGATTGAAATGCAGATCTTCTGTAATTAATGAAACAAAGAACGTAATAATTCATTATTTATGCCCTGAGTGAGCACTTTATTTAGGTACACCCATCCAAAAGTTCTCAGAATACGCCGATTTCGTCCTGTGGTGAATTCAACGAGATGTCGAAAGCGTGCCACAGGGCTGCTAATCCATATTGACTCGACTGCTTCCCACAGTTGTAAATTGGACAGTTACGGATCCCCACTCTGAAGAGCTCTTTCCGCCTCATTCCACACGTGTTCAACTGGATTGAGATCTAGTGACTGGATAGGCTGAATTCATTCTCATGTTCCTGGAACTAGTTTTGTACAATTTTGGCTATGTGACATGGCGCAATATTCTATCGAAAGAACTCATTCGTAGATGAATACATTGCAACCATGTCGTTGCAACCAAACCTGGTCGGAAAAAATCGAAATGTTGCTCCACTGCCTTCAATGTGCACCACGAAAATACTCCCCATACCATTACGTTGCCACCACCAGCCTGCATTACTGACACTTGGCCTGATGGGTATATGAATTCATGCTGTTTTCACCAAATTATGTGCTCACATCAGAGTGAAACAGCAGAAACCGGGATCCATCAGACTAGGAAAAAGTTTTCCCATATTGCCTAATCTAACGAATCTCCCCTGTCCATTGTGTGTATCTGATTTCAATGTAACTGTAGTTCCTTATCTTATTTTTTGCTAACAGGAGTTTGAAACCCTGTTCGGCTGTTGGCTGCAATATCCCTTGACAAAGAACGAGTTATACATACTGAAATGGTTCCTTGGTTAACACTGTTGTGCTGGCTTGTTTTGACCGACTATCACAAGAGTTGTCGGCCTCCATTGGCCTCTCGCATTAGTGAGCTGTTTCTGACACAGGATCACCGTTGGCTGGATATTCTTTAGTTACCGGACTAATCTTGATACATCGAGACTCAGTTGTTTTTGTACCCAGCAGGGTTGCAGTTTCGGAAATACTGTACTCATAGCAGCGCGTCTGGCGGCGACTATCATACCACGTTTGAAGTCATTTAAATCTTGTTGGCAATTTTCGCGCTGAATTGTACAAATAAAGCTCCTCATGTATCTGTCCACCTGTTTTATATCGCATGTATGCGATATAAAACAGGTGGACAGATACATGAGGAGCTTTATTATATTATATTTAAATACAATTATAATTAAATATAATTATTTAATTATAATTTAATTAAATAATTATTTAAGTAAGAAGAGCAAATTATGCATTCACAATAAATGTTTCATCATTGTACAGATTAAACGTCTGGCATGCATTGGATATTTTCTTGTAACAGCTGGAAGAAAGAGTACAATTTTAACAGGAATATCACAGATTAAATATATACTTTTTTAGGAATTACATATGTATATTAAAAGTTAACCCGTTGTCACTTCTTATTTGCATTTTATGTTGTAATATCTAGATCGTGGATATAGCTTAGCTTAATTTTTGTATTTATCTGAACAAGCTAAATTATTTATTGGTTTGGGAGAAATTATTCTGTGTAAGGTAGCATTTTGTAATATGATCGTTGTGATTAATATGTAATTTCTTATAAATTTTTTCCTTGTTTTGTGTAATTTATCATTTACGTGAATGTTTTCCTTCCTGACGATGTAATTTGTTAGTATTTCAAAATGCTTCTTGTAAATACATAGAGTTGTTGAAGTAAAGAATAGAAATTTCTTGAAAAGGAAGACTTTCTATCAGGAATATTGTATAGCCTCAAAAATGGTAATGAAGTTTAGAGGCGTTGGAATATAGAAATGCTTTAAATTTTTGTTTAGTAGAAATTTTTCAGATACAATACTCTTCTTCATTAATAATTTAATTATTTAAATTATTAATCAATTATTAAAATTATTAATTAAATTAACTGGCCTTTAAGTAATATGCCCGATTTCTGATTCATAGCCTGACAAGTGTTTTTTAGAGAACCAAATATAAAATATCATAAAAATCCACACGCTGAGAGTGGAGCAGCATCCTGCTAACGAACGTGTTCACGAATACGTAAAGCGCCGCGATTACATTCGTTTTGTCCGTCCGTCCCACTTCTGTTAAGTCGATTCCCAAATGTACTCTCCATGTAATGTATAGTAACGCATTTCTCCCATCTGTGGATGAATTGTTTAATGCCTTGATCATAGCAGTTCGCACTTTTTGCCTGAAACAACGATTCCACTTCATTGATGACTTCCTCAGACGAATCAAAGAGTTTCTTCATTTCCTCAAACGTCCAAGCAAGAGTTTCTTCATTTCCTCAAACAAGAAGTCTGACGGTGCTAGGTCAGGAGAACAGGGTGGGTGCTGCAGTAGTTCGAAGCCGCACCAGGCAAAAAAGTTGGTGGTGGCATCGGCCATGTGAGCTGATGTATTGTCTGACAGCAGACGGACACCTTTGGTTAACATTCCACGCCTTTTCATCTTCAAGGCATCGCGTAACTTTTCCAAAATATTTCTGTAGTATTCTTCTGTAAGTGTGGAACCATGAGGTGGGTAAATCAGGATAACCCCTTTTCTTGCCCAAAACACGGACATCATCACCTTCTTCTCAGATGGAGTGGTCTTTGCCTTTTTCGGAGATGGAGAGGTTTCACTGTTTCTACATGTCTTTAGTCTCCGGATAATACTGTTACACCCAGCATTCGTCATTTGTCACCAATCGATCAAAAAAGTTCTCAACATCCGCATGACACAAATCCAAGAGTTGGCGAGAACATTCTTTTCGTCCGGCAAACAAGCAAATCAAACAGAGAACACACGAAATTTACAGACAAAATAAATATATGGGTAGATGTAATCATTTACGGGGACCCTAATATCATAATTTGGTCATGTAAAATGCTGTGGGAAAGACCCTTAACAAATTCTCACTGCTTTTGCGTTGAAATGAATTGCCATTCAGCACCAGCTGCTCACCTTTGCAACCGTCTCACTGTCTGTGGATCTTGATGGCCTTCCTTCACTTGGCTCATCAAAGACACTTGTACGATCACACTGGAACTCCTGTTTCCACTTTTTTACAGTGCCATAGGATGGACAATTCTGCCCATACACAGCTTTCATTTCTTCGTCAATTTCCTGAGCTTTCTTGCCCTGAAAATGCAGGAACTTGATCACTGCTCGATACTCCACTTTGTCGACCATAGCGTCATTCCTCAGATACCGGACTCCACCTCTGGTATACGATCACATACGGGAATGAAATTTCACATGTTAGTTAACTTATATTAGTATTATATTAGTAGTAGACAACTTATATTAAAAACGGCATCTTTCTATTGATGTTTTATCTAGTTTAGTTCCGAACTTTTTAATACCACTCATATTTTCCCCTTTCAGAAATTTTCGTCCAGAAATCCATATTTAATTTGAAAAAATGCCTGTTTTAAAATATAATTAAAACAGGCATATATTTTTTTTTATTTTCATACCTATCACGAAAGTTATCCATATAAATTATCAGGCAACTCAGAAGCCTAATCTAGTCTGTAATCAAGTCACAAAGGAGGTTAGACAAGCGAAAGCTGATTACGAGACATCTTTTGCAAGGATGCAAAATAAAAGCAGAAAAGACTTCTTTATTTATATAAACTCTAAAAGGAAGGTGATGAACCAAATTGGTCGACTTGATACGATGGTCCGACTGTTGATGATCCCGCTGAGACAGCTGACAAATTGAATGAGTATTTTGAATCTACATTCACACATGAGAAATTCTATAGGGAAGTGGAAGACAGAAGTTTATTAAACTCTAAAAGGGAGATAGATGATTTTGTAATAACTGAAAGTGGAGGTGAAATTGTTGAAGTTACACATAAGAAAGGCGCCTGGGGTGGTTGGGATCTAGCCAGTTATATTAAAGGGTGGCAAAGGAATCAAACCCTTAGCCATAATTATGAGAGCATCCTTAGACTCAGGGGAATTTTCACAATTGAAATCCGAGGTTCCCACGGCTTGCAGTTGTGCAAATGTATCTCCAATTCACAAAGGGGATCAAAGGGTGACACTAATAATTACAGACCTGTTAGTTTAACTTCTGTTCTAGGGAAAATAGTGGAGTCACTGGTTAAATAAGTGATGCAAGATCATCTGGACAAGACGGCAGTAATAGTTCAGACACAGCATTGTTAAGGGGAAGTCTTGTCTGGCCAATTTCATTGGATAGTATGATGTGGTCACAAAAGAACTGGATGCAAAAAAGTAATTTTGATATCATATACTTGGATTTCAGAAAAGCTTTTGATGCTGTTGCACATGGAATACTACTATACAAATAACTACTGGAAAACTGCTGTACAAATTGGAGCAGTTGGCATTAATGGCAAGTTGCTGCTATGGATAAAGGGATGGTTGGGTGGCAGAAGACAGGAGTGGTAATCAATGGACACTGCTCTTCGTGGACTAATATTATTACTGGAGTCTCCCAGGGTTCGGTGCTGGGTCCATTGTTGTTTTCTGTATTTATTGATGATACTGGTGAAGGTATATCAGGCGCTTAATGTCTAAGTTTGCAGATGATACAAAGGTTTTCAAGGTTGTTAATGACAGTATGCTACTGCAACATGATCTAGAAATTTAGGGCAGATGGGCTGAGAAGTGGCAACTGTAGTTTAACCTTGACAAATTACTGCTACCCAATGCAAAGTACTGCATATGGTAGTAGTAACCCCAGAGAAACGTACCAACTGTGCGGTATTATACTCAGAGTAGTAGAGAATGAAAAAGACCTGGGGGTAATTGTGCAGTCAGATATGAAGTTTTCTGAGCAGTGCAAACAGGCTGTCAGTGCAAGTCATGGGGTTTTGTCAATGATATACAGGAATTATGCTAGCAGGGATAATCAGGCGATTATCCCTTTGTATAAAGGAGTGGTCAGGCCACACCTTGAGTACTGTGTACTGGTCTGGGGGCCTCATTTAAGGAAGGATGTAGAGTTGCTAGAACGAGTACGGAGAAGGGTAACAAGATTGGTGAGGGGAACAAAGGGGTGCTCTTACCAAGAAAGGCTGAAGTTCTACAAATTGCAGCGTGTGGAGACTAGAAACCTACGAGGTGATCTGATATAATGCTTTGAATGGTTTGAGCAGGCTCAGTGCTGATGGGATTCTTCCTGTTGCTCAGATTACGAACCTGAGATGGCATAAATTCAAATTGAGGAAAGACAGTTATAGAACAGATGTGCAGAAATTCGCCTTTAGCCAGCAGGTAGTTGATCGTTGGAACAAACGTCTATCTGTCATTGTGGAAGTTGATAGCGTAAATAAATTCAAGGAAGAACTGGACAAACATTTGGAGTGAATAGATGGGTGAAATGGGAAGTTGTTTTTTTTGGCTGATGCTGTATAAGCTTGATTTCTTACGCTATATGCCTATGCTAATGCTAATATACAATTAACTAGAGGGCTGGAAATTCTGTTTGCAGTAGTGAGTTGATTGGAGTAATGAATAAAGAATATTATGTGGCGAGGAGGAAGGAGCCGGACATACTCGTATTTGGGACGTGTGCACGGTACTTGGGCTATATAGACGATTGTTTAATAAACTTATTAAAGTTCATGTAGAAGACAATCAAACTTTTTATGTACTCCAGAAGGGTGTACATATAACTGCATGGAAGTATCAAATGACTTTTGATAGCATAATTAGATTTTAGAAATGCTTTTGACAGAGTTGCCGTCGCAAGTTAGCGCAGTGGTTGCAATCGTCATTTTTTCATACCGTGGTTCAAATCCTGTGTAAACAAAAACGTTTTTTTGATTCTTCTTCTTCTTCCCCACCGTGGACGGCGCAGTCGGTCTTCGGTGAGTATTGCATGAATCTCCCTTCCTGAAAAGCGGGATAAAATACTATAAAATTTAAGGAAAGAAAAGGAAATCCGGTGTGTGACTACCCGTCCTCATAGTTGAGGTCCTGGATAATATCCGGGATAATTATATTTTCTCATAGTTGAAGTTGATAATATCCACGAGCTCAACTAAAAGGACTAGTAGTTACGCATTGGATTTCTGAGTGACAAGTTTTAATTTTTACTTGTTTATGTGTTGTTATTTATTTATTTATGTATTTATGATGTTTATTACTTTATTTGTTTTTATGGCACAATACTAAAATAAGCTTTGCTATGCCTTGCTTTCTTGCGTCATTATGCCATCTTAATAAAAGCTCGTAGAACGTCTGTGTTTCTGTTCCATAAAAAACATATTAATGTAATCAAAGGGATAAAAGTAAGAAGACAACAGAAAACGTAATTGCTGTATTTTTATTCATATATTTAATGAGTATTTTGATGATGCGACTGAGCATAGATAAAGGCTATTGCAGTGCATGAAACAGCGATATTATTCTACCATACACGCACAGTAAAGACAGTTCTTCATTTGCTCCAAGGTCGTTAGACAGGTAGCAAGAACAATTCACCAAAGAAGGTCAAAGAATTTCAAGGTCAGTTAGTCCTGCCAAAACAAGAGCAAATAAGTAGTAGCAATAATTAAGAGAGATATGAAGAGATTAAATAATTACAGAAAAAAATAAAATTACCGAAGGCGGAAACTCGTACAATGTGGATAAAGTAAAGAGTAAACCAGTAATTAAATGTGCCAGCTAATTTTTGTGTAACATGTGCAGGTGATAATAGTTTCTAAAAAGGAGAGAGAGAGAGAGAGAGAGAGAGAGAGAGAGAGAGAGACCCCCCAAAAAACCCCTCTAATCTTGGAAACGATGGAAGGAAGTGCGTGCTAGATACTTCTTCAATGGCAAAAGCGTTACAAACCTAAAAACAGGAATATTGAGTGGACAAACAAAGCAGACATCAGACCCAAGGTTCAAACTGTAATAAAAGGAAAAAGGTGATGGGAACTTATCCAGGTTACATGTCCATCCTTGCACACCATCTGCATGGTCATTGTGCACCCACAGGGTAATGGACTCTTCCAGCAGGACAATGCGCCTCCTCAAGAGCCGTGGTGACTAGAACATAGTTCGAAGAGCATTCTGCAGATTCTGCCACCATGGAATGGCCTTCCCGTTCAACGGACATGAACCCTGTTGAGCACCTTTAGGATGCTATGGAAAGGTCCGTTCTAGCTTTGGATCCTCCACCCAGGAATACTACGGAATTATGGATAGCGGTGCAGCAAGCATGGATGGAAATAACTGTGGAATGCTTTCGTGAGCTAGTGGACTTAATGCCTCGCCATGTGACTGCCCTTATCCGGGCGAAAGGCGGGCCTACCCGTTACTACGTAGGTATCCCATGATTTCTGTCCACTCAGTGTACATGCAGTCAATAACAGGTTTATGAAAGAGAATAGGACGAGAAAAGAAGGGAGAGGTTTCCATCGGTCATGTCCATTCGCCAGATAGTGGAAAACAAGACACAGAAAATCAACCGTTGTAAACATCGTACGCGAGTGGGAGACAGAATGATAATGCGACCGTTTGTTCAGAGAAGTAGACCACCGTTAATGATTCCCAGAGCACGTCGGAAGTTGAAAGGGTAGTGAGAGAATATCACAAAGACATTCTTAATGAGTTGACTCAAGAGAAATTTGATGGAAATGAGTTCGGTGTTGGGTCAATAATCATTGGAAAAACACTTCACAGAATGGGTTGCTCAATAGTGCAGCTGTTGCTCGTAAGCCGATGCTAACTCGTCAAGACAGCATGGCCTATCCTGGTGTAGAGAACGGAAGAATGTGGATGAATCACACTACACAGTCCAGGAATCAGGCTGTCTCACGGTTTCACACAGATCGCATTTCATTAAAAAAACTTTAGTTGTGGTAGTGTGACAGCATGATCCTGTTTTGTCAATTGTGATTTGTACTTGGTTCACTGTTTGTCGTTGATGAAACCAAGAATACAGCTTTCTATTGCGATAGTCAGTATAATTCTGCCTTACTTGCATTGCGACATAATAGATGGACGTATTTTTAGCATGCATACAACCAACGCCCCATGTCACAAATCATAATGGCTTTGTAGAATATTGTGAACCTGACGTTTCCAGCCTAGAGGTCAGATCTAAATTCAATTAAAACTTTTGCAATGCTTTGGAACAATAGTTGAGAGCCAGGAGACGATGCTGTTGATGCCATTAAATCACATCGGGGGTTCATATTCTATAATAAAAATGCGTTTTTTGTAATCAGGTGTATTTTTTTTTAATTACTGTCTCAATACAAGTAACTACAACGAAGTTTACGATAATTTTATAATAATAAAGTGCATAATTTTAAATCAGTTAATGAGAATCAGAGCTGGTCTATCCATAGACCGGCTCGAAAGGAGAAATTTTTAAACTACTGAAAGAGGATGCCCAGTAAACAAGTCGATTAGAAATGTTCTGAACAAAAATTTTGTGTACATGACAAAAAAAAAACAAAAAAAAAACACATGTTTTTCGAAATTTGGTTACTTTTAAAAATATTGTGAAAACTTTCATATCTACTGGAATCAGAAGTTTTAGCTGAAGTCCTGCTGTCAATACAAATTTAACCTGCGCTGCATGAAGTGTCAAGTAGGTCAAAATGATCTCTCTCTCTGGCGTACACACACACGTACGCAAAGAAAATCGACTAACCACGCTATAAGTGGTTGAAATCAATCTATCCAAGCAATTATTTTTCTAAATGTTATAAGTAGTCACGAAAGTTTTTGACAGGAATTGATTTCAAGATAAAATTATAAAAAATGTTGCTTTGATAAAATCATAGACAAGTAGACGATATAAACTTTGCAGATGAGGAATATTACTAGAGTGCAATGTCCTCTCAGTTAATCAGGTTATCTTAAATGTTGAAATGAGGAAATAGTAAATGAAAGTTTTTCATCTCTTCATTTTAGTTTACAATTTCCGACAAATTACCGTATGGAGGGAATATATATCAACACTTTCTGAATAATTCAACAGTTTTGCTTTCTGTTTTCAATTTATTTAAAAAAAAAAAGAAATCCAAAATGGAAAACTAATAAAAAAAAATGTCCTTATCCGATAAAATATTATTACAATCTCAGAACCATTAATTTAGTCTTATTCCTAATTATATCTGGTGATGAAATTTGGACATCTTTGAAATGCGAACTTATGGATGAAATGAGAATTTCAGTACTTAAAAGTTAAAATTACATTTTCGGCTCAACGAATTCTGCTGGAATTTTTTAGAAGATTATTTTTTCGAATCACATACCATCAAATTAATGTGGCACAGTGGAATTATAAGAGTGTATATATAATTTCGATATATAAAGAGACCCCATTATACGAAGATTGTGCATAAAAGCTAACTTTATGTATGTATTTAAGATACCATTACTAACGATTTTTTTAAATTTTATTTTATGGACGGGAGACGTAATGGTATCCTAAGGTAATATTACTTCAGGAACTAAAATGAAACCATTATGGAATTTCTTCGTATGTAAAGTATCATTTGGTGTATTGAATGCGCTTCTACATTTAACTGCAACTATAATGAGTATTTCCTGCAGCAGAAAGCCGTTTTCTTCCTTAGGTTGGTAATGAAGCTTAATCATGTCAGTTCGTTGGGAAATACGTTTTTGCAACTGGCTTTTTATAACTTTTGTAGTACGATGTTACATTTTAATTTTCAGTTATAATTAGCTCGCCTGAATGGTTTTCTTATCCTGCTTCATGAAAATTTGAAAACGCAACTTATTTGTTAATTGAAGACGTTACAAATATAAAAATCATTAGTAAAAATAAGCATACGTCGAGACACGAAAATTAGATTATATTTATTTTCAAACTACTTGATAATGAAAACTGGAATTTATTCACTATCCTATGACTTCTAATGCTAATGTAACAGGGGAAAGCTATAATATAATATAATTTAATACATATTGAACAAAATATAATTGTTTCAGTACACAAACCTCCTTTAGATTTTGTCACCCTCACGATCCCCTCATCTTACTTTAGATTTTATTCTCTAGGGATTCTCAGTTGTACGTTTAGGGGCTTATGGAACTTAAAAACTTATTTGTGAAGCAGTCTGCTGCGTTGACCGAGATATATTGTGCCCAATATGGGAGGAATTAGATTATAGATAGGACATCTGCAGAGTAGCTAAAAGGGTGTCCACATCAAATATTTCTAATTAAAACTTGAAGATATCCTCTATCACCTGGTTGTGGTTTCAGGTTTGTATCGTGTACCCTATTCACACAATAATGTGTTAGTTTTGTCCAGTAGATTTGTGGACATTCTTGTATAGCGAACTAGTTGAAGTTTTATTCTCGGACACCCCAAGTGCATTATATCCACTTTACTGCAGATTTACCCTCGCTGTAAGTGCACTTTGCCTCGTCATCACTAGGTTTCTTTTCTTTTCTTGACATCTAGTTTACGTAAATCTAGATTTCCTTAATTTTAGAAAAGGGGACTATGACAGTTTAAAGCGCTACATGTATCTATTAATTGGGCGGATTGCAGAGGGAGAGCGGATATATTAGAATCACCTTTAAAGAAATAATCACGGAAACCATGAACTCACTGTTAAGAAAGTATAGCACGATAAGGATGTCGGGATGAATGAATATGGAGCTGGTCAGTCTAAAAGATCAAAAAAATACAGCATGGGAAGGTTACAGAGCGATGAAAAGTATTGAAGCCTGCAGTAGCTAAAAGTTTTGTAAGAGTACCACAGATAAGGTTAGGGGGGGAAAAGGCTGTGTGTGAGAAAGAACTGGCTAAGAGAGTAAAGGAGGACAAGAAGTTTTTCATACAAAAAAAGAAGAAACCCCTGTATATTGGGTGTGCAAAAGTCTTAGAAAACCTATCAATAATGCTGATGATGAATTGAATAGATACTCAGTATCGGTCTTTACTGAAAAGATGTTGTTGTTACTGAAAAGATGATGATGTTGAGGTTTTACGGTGCAAGGGCAGCTAAACGCCATTATGCGCCAATACTGAAAAGACTTCACGCTGAGATTTGACTGTGCGATTGAGGCTGAGACATATAAAATTTAGTGATTTCAAATTACAAATGACTCTTTGTTAGAAAAAAAAAGTTCGAGCCTAAAGGCAAATAAGGCTCATAGAGTTGATGGCATATACCCAGTAATTTTGAGGGAGGCAACTAGAGAGTGTATTGAACTATTGAATTCATAGCTCTGGTTTATATACATTGCGTGTGTTCTGTGATAGATTTGCTGTTTGTTGGACGAAAAACCCAAGTTTCCAGGAAAAAACCATGAGATCGGTTAACTCAGTCATGTTGTGAAAAAGCAGTAAAAATTCCTCGCGTCATTGACTGGATTCGAGCTCAGATCCTTTCCACCCTTTGAGGGGAGGACGATGATTATACCGACTGTGCTACCCACGAGGGCTCACATCATAGTAATCAAGAACTGCAAGTATAAATTGTTTATGGAAATGACTGACTTCGTCACTCTTGAAATCAGATGAAAGTTTAATTAAAGCAAGAGGTTTGGAACTTTGAAATTAATCACACTCAAATTGTCGAAATTGAAATTGATCAGTAGGAAAGCCAGATAGATGAAAAGTCAGAGGTGAAAGTCAGATCGGCACTATTCTATATGTATGTATATTCAATGAGAAAACTTTCTTGTGATTTTATTACACCAGTCATCACTTGACCAATACTGTGTCTTCACTTGATGAATACCATGTCTTCATTTGACGAATACCATGTCGTCACTTGATTATTAGTGTTTTTTGTTTTTCACGTTTTAAACTACAAAGGAATTTTTTTTCTTTAAAGCAGCTTAGGGAAAATGACTGATTAATAAATACTTGTACTTTGGGCAGCATCATTCTGTTTCTTCACTCTAATGTTGTACAGATCGCTAAAAAATGTTTTTCTTATACTGATTGCTTTCATCAATGAAAAAATTGCATATCTCTAACTTTGCCGTTCTATGAAAATGTTTCCATTAATTTTTCTATTGCTTTTAGCTTTATTTGCATTACAAAAGTTGTAGATGAATAGTCTTCGCACAAATGTTTCTGCTATGCACGAAGATCGTCACAGTGTTGTTTTCGCACTGCTCGTATGGAGATTTTGCAATTGGGACAAGAAGCAAACATGAAGTTTCTGCGCGCCTAGAAAAGTCTTATCAGAAAGTATTTTGTAGAAACACAAGAAACCTGATGTTTGCTCCTCTTTCAGATTTCAGCGAAAACAACTCATTCCGATGAAGAGCTCACACACGTCTTCCTCTCCCCTCCTACACACTCACTGACTGAACGCCCATGTTATCGACTACGTGAGCTATTCAGAAGTGTAACCATAGAAGTGGAGTAGAGATTCGCGGTCCACTTCCTGTTTATCCAAGGGTGAATACTGAAACAAGATGAGATGAGTGCAGTATATGGAGAATTTTACCCATCCTATAGTATGTCACTGAGTGGTATAGAGGCGTTAATGTTTCTGATGTTCTGATACAGAAATAGCTGGATGTCCAACAACTCTTATAGCTATATGACACATGTTCTCACATGCCAGATATGAAGACTCACAGATACGGATGTAATATGAAACGAATATTTTTTTCTAAGGTGTCTTTAGGAATCTTCGTGCGGAAAACATTCTATATTCGGATGAGTCGCCTTAATCGGTATTCTCTCTACTTATTCAAGCTTTTGAAACACAATTTTACGGTTTCAACATGGGATATGCAAATGTCATGTGTGTACATACGACGGAAACAGTTCGAGCCTTTGGTAGTTAAGCCTCTAAAGTCTTGCTGCTGATTACGTTGTTAGATATTCAAACAGCATGACTTTCAGTAATGAGAAATCTTTCATTATATCCATACACGCTTTGGTGCTGTAAGACATTAATGAAGGATTTATTTTTGATTACTTTCTCTCTCAGATGAAAAATTATATAGCTTCCGTCAACCTCATCCTTTCATAGAAGGCGGCGAATACTAATTGGAGATGCCTTCAGACCTCAGCTTTCTTTAAGATGTTTAGAAAATTAGCAAACTATGAAACCGGTACTAGTGAGAGAAGCCAATAGAATAACTACAATAAGTCTTATAGAAGCACTTCATGAACTATTCGCTTGAAAGGTTTTCAATGAGTGCGCATTGAAGCAGCATGTCGTCTCTTTGAACAGGTTTAGTCCATGTCTCAAGAGGCCAGTTATCACATACTTTGGCCGCAACTTATAAACACTTTCATGCAGTTTCACTAACAAAAGAAATTCCACTCTGTTTTGAATTCAAAGCAGCGGTACACCTTTCATTTGCTGTATATCGAACAGAGCACTGAAAACTTTCTTGCGTCATAATATTTGAAATATGGAAATATTCGTTCTCCTGATGTTATTTAAAAGTAACACAAGTTGTATACACAGTTTGTAATGTTTTTAGGATCATTATTGACATTATTAATCGTTTGTAATACTCTGTCATAAAAAGAATCTAATGCTAATGAAGAAATTTATATGCAGTTACTGTTTACCCACGCTAGCTATGAAGATATGTTCCAAATTTCCATAAAATAACTAAATAAATTACTTACATAGGTAAAAAAAAAACCTGCATTAATTTTTTTTGTATCCTTTGCACCTTTGTATCAAGGGTCCTCCTTGAAGAAAACACAACGTAGCTATCTAACAGTTGATTTGTGGTTTTAGTGTCGTTTACAACCAAAACGTGTTATTTTTGTATTGAAGAACAGTAATCTTTCTTTTATTTACGTTGATTTTGCTTGGTTTAACTCTGAAAAGGCAACGCATTTTTCTCCAGCCAATTCATTAAGCAATCAGTATCAAGTGACCAATTGTTATTTCTTTTGGTTGCAATATCTAGAATACATGAATGCAGTCGAAAATTCATTTGGAATCCA
Organism: Mastigoproctus giganteus; assembly: GCF_048544385.1. Lineage (NCBI taxonomy): Eukaryota > Metazoa > Arthropoda > Arachnida > Uropygi > Thelyphonidae > Mastigoproctus > Mastigoproctus giganteus. The sequence continues at coordinate 212,359,528 of NC_143580.1, read as the reverse complement.
GTATGGGACTTGAAATATGAGTATTATCACAATTTCAGTTAAACGTTACCGTGGCTAGGCAGTTCAGTATTTCTTTGCATACATAGACATGAATTATCAACCCCCTCGCATAACGATGAATAGAGTGACAAACAAAGAGAATAGATGAAGAGAATATTGAAAATTCTGAATGCGTGTAATTGCCTAAGAATGTATTCGTTAATCTTTAGTAGACAGAAAACGTGACAAATAGATTTAAGAATGATAGCATTGGATTCAGCGGGTAAATTTTGAATTTTCATTGCTACGCGTGTGGAATAATGTTGTTGTTATTGGGTTTAAAGACAAAATGACTACTGAGGCCAAATTGTGTCTATTCATTGTTTAATTGCATCACCCTATCCTTATAGTTGTTAATGAGGAATAAAATTTGATATCGTATAGTAAGATAATTTTTATCAGACGAAAGTAAGTAAGTTAGATCAATGACATAAATAATATAGTATTCAAGGAAGAACTTTGAAAGATGCCAGTTTGTTGGAAGAAGCAGAAGCAGATCCATTACAAGTGGCCTGAAAACGAACGATTAGAGGTATATTTATATGGTCAGTTAAACGAAGGATTCATATCCATATGACTATAATTTAATTTTTAATAATTTTTGATCAACTGGGTCAAAAGCCCTTGAACGGATCTGTGTAAACCACATCAACCCAGTTCCCTCTGTCAAGTTCCAGTACTCTGAAATGCCGCAGAGAACCGATCACCGATCCGCCAGGGCAAAATCCACGTAATTTGTGTACAAAATTGAGTTAAAATATAATTTAGAGTTCATGATGTATAATCATGAAGATAATTTTTAAGCCATTTAAAGCTAAGTAAATGTTGAAGTGTATAATCTCCATTTGTTTAACTGTATATCTGTAAGACGAAATTCAAGAGTATATGGATGAGTATGGAAAGAAAGTCTAGAATTTATTTATATAAAAAATTGAGGGAATAATTAATTATTTGCTGAAGAGAGGCATCAATATAGTTTCACTATTCTGAGGATAAAAGTCCTGTTTCTCCTGAATGATGTCATATTAACATATTTCCAAAATTTGCGGAGTCATTTTTATGTTTTAGCTTGTTAATTAAAAAAAAAAAGGCCAACTACAGAAGGACTTATCGGTTAATTATTTTATCCTCTTTTCCCCTCTGGTTCCATAACATAAATGTTGATTTGTTTCTAGAGTTCAATGTCCCATTAATTTCTTGTAATTTTTTTCCCCCTGTTTAGAAGTAAACAGGTAACTGACCTGAACGTAACGTTTATTTTTCAACATAATCAAATTCTGGAAACCCATTACGTAGAACGACATCAGTTGCTGTCATAACCACTGACGTACATCATTTTCACAACCTCCGCGTCGTCGAAATGGAATTGTGGGATGAATCGTTGGTCCACCACTTTCAACTCGAATACAAACGTAGGTACATCAATGAAAGAGAAGCATCCTAGTTCATCCCAACAAAGACGTTTAAGGCTGCTTATCACTAAGGAAAATAATGGGGACATTTCTGGAGCAGTTATACCGTTCTTCTTATGCATTTTCAAAAGCCTGGAGGTGGCGTAAATGCTCATCCTGTTGTACACTCCTTTAAAACAAATGTAGGCCTAATATAGATCTTCACTTCACCATACCAATTAAATTTCTATCATATATTTCTGCGTATAATTGACCTTTGAAGCACAAAATTAAATTATCTGAAATTGGTCGACTTATACACCGAGTATACAATCCACAGCTTAGATTAATTTACATGAATTTAATACAATCCTAAGCTCGTGCTTAAGATTATTAAGACATGACTCAACCAATATAGTTACAATTACACATATACAGTATATTTACACAAATATGCATTGTTACTCACTTTTAAAACCCCCGAGAGTTTATTCTTTTTTTATCATACGAAAACAGTTCATGAATTCGTTTGCTGTTATGTTTTCAGGCTTACTTTCCACTTCTCGAAAAGTAAACTGCCCATTATCAAAATCTTATATGAAACGTGAGGTATTGTTTATAGAGAAACCAGTTTACGGTGTATACTAACAAATAGGCAAAAAAGACTGGCTTGGTTATATACGCTAGCCTCCCTTTACACATACACTGAAAGAACAGAATTCGTGGGATACATGGTTCTTGAGAAACGCGACGCTGTCACCCGTCTCTCTAGTTGACGAACCCACCACTTGGCAAGTATATATAGGTACACTGCATCATTATTCACCGTAGACGTCGTGAGTTAACTGACTTTGAAAGATGGATGATAGTGGGTGCCCGAAGCATGGGTCGCTCTATCGCGGAGATGGCACAGAAATTGCACTGTCCCATTCGATGGTATCGATGGTATTTTTCCGCCCACAGCACTATCCGCGATGAGATGTTATTCCGGAATTGGCGTATTCCCGATACGCCATTTCCGGAATAACATCTCATCGCGGACAGTGCTGTGGGCAGAAAAATGGTGGATGAACGTGGCTGTCGACGTCTATCTCTTATTGTTTCAGCCAACCGGAGAGCGATGGTGGCACAAATCACAGCCGACTTCAACGTGGGAGGTGTCAGAAACGTCTCCACTAGACCATCTGTAGCCACAATAGGTTATGGGAGCCGCAGACCCACTAGAGTCCCATTGCTAACACCACGACACAGCACTCTACGCCTAAAGTGGCCGAAAGAACATTGGCACTGGGCCTTGGATGATTGGAGACAGGTCGACTAGTCTGATGTCTGATGCGCCCCGTTTCCAGTTATTTCCAGCGGACCGGAGGGTGCTTATCTGGAGGAAACTGCATGAAGCTATGCACCCGTCATGTCAACAAGGAACTGTTTTCTGGCAAGTGTTCAACTGGCACACGTTGGGACCTCTGGTACGGCTAGACGCATCTCTGAACAGCCCAGGTTACGTGTCCATCCTTGCAGACCCTCTGCATCCCTTCATAGTCACCGTGCACCTACACAGGGCAATAGACTCTTCCAGCAGGACAGTGCGCCTCCCCATAGAGCAGTGGTGACTAGAACATGGTTCAAAGAACATTCCGCAGATTTTACCACCATGGAATGGCCTTCCCGTTCACTGGACATGAACGCTGTGGAGCATCTTTGGAATGCTGTGGACAGGTCTGTTAGAGCTTTGGATCCTCCACCCAGGAATGCGAAGGAATTATGGACAGCTGTGCAGCAAGCATGATGGAAATACTTGTGGAACGCTTTCGTGAACTAGTGGCGTGTGACTGCCCTTATCCGGGCGAAAGGTGGGCCTATCCTTTACTAGGTAGGTATCCCATGGTTTCTGTCCACTCAGTGTAATTACTGGTTTTTAATGCACACTTTACTTCAATCATCATACGTGAGATGCAAAAGATAACTTTAAGAATAGAGATCGACTTATACAATCCCGTTTTTCACAGAAGGCAAATATATGATAAGCATAAATTTTCAGTGAAAAAAAATAGAGGTCCATGTATATGCCGGAATATGTGGTAATCAAATTCTAAACTTGCACATAATAAAAATAAGATTGAATGAATTAGCTATTTCTAATTGCATATGGCACAATGGGCTTCCAAAAGTAATGTATGCCAAAACTAGCAGTACTTTCCATTTTTATTTCATTATTTTCAAGCGGTGATCAGCTCCATAACGTTCCAGGTTGAATGGTGTCCCAGCAGATTGAGTGGACATATATATATATAAGCTGTAACTAATACGTATGAGCTTAATAAGTATTAGTTACAAGCTGTTACTAATTCTTATGGGCCAAGGCTAGAGCAATTATGCATTACCACCATAATGTGTATAAAATATTTTGTATAATATTGAAGATAATAATATAGAAGGTAATTCAAGCAGACAATACCAAGCTGGATTTAAAGAAACGCAAGGGATAAAAAAAAAAAATATATATATATATATACAAAATATATACATAAAACTTATCGTTGTCTACCCACAATCTAGATGACTTCAACTGGAGCCAACCACCCAGACCGAAGGCAAAAAACGACAAGGAGTTCTCTGTTTCTGTAATGATCAATATCTGCTAAGATATATATAAAAATACAGAGATTAAGTAATTTAAATCTAAACCAATTAAAGGTAGTTAAAAAAATTTTAATCAAAAGAACGATATTAAGATTTTAATCAAAAGAACGATTGGCAACTTGCCAATATACATTTTTTATAGGTGAAACGAATCAAAGTCACTGTAGAGCGCGCAGTGCACATTTCATCGTTGACCATGATGAGTGCGCAGCCACAATGTCGGTGTCTTTTTGTTATTCGCCCGAATTCCCATTAAGTAACTAAATAATATCAGTGTTAAGTCAATATTCAACATTCAACAGTGTAATTATGTGATTACAGCTTAATTGCGAATTGAGCTTGAACTTGGTAAGTTGAAGTTATATTATGAGGTGATGTGTAAATAAAACATTATTTCTACGACACACGATTTTGTGAAATTTGATTCGATCATGACCTCCATGCTTTCCCGTGAAGTAAATCGCGTGACAGTGAATAAACTTCAGCAACCTAGTTTTTCACAATTATTTCTCCAATAAAAAAATGTGATAATAAAAAAGAAGGCCGCCCCACACCAAAGATTCAAATTTCTCAGCGGGGAATAAGTAATAATAAGAAATATATTCGCAATTTTAAAACTGAATGGTACCAAAGGAAAAGTTGGTTTTGTGGTTGTGAAGTTAAAAATGCATTGTTTGTTTTCTATGTTTACTGATCGGAGGTGAACCTGAACAAAAAGTTACTTTACAAACTTAAACAGAATGAAAGAAAAAAACTCTAAAACATGAGAGTTCGAAGAAACATATTGATAATGTGATTTCACTATCGCTTTTAGGAAGGGTAAATATTAAAGAACAGCTTAGTGAGGCCTACAGACTTTCGATATGCAAATATAACAGAAAAGTTACCAGGAATCGTGAGGTATTATCTAAAATAATAGACTGCATTAAATTTTGTGGACAGTTTGAAATTCCTCTACGTGTATATGACGAAAAAGACGATTCTAAAAATCCAGGAGTATTCAGAGGATTAATAAATTTCGCCTGTACATTAGATTCCAATTTAAAGAACAATTTAGAAAGCAATGCAGCATTTAAAGGCATTTCAAAAACTATTCAGAATGATATTCTTGACTGTTTGCTGCAAATATGCCAGGATGAAATAAAAAGAGAAATTAAAGAAGCTTCATTCGTAGCTGTCATGGCTGATGACACAACAGATGCTTCAGAACATATACAAATGATAATTGTTCTGAGATATGAACTGAATGGAGACACATTTGAGCGTTTGGTTTTCACTACTGAAAACCAAACGGCAGACGGAATATCGAAGTGCATTCTAGATCAGTTCGACATAATCCTCGAAGGAAATACTCAAAAACTGGTTGCTCAGACATTTGATGGCGCAAGTGTGATGAAAGGCAAGAAAGGGGGAGTTCAGGCTAAAATAAAAGAAGTGTACAAAAATGCACATTTTATTCACTGCTATGCACACCAACTGAATCTGATAATGAGAAATGTAGCAAGTAGTACCCGAAATTCAAGAATATTCTTTTCGAACCTCATGTCGATACGAACATTCTTCTCGAGATCACCATAGCGTCTCTCTGTTCTCAGAAAGCATATGGACAGCCGTGTTGCCCGACCTTCCCCTACAAGATGGAACTTCAATATACGCACCGTGAACAGCGTTTATGAAAATTTTGAATCCTTAAAAAAGTGCATGGAGGAACTACAAGCGACAGCAAACGCAGATAAGATGATTTCAGAAGCAACTGGAATTTTGCACATCTTGAGAAATGAAAAATTCGAGTTCTGGTTAGAACTTTTCCATCAGATAATGCCTCACGTGGAAGTTATTTATAATCAAATGTAATCTCGAGAAATTGAGGCAGTTAAAATACATGACTATGTAGGAAACTTTAAGAATACCATTCTAAAAATCAGGAATTCAATGTACTGTGAAAATCCTTCAAAAACACTCATGATTGAAGCGAAGGAAGTATGCGACTATATAAGTGTTGAAATAGGTGAAAGATATTCTTTTACAAAGCAATTAATTACTGCTAAATTGTTTAACAATGAGAACTTTGTAATTTTTCGTACGAAAATGTCCATAGAAGAGGTACGGGATACTATTGAGGCATATTCCATGATTGAAAGAGAAAAACTTCTTACGGAATTACAAGTTTTCTATAACAGACATGATCTACACAGTTAATGCAAATTAACTGACTTGCTGAAATTAAATTTATCTCAGATAACAATCTAGCTGAAGTTCTTGGTGAACTTACAAAACTTATAGAAGTTCTTTTGACCATTCCGATGACTACTTCAGAGCACGAACGCTGCCATTCGACATTAAAAATAATTTTAAAAAATTAAGGAGCACTATGAATCAGGAAAGGCTAAATGCTCAAGCAATGCTTTCAATAGAGAAGAGCTTGATCAACAGTGCACCAAACTTGAATGAAAAAGTTATTAATCTATTTTCAACAAATAAAAACCGAAGAATGGACTTTGTTTTTAAATAAAAGTTCAAGTCTGTTAATGGTAAATGTCTAGTTAATGTTTTGTAGTGTTTTTAACTTGCTTATTATTATTATTACTGTGTATATCTACATGTCTTATAACCAAGCAATTTAATGTAACTTTAAGACGCAGTACCCCTAAACATCAGGGTCACGAGCCGCCACTGTTTAAGGCCACCCAAGTCCGAACTGATGGGCCTAAAACCATACACTAAACGAAACAACAACAACAAGGGTATAAATATAGTTGATTTTTTCCCGTTATGAGCTAGGTCTGAGGGGACGAAAGATTCGATCTTCGTACGTACAAGATAGTAATTCCGCATTGCTCTGGTTCTCGGGATGATCCATACTGCCGTTTATCAATCAGGGAGTAGCAAAGAATTCAGCCTTATATTTAAAGGAAGAAGAAGAAGAAGAATCTTTATTTCAACGCTTAGAATGATAATTTACATAATATTAGTTACAACATCCAGTCACGGCACAGTGGCCAGGAGTTAACATTGTACTACAGAGACATTATTGCCTTAAGAACCAAAATACATAAATAAATAATAGAAATGATAAATAAGTGCAAAAAAAGTACTGGAAAATGGAGAAATGATTTTAGTATACTACATATATAGAACATTATATGGAAATTTATATATAGAACATTATATATATAGAAAAGTGACTTGACAATCATTTGTTTCACAATACATGCAATAAGGATATACATTGAAGTGCATAAATACAGTAGTTCTTTGGGTTAAGAATATACATTGCTCAAAAATCAAATTATAATAGTAGTAGCCTTGGCTACCCGACAAGAGTATTCCTTTCCTATATTGTCTATCACGACAGAACTTATTGAAGTCAATGTCTAGGTCCTGGACTCGAGATAGCATCTGCTGAGGAAGAAACCGGTCCGCCAGATAAAAGGCGTCTTTGCAGAGGACATAATTGGGGGATTACTGCCGGTGGGATCCTCCATGCACAGTTTTCCCAGAAGGAGGGGGAGGAGATGAGACCGGTTATGAGTTTGACTGTTGTGACGAGCCTTCTTTCATTAATGAGCGACTTAAGCTTTGGATGTTAAGTGCATTGGCGGCGCCTCCGTAGCCAGGTGGGCAAGAGCAGCAGTGCGTGCACACGCTTCTTGATTAGACCGGGGTTCGAGCCCGTAACCACCAAATACGGAGGATGCGGAAAGGTTCGGGAATGACCACCGCATATCCCCGGAGCAATAAGGATATACATTGAAGTGCATAAATATTTACATAGTTATTTGGATTAAGAATATACATTGTTCAAGAGTCAAATTATTGATTCTTGTTGCTAATGCTCCTAAAAACCAAATAACAACAAACAGTGCATTGGCCATATCGGTGGTCCGGAGCTGTGGAGGCAGGCTACGTTTGTGGCAGACCCACTTGAGAAGCCAGTACTCCGATGAGAAAACTGGTTTGATGGTAGATGCCCAAATCTCTGCAGCATAGAGAAGTGGCGGATACACTATTGTTGAGATGTATCTCACCATGGTGGATTTGTCTGTTGCATGGTGCAGATATTGCTTACATATCCATCTCAGCCTGGCGGCTTTTGTGAGGAGTACGTCTATATGTTGGCCGAAAAGAAGCTTCGGATCGAAACTTATTCCTTGGTCAATGTGATGTTGGACAAGAGGGATGGAGGCTCCATTGAGGGTTGGATAGATTTTTGTTGGCTGTTTCTTTAACGAAAAGACCATGATTTCTGACTTCTCGGGATTGAATAGTCAAATTATCTACAGATAATTCGACTATTCGGTTATCCAGCAGAGATGTGAAGAAAGCTAAGATAAATCTGATAGTGCTTTTCTAGTAGTTTTAGGAGAGACGGGATGTGCACTGCATCAAATGCAGATTCAATGTCTACGTAGGTGGCTGCGAACTCGTCTCTGTTCTCAAAGGCTGTGAGGATTCTGTTAGTTCTTGCTAGAAGGTTGGTCACAGTTGATCTGTGTGGGAGTGCATAGTGGATTTGTGGAGGATTGTCTGGCAGGATTTGCTTAGCGAGGATCGGGAGCAGTATTTTTTTCTAGCAGTTTCAATAGACAGGATGAATTTGAGATCGGTCTGTAGTGTTTCACAAGTGATGGAACTCGAATTTTTGGCTTTGGATAATGTGAAAATGCCACATCACAGTAAAGTACAGGCAGTTATCTCACCTTGATCATTTATATACTTTATTTTTACATTTCAGACTGCTAGTACTTTTAAGTGATTTAATGCGATTATATTAAAATTTAACATTGCTAGTTGGTGTAAAGGGATCGAATTTAAGTTAAATTTAATATATATTGTTTGATTTATTTACATTTATACTTTAATAAACAATAAAATACAGTTCTTTTTCAGATTTTCAATGCAACTAACTGTAAATAATACAGTCTATATTTTATTGAAATATTTGTCTATATTTCAATAAAATATCTATGATGAACCGTCTTGCTTTAAATGTTATGATAAGCAGCCAGACGCATTCATACCGAAGGTATCATGCTTTGTATCTGAAAATACAGTTTTATTGATTTGTCTTGACCTACATTCCCTTTTAAAATAATATTCTACCCAGTTTGCATTTGTTGTGAAATCTTGCTTTTTTTTCTTAATCTGACGACCTCTGTGCGCAAGAACAATGTAGCCTGGGGGTGCAGAACGTAAATTTGTACAGGGCATCAACTTCTGTGCAAAACGTTTTTTTTTTTCAATCTGAAACTAACCGTCGAGAACGTGGAAGATTGGCACACCAAATAATTGCCCTCAGCAGTACAGGCTACACCTATATTTTTATTTGAATAAAAATATAGTTTTATAATCTCATTGCAAGTACTTTTGAAATTTCACGTTACTAACAGAATTGGTATTTTAAAAAAAATGAAAGAATTAAATATAGAACATTTGTATTGATGATTTATTGTGAACTCCACTGATCTGGTGGTTGTGCCGTAGTATAAACAAGAACATTATATATTATATAAATTAGTTCTTGCAGAACAGTTTCTTTAATGAAATCTGAGTTTGTTTCTGAAAGTTTTTTCGCATGTTCCAATGGAAATTTAGTAAGTTCAGTTCACATTTACATCGCTTTAGCATAAGAAAAGAATGTTTTCTGAATAAATTTCAAGATGCGATGGTCTTATCGGGCCTGTATTGACATTCGATACAGAACCGTGCTCTTGCTTTCTACCAATTGATTTTAATATATCTCGTTTAAAATGGCTCACCAGAATAATTTAATTTGTGAATATTGGTAATCGATTTTGAAATTCATACAGCACAGCTTTTTCAAACTTCTTATTTTAAAAGATGATTACGAAATTTAAAATATCAAACAAAAATGTACTATTAAATCGTAAAGATAATACTATATGCCAAAACGATAAATAAATAAAAGAAAATTTTTAAATGCTTTCATTAATGCATGTCAGTTTTAGATTATTCAAAGCCAGACAATTCAGGTGGTGGATTGGACAGGCCCATAGAAAGTAAGAATTTTATAATAGGTGATATAATGTATGAAGATCAAGCATTAAAGATGATAATGTTTAAAGATCGAGTATAAAAGATTCAATACAATTAAGTAAAGATAGGATAAGAAATGTATTATTATTGATGTTATTTTGTGTTTATTTTTAGTTTGTGTTATTTTTTTCAATTACATGCCTACTGAATTTATTCCCTCACTGGCATCCTAAAAGCACTGAAATTTATGAATTTAAATTTTTATTAAAATTAAAACAGTGTGAATTTTAGTATTTCTCCAGTATGATATTCACATTTGCCTCTATCATTTAATTACTAGCCAATATGATTTTTACTTTCAATAATATACTGTTTACAGTCAATTTTTATATATAGACTTTAAAAATAATTGTTAAAATTTCACATCACATCACAAATTCTACACACACAAGTTTTTCTGTTTACGCATAATAATAATGTCATATCTACTTTCCAAAATTGTAATATTATATTACAATTTAGATATGGCACTGATTTGTTGTATTACCTTCAAATGATAATGTTTGCATGTGTTCATAGGTGGTAATAATATTGGGGAGGGTTAATGTGTTTAATCTTGCCTGTCTGCCTTCCATTCCTCTCTCTCTCTCACTCCTATATATATATATTACCTTCTCCTTGTCAGTGGCCCTTGTCTATAAATATTTTTTCTTTTTTCATTTTCGCTTTCTTCGGTTGTCTCCCATCAGAGCCATACAGGTTGAATTTCTTCTCATCCGAGAAAATAACTGACTTCCACTGCTCGGGGGTCCATTTGACATGCTCCTTACACCAAATTAATTTTCATTTCTTGTGTGAGGAGGGGCTTCTTCTTGGGACTACGGGCTACAAGTCCATTTTTGAAGCGCCCTCTTCTGACTGTTACTGCACTTGCTACCACTCCTGTATGTTCTTCCCATTCTCTTTTCAGCTCAGACGAAGAAGCTTTGCGGATTTTTAAGGCATAAGCTCTTCAAAACGCGGTCCTGTTTTGACTCGTTTGCGTCCGGTTCCTTTTTTCCTATCAGCAGAACCAGTATTCTTAAGTTTGGAAAGAAATCTACTCGCTGTCGACTGATTACAAGACACTCTATAAGCAATATGACGAGAAGAACATCCTTCCTCAAGGAAAGCAACAATAGCACTCTTTCTTCGTGGCGCCAACTGCACGTAATTCGCTATCCTGACAAGCAAGGCATGATTGCAACTCTTGTAAAGCGTGCTTATATAGCTGAAAGTAACAGCTGATGCAATATTACGTCATCACCTACGCATGTCAATCTTATCTGATGCAATCTGTAAGAAATATACTTACGTTATTCGGATGACAATTACAATTTTAAGGGGTGATGCTCTCTTTAAACACCAGTGTATATAATAATTATTTATAATATTTATAAATAAATTATAAATATTATGATAAATAAATAAATATATATATATTGCACTTTCCTGGAGGTTCAGATAACTCTCTACTGATATCGGATATTCTCGACAAGCTGAGGGTGGTAACGGTGAGGAAAATCCAGGCTCCGTTGCACTCTGTTTTATTATGAAAATATTTTAAGTGGTGGCAAATGCCATCAGATTGTGGCAGTTATCTCACCGGATCCCGTACAGATTTAAAAGCCTGGTTCAGTAAACGCTGAACTAGGATTGTTGTTTCCGAAGCCGAAGTCAATTAAAGTTCAGTTGCATTTTCTATATGAAAACTGTAACACACACACACACACACACACACACACACACACACACACACACACACACACACACACACACACACACACACACACACACACACACACACACACACACACACACACACACGAAACAAAAAATTGGCAACTACTCCCTAAAATGATCAGAATAGAATTATTTAATGGCAATGAAATACCAAGGAATAAAGGAAATCAGTATTCATTCAATATGATATGATGAGCATATAGATGTGTCGTGGACAGTGATCATAACTAGTGGTTATAATCACTGTCCTGGTGTCATTAGACGGGATTCGAACACCAGGCCCCTTTCTGGGTTTTTAACGTCGGTGAGTTAGTCTGTTTTAAGCTGGGGGAACATAGATTTTTTAATCCCAAAATCGGGGTTTTCATTCATCGAACAGAAACCCGACCGAAGAATAGACGCAATTACAGACACGATATACTAACGCCTCGTAGCCTTAATTGCCGTGGTGCTGTGTCATAGCTTAATTGCTGTGGTGCTATGTCATAGCCTAATTGCTGTTTTCTAACGATACATGCCCACTTTCCTATACACATCAACTCATGAACACACAGTGGGCACAATTACAGTGATAGTGATACTTGAGCCAGTTATTTACATGTCTGAGGCGAACTGTAAATATGGCACCCCTGCCCCTGCTCTGGCAGTTTATCTTTAAAAATTCCCTCAATCCATCTATAAAATCCTGCGCCCGAGGCGGTTACTTCATTACCTTATTTCCGCGCAGCCCTGGTGGTCAAAACCACAAATTAGTAACTTTCCTCTTTCAGTTCTCGCTGTTACTGATGGTTAATACTTTGCAGTTTACTTGGATAACGATTGCAGACACCGAGAATGCGTTCTCTATCTCGGAAGATAATTTCTCGTTAATGCATACCTTAAAGATAAATAATAAGGAGAAAATTTGCGCAACAGAGCCATATCAACGTCTGATAATGACTAAGTTTTGCACACACACACACACAAAATGAATCTTTTCAATTAGAATGAATGTCTAAAAGAATTTCATTGTTTTACTAATCGTACATAACGTGCTGTTTTTTATTATTTTTTAAGACAAGCTATCGGCTATGCATCTTATTCATGATAGATAAGGGGCGCGATATCCAACAATCAGTGAAAGTGTCGGTTCATGGGTTATCTAGTGTCCTAATTACAGAGTTGATCCATACTTAAAAAGGGCCTGTGGTGATAATTTAAATGCTTAATATTAGCTTCACAGTGCAAGGAAGCCACTGGCTTTTGCAACCCTACCAAAAAATAAAATAATAAAATAAAATAAAGTAAAATAAAAATAAAAATAAATAATATTGATAACATAAGATTAAAATCAAAATAATATTAATGAAATAAACCAAATAAAAATAAAATATCCCCACAGTGTGTGTGTGTGTGTGTGTGTGTGTGCGCGAGCATAGAGTATGGTTCTGGGAAGGGAACCAACTATAGGAGGCGAGGAGAAGGAAATACAGCATGTTTGGTGGAAAGCGCAGGCGAAGAAACAAGTGAAACAATAGCTGGAAAGCTTACTTTACCTTCACACTCACATAATAGTGCAGGTGTTAAAAAAGAGTTCATGCTTGGAATAGGAATTGTCGATGTCTGCTTTTAAAATGGCTGTCTTTCATCTGACTGTTTCCTCTGCTGCTGCAGAATCCATTTTGGCATCCCTATTTGGATGTGGTTATTGACGACCGACTCACCCCTTATGCTCAGGGAGTATGAGGGAGAGATTGCCTTGACCGTGTCGAACTGGTCTGCTAACCAATATCAGGCTGGATTCCCTGCTCCGACGACTTCGTTATTGTACTGTGGTTGGAATGTCATGGGAATATTCTTGCAATCATTTGTTGAGGTTGTGTTTTTTAGGTCCATCAGCAACTTAGACCATATCGGGCCATTATTTTAGTACCAACCCCTAATAACTCATGAGGAAAAACTATATTTATTCTACCTGAGATTGGCTAACTATAACTTCTATTGAAAAGGATTTTAGAATGTGCTCCATAGATGGGAATCGAAACCAGACCTCTCGAAGCGAGAGGGAACTTGTGAAACCACCATGATGTCACGAAGGACTAGAAATGACGTAATGGTCTGGCAAGCGCAAAACTTAGCGACCCTTGCTAATGCTCTGGGTCACCTTATCCTCCTTTACAGTTTTTCTCCTTCTACTACAGGCTTATCCATTGCATTTCTACATTTCCTAATATCCCCTCTGTACCTTGTTTTATTCCAACTCTTCTCTGCTACAAACCTTCCCTTTCCTATCTCAAGGGCTATCCTCCACCCTCGTTCAGGAAATAGTGGCGGTGACCCAGCCAGTGTTTCTTAGTTGAATCAGAGGCTTGACTTTATCCATCTGTTTGTGATGCAGCAATGACTGATCAAGAGCTTGCCTTCCAAAATCCTAGGGTTGCAAAATCAGCATAATCAGAGTAGATGACTCGCATCCTCGTGAGAAGAACGGGTACTTGCAGGCAACTATCCTGGTGACTGCTGCTGGCAGGTTGCCAAAAGGCCAGTCAGGCAACACAAACCCGACAAAACACTCACGATTGGCTTAGCAGTGTTCATGCTTCTTCACAGTGACATTCAGAGGTTTTGTGGGAAACACTGGTTCTGCATAGGGACATAGACAAGTAAAAGTATCCCTCTGCGAGATACCACACTACAGCCACATATCACCTACTCAGAAAATCGCTGGCTTCTTTCTGAAGGACATTATTGTGCCTTTGATTTATTTCTACTAGGCTTTGGTATATTCAATAAAGAGCATTAATTATTTACTAAACCCTCTCTTACTTTTCTTTAAGGCGTGGGACCAGTGTTTTTCTTCTTTTACAGACTGAAATTGAGTCTAAATTTTAATCTCTCCCCAAAAATCTCTACTAACAAAGAAGACTAAGGAAGAATTCCCCCCACCAATAATGTTAGCGCTGATGAAACTTATTGAGTATCTTAGATATAAATAGGTGCGTGTGAAAGGTATATGCGCATCAAAGAGAATGCTTAGCTCGCAAGTTGCTTAGTAGTTACTCGCCGTCCTCCCAAAATGGGTACCTAAGTTTGAATCCTGTCAATGAGCGAGGAATTTTTATGAATTTTTTCATAACGTGGCTGAGTCGGTTTCAGGCAAGAGTTTCGCGGTTTTTCTCCAGAAAACTAGGGTTTTTCGTCCAGCAAATAGTGTACCAGAGAATGCAGACAGTAACAGACGTAATAAATAAAATAAATATTCTGTTTATACTTCAGGACGACCACACGGTCAGAGGAGTTCACAAGGTGGAAAGAATACAAGAAACAGCACCGTATTCAGCAGTCACGGGCATGAACCCAGGTCAATTAAAGGTACTTATGCACCAGTGCGCTTGACCACTCGGCTAATGCGGCCTTGACGTAATATACCAATATCTGATAATCTAGTTACTTTGGTGCTTAACACACCGAACATGAGAGTGTGTGTGCAAAGCATTTCATCCAGACACAGGCGCGCGCGCATGTGTCAAGATGAAAAATTGAAATCTCCCACCCACAGTAACATCACTTCGAGCTAGTGTCTCCATTGTTGTATTTACACCTTCATTTAAAGTCATGTCCTTAATCCAGGATGAAGTGAGCTGAAGTGCAAATGCATCAAATCAAACAAACCACTCATAACGCTTTGTTCAAAAGAATAAAATTTCAAAACGAAGTAGAATCCTTTGCTTGCCTTTATTCCATATGTAATATTATTGGGACTTTGTCGGTGACAATGTTGTTTAATTTTACAGCAATGACTTTATTTTCCATTGAATTGAGCATGCATAAGTGCAACTGATATATGGTCTCACTGGATGACATTAACTTGAAACCAAGCCAATAATACCACTGATTTATCGCTGTGGATAAGCTTTTTAGAAAGGTGATACACGTTTTGTCACGGTGCCATTAAGAAACGTGTATCGTTTCGTCACGGCAAACTATAATCTCACTGTCAGGACAATGACAACAAAAATTTTGACATGGTAAAAGTAGATCCATGGATAAGTACCCGAAAAAGTGATGCATCTTGACGAGTCCCCACATGTTTGTTTGGCACATTGTTCGATAATAGCAATTGTACCCATTTTCATCTGCATAAAATGCATTAGTTGGGTACTCCAGCAAAATATTCTTATCGATGATAGTTATAATAATAATAATAAGATTCTTTATTAACATAAATTTTATACAATAGTGATTCCTTACACAGAAAGCCAGAGAAATCTTACAATTTGTTGTTTATACAAGTGATTTTGATTTATAAAATAATAAATAAATAAATAAAATAAAATAATAGTGATAAGTAAATAATAATTAATAGATCAAAGCAAAGATGATAATCAAAATGTAAAAATGAAGTAGTAATTACAGCGAAAAAGGACTACAAGTTGAGCAGAGCATGAAATGACATCGGTTAACTTATTAAGATCGGCACTTACATAAATGTCCTTTACAAACAGCAAGATGGGACAAGATGCCATCTCGATATGCCTTGTCTATAGTCCACAGGTCGATGTCGATGTTGAGCGAGTTGAGAGTGTCCAGAGTCACATTAGGGAAGTGTCTCTTGAAATTCTGTAACCGCTGGAGCCTTGAGGATAAGGAGGGGGTACTACGGAGATGTCTGCCTGGCAAACGCCAACCAACCGTGTTCCAGATGTTGATGTGATCCTGCTGAGAACAGATGAAGGAATGACTTTATTTTTAGCACATGGGCTCTGTGGACTATGGGCGTATATTGCAGGTTGCAGCAGAGAGTAGATTTAGATGTTGTGTAGATCTGGTGCGACCACAAGTTGGCCCACTTCAGTACCCAGAATTCGAGGCCCCATTGTTTCCTGAGGCTGGTGGGTGGTGTCACCGACCAAACTTCTACGGCATAGGAGAGCTCACTACAGAAGTAAGTTGCGAGGTACTTCTTGATAATTTTCTTATTATGCGTTTTGCACAGATCAATTTGCATTCCCCAGAACGCTCTCAGGGCTTTGGAATACTGAGCTTGGATTTGTTTTTTATAGGTGCGGTTGGCATCAAGGATTACTCCTAGGAATTTGACACTGTCTGTGGGAGTTAGGACATTTCCTGCCAATTCCGGAAGTAGAGAAGATGCAGTATCAGTAGAAGTGATCCGACTTGGCGTAAAGATGAGATAGTTTGACTTCTCTGGATTGACTGACAGGCCAAAAAATTTAGCACACTTATAGAATGTATTTATGTAGCTGTTTACAGATTCAGAGGCGGTTTGTCTTTCTTGTGAATGACCAACATGGCGTTTGCACGGCAAGTAGCAAACAATATCATTAGCATACGATAGGAACGCTGGAATTTGATCCATTAGTGGAACGAATATTGCTGCAAATAACAAGGCTGAGAGACAACCACCTTGTGGGATCCCTACTTCGACGCTTTTAGTGACTTTAATGCCATCGCCTTTGAAGTGAAGCATTCTCCTAGATAGCAAATTATTGAGGATCTCGAGCATATTTCCGGATATCCCGTAGAATCTCTCAAGTAAGGCAAGAAGGGGTGTTATTTGGACTGAGTCGAAAGCAGATTTCACGTCGAGAAAAATGGTGTGAAGATCTTCGTTGTCATTCCAGGCCTGAAGTATTTTCTGTGATAATGACTGTAGGCAGGTACCGTATTTATCTATTAGGCATGGCGTAATGAGTATGTTCTGGCCTATGCGCAAAGATTGCGAGTGCTACATCATTATAGATGCACTTCTCGAGGCATTTCAGGAAGGGAGAAGCAATTGATATTGGCCTGAAGTCAGCCGGTCTTTTCGCATGAGGCTTTTTCGGAACTGCCACAACTCTGTATGATAACCACCTTGAAGGCACCTGTGCAAATTTGAGTACTTTGTTGTAGAGTTGAGTGAGCTCTTTGCTGATGAAATGAGAAGCAATTTTTAGACTAAACAGAGGTATTGCGTCAGTTCCTATGGTGGACTTGTCAGGTAGCGAATTTATTATTTTTATTAGTTGTTCTTCGGAAATTTCTGTATTACTAGTAGATGAAGAAATGTTAAACGCTTCGTTCCAAGGATATGCTTCGAACACACGGTGATCTCGCTTAAAACGCAGCACATGCTCACACCATTCCTGGACATCTAAAGATAGAGGGGCGCAAGTATAACTAGTGGACCACACACGTTTTCCCCTGGATAGCCGGCCGGTCATGAAATTGTCAATAGAAAATTGTTTCCTCTTCTGGAAATCCATCCTTGCTTTGGAAAATTTGGCGTATGACTCTTGTGAAGGCGCTCCTGTCATGCCCATCATGGTTTTGTGAGTCCGATACTGTTTACTAATGAAACGAGTTTTGTAAGGGAAGGAATCATCAACTAACATCAGTGGTAGGAATAAAATCTGTGTTAGTACCCATCAAGCATGTGTGCGTGTGTTAAGGGCCAAAGCATCTAAGGCGTCAGTATATTGTCTGTATTTGTGTATACTCTCATGTCGGTTTTTGCTGTTTCTTATTGTACTGGAGTGCAAAATTTAAGGACCAGTCAGGATTTCACCTGTAGCTTCTCATAAGAGTGGACTGGATATGGGAACAACATACCAAAGGAACCTCGTGAGGTATAGAAATAATAGAGGAAACAACACCGACACAACAACGGAAAACAGTACAGAGGAACTTTTTTCACAAATGGCATGTATCTGTATCTGTAGATACATGATACATATACATCACTGCCAAAGATGGACAAAGGGAAGAGGTGGTCCTCAGTAGGAATTATGGCCACCCCAAATATTGATGCAGGTTTTGCACTGCCTGTAGATTGAAGACTGGGGGGAAGGCAGAGACAGGGAGCCGATAGAGAAGACAGCTCCAGTTTACAGTGGGGCATGCCCATGCCTCACCAGAGAGTAAGAATGGGGGTAGACGTAAGAATGTACGTCTACCTCCCGTCTGTAGGTCGGGAGGTAGACGTACAGTTTAGGTAAAGTGTAAAGTGTATCTAGGGTCAAACGGCACCAGGTGTTTCCCCCATCTCCGCATAGTTTATTTTGTGTGGTGATACAGTTCACTGTAAAGGCCAGAGATTTAAAAGTGTATGGATCTTGAAAAGTATGGTGTCCTGTACCGTTGTTCTTCTGGTCATTTAGCCCCCAGGCCCCTGTTGGGGCCCGACATTGCTCACTTTCACCCCGTGGAGGCAGACCAGGTACCTAGTAATTTGCATTTACTCTGGCAGGTCCTGCCACCTATTTTCCTGAGATTTCAATGGCAAGAACCTAAAAAAACAAATAAATAAATAAATAAATAAAATAAAATAATAATATTAAATAAATAAAAAAATAAAAGATAATAAATAAATAAAATAAAATAAATAAAATAATTTTTGTACGTTGTATGTTGATCACATACATGTTTCCCGGTTTGAAGGGGTTGCGTTTGAGAATTTAATGGCCGAGGAGAGGGTGAAATAATTTAAAGCTAGAATTTTGGTGTTGGTTTTATGGTGGCATACAGATAGAGAGAGAGAGGGGAGGAGACTGAAGGCTGGGGGGGAATAGCTAGGAAAGACTGGGGTCAATAGAGTAGATGACCCCAGCATGTGCCAGTGGAGCATGTTCATGCCCCACCAGAGAGAAAGATGTGAAGTTTAGGTAGATGGTAGACATCAGAGTGCCCGGCACATGAATGACTAGACCCAGGGTAGCCCAGCAGAACATCGCCTAAAGAATGACACTGCTGCTACTTGCTTGTTTTCGTCCCACGGTGCATCCAGGTGCCATCACTTACCCAGGTAAACTATGCACACATATCCGGCCGTCCACATGGTGTAACAGGAAACGTGATTCATCGGACCAGACGACCTTCTTCAAATCACTGAAGGTCCAGTTTCGATGCTCGCGTGCCCATTGTAGGCACTGTCGCTGTTGAACAATAGTTAGTATGGGCAGTCGGAGTGGCCTGCGGCTGTGCAGCCCCATTTTCAGCAGGGTTCGATATACTGTGTGTTGTGACACGTTACTCCCGTCATCAGCATTCCAATTACCAGCGAGTTGCACATCAGTCGCCCTTGTGTTGCCAGGTACCATCAGGGAGAGCCTACATTCACCTCCAGCATCGATGAGCCGTGGTCGTCCAAAACCTCCCCGGCGGTTCGTGGGTTTCCCCTCCTCGGACCAATTTCGGTAGGTACTAACGGCCGTGAGAATCCCACCGGCCGTGCCGTTTCAGGTATACGCTGACTGTCCTTTAACAAAACAGACAAATCGACCATAGAACACACGCAATTAACAGACGTAAGACACAGCACGGCATATAGAATTTAATTATTTGGGTGGCCTAAAAATAACAGTTCAGTTTTTTGTTTTTTGGATATGCTCTGACCGTCTGAGCGGTAGCACAGTGGCAGCATCACCGTCCTCACCACCCAGGGTGGAAAAGGCTCAGGTTCAAATCCCGTCGATGATGCGAGGAATGGGCTTTTTTCACTCCATGGCTGGGTTAGTGGATCTCAGGGTAGATAGCAAGGTTTTCCCCCCAGAAACTTGGGTTTTTCGTCCAGCAAAACAGAAAAATCGACCATAGAACACATGCAATTAACAGATAGAAGACACACAGCACGGCAGATGAATTTAATTATTCGGGTGGCCTAAATATAATAGTTTCGGTTTTTTTGGGGGGGTGGAGATGCTTTGGCCCAGTAGTCTGGCCATTACAATTTGGCCTTGGTCAAACTTGCATAATCTGCTGTGTTTCCCATCTGAAGAGCAAAAGTAACACTGATTAACGGAGCTCAATATCAGGTGTTTTTTTATATCGTGTTCCGACCTGCGCACGCGCCATTCGATTTGCATAACGACGCGTTGGTCATAATGTTTTGATTCATCGGTGTATTTTCATCAAAAGAATTGGTTTACTATAAATTTGAATTTGTTTACAATAATAATAATAATAATAATAATAATAATCAGATAAATATTAATCTTACTGCATCGAATGTGGCGCAGGATAAAGTAACTCGCGTTCTGGCCTTAGGCAGAGGGCTAGGTTCGAATTATCAGAGACGGTCTCCCGAGGAAGACAAAGCCAGAACAAGACAAAGGCAAGACCATCCAGCCCCAACAACTGGAAGTGCTTCTTGCGCAATTGCACTAGTGACCACCCAGGAAAGGAGAAAATGCCAACGCATGAATTGAAGCACCGAAATGAATATGTACATCATGCAAGCATACTATGAAATAGCGAAGCTGGAGACCGATATGACAACTTACAGGGGGCGAGATGACATACCAAGTGACTGAAACGATTCCCAGATATTCACGTCACCGAACAGCGGACTTACAAAGGACTATCGTCAAGAAGAACCTGATAGCTCCTGCAATCTTGGAAAAAAATCAAGCAGGACGTGAGCGATCAACTGTAGAGGATAAATAATATGGAACCAGAGGAAGAGCAAGAAGAAATACAACCCACAGCAGATGAAGTGGAAAGAGACGGGGTCATGATATCCAGAATAAATGACGAGTGGAAGAAGGCCCTAACAGAATTCGAAGGAATGGACCCCATAAGGATTCACTTGATACCGAAACAGAGGCCAAATAGAACCTTGTGGAAAATCACAGACCACCTCAATCGGCACATAATACCGCATTATCTCGACAGCAATGGTTCAATACTGGAGGCCATCCATACAGCCGTGTATTGTGGTGAAGTAGCAGCCACAAGGATTAATGGAAGAGAAACGAAAGACCAGCAGCAGAAGAGCCGAAAACAGAAGGAACCACCAGCTTGGGAAATAAGATTTCAGCAGAAGATAGAAGAATTAAGGGTCAAGATAGGCCAATTGACTCAGTACCAATGTGCAAAAGGATTAAGAAATTAATTGGAAAAGTGAAGAACATCCTCTAGAGTCTAGAGAGACAGCATCCACAGCAAACATGAGACAAAAAATCAGAGAATAGGAGAGTGCTTGGACACAGTGAAGCAGAACCTCCTTGCACTCATCAAGAGACGACTCCGATACAAAGAGAGCTCCCAGAGGAAAATAAACAACCGAATCTTCGATGCGGACCAAAGAGGCTTCTACAGGAATCTCGGAGAAGACGGGAAAGAAGGGAACGGACCACCCCAGAAGAAGCTGATTGAGGAGTTCTGGGAAAACATATGGAGCAATGAAGTAAGATGTAACAGCCGAGCCACCTGAATAGAACTAGAATGCAAGAAAACCAAGAACGTACAAGAAATGAGATGGTAGGAGATTCGGGAAAAAGTAAAACAGATGATCAAGAACTCTCACAACTGGCGAACTCCAGGAATAGATAACATTCACAATTACTGGTACAAGAAGCTCACTTGCACACACAAGCACCGGTCAGAGTGGTTCACCCGAATGATAAGGCAACCAGAGACAATCCCGAAATTTCTCACTCAAGGAATCACATATCTGAAGCCTAAATATGAAGATACAAGAACCCGGCAAAATATAGACCAATCACCTGCCTCCCAACAATGTACAAGAACCTGACAAGCTGCATTACCAGGAAGATATCAGACCACCTGTAGAGCCAGAATATAATGGCCGAACAGCAGAAAGTATGCAAGCAGCTGAGCAAAGAATGCAAGGAGCAATTAACCTAAATACTGCGGTTGTGGAGCAAGCCTACATGTACACAGCCTACATCGATTACTGCAAGACTTTCGACTCCGTGCCTCATAGCTGGCTAATAAAGTCAAAGTCAATCCGATAGTGACAAACTTCCTAGGAGAAACGATGGCGAAATGGAGTACCACCATTAAGGTCGAACACATCACAACCAGGCCAATCCCCATCAGGAGAAGAATCTTTCTGGGAAATGCCCTGAGCCCATTGTGATTCTGTCTAGCACTTAACCCGCTATCCACCATGCTCAACAGTAGCAAGTATGGATATAACCTCAAAGAACGAAAGAAGAACTTGTATACCCTCACCCACCTGATATACATGGATGACATTAAGCTCTTCGCGGGAACCGAGAAGCACTTCCAACAACTACTACAGATCAACTAAGAATTCAGCAATGATATTAGGATGGAATTTGGTCTAGAAAAATGCAAGACCCACAGAGTGCACCAGTGAAAATTAGTCAATCGAAACTACTGGCTTCAGGCTGGTAAAAAGATCGAAACCACGGCAGAGGGAGAGGCCTACAAATACTTGGGGATGATGCAGGCTCAGCAGTTACAGCACAAATAAATTAAGGCCTGCCTGACCGAAAAATACTGTCAGAGACTCAGAAGCCTACTGAAAGAAAGGATGAACGGAACACAGCTAAAGCCATAAACACCTATGCAGTCCCAGTGCTAACATTCCTTCAGGGTCATAGATTGTACTAACACCGAGCTGGAGGATATCTTGAAAAAGACAAGGACAATGATGACCAAGAGCCGCCAACACAACCCGAAATCTGCCATGGAGAGACTGACAATTGTCCGAAAAGAAGGTGGACAGGGCCTGATAGACCCCAATGAGCAACAGAAGACAGCGATAGTTAACCGGAAGGATTACTTCCAGAGACACACAGCATCACTCCACCAGGCCATAAGGAAGAGAGACAAGCGGTACACCCCCACTCAACCTAAGCGAGGAATTATCCCCCCCCAACCAGGAGGCAGAAACGAAGCCAGAAAGATGGGCAGAGAAGACACTCAATGGCAGACACTACAATGATCTCCATCAAGATCACATAGATAAAATTACTTCCAATGCATGGCTCACGAGCGGGACGCTCTTCCCTCAGACTGACGGATTCATGCTCGCCATCCAAGACCAGGTAATCGCCAAGGAGCCAGGACTGTCCGATGACACATATCGACGATGCCACCTGGCCACAAAAACGACACAACACATCACTGCGGGATGCAAGGGTGATTAGCCAGACTGAGTACACTCATAGACACGACCAGGTAGACAGGATAATACATCAGAAGCTAGCAAGGAAATACCAGTTGGTCGAAGAAAGTGTACCGTACTACAAGTACCTACCCCAGGCAGTACTAGAGACCCCAACGCACAAGCTGTACTGGGACCGCGCCATAATAACGGATAGGACAATCCCGCACAACGGACCGGACATAACCCTTGTGGACAAGAAGGAAAAGGCTACCTATCTGATTGATCTAGCGGTACCCAACACTGGCAACTTGCAGAAAATCCATGGGGAAAAATCAGGAAGTTCACCTACCTAAAACAGGAGATCAAAGAGATGTGGCATATGCAACAAGTAACGACCATCGCGATCATCGTGTCAACCACATGTATGGTGCCAAATAACCTCCATAACAGCCTAGCAGCAATAGGTCTCCCAGCGAACCCCTACAAGGAACTGTAGAAAGTCGCAATCCTGAACACCTGTAGGATAGTCAGAGAGTTCCTCGACCAACAGTAACACCAGACAACAACCCTGTGCACTTGGTAGCAATGCCCGTCACAAGGTGGAATCTCCAATCAGGGAGAAATAATATAAGAGCAATCATGATAATAATAAATTATAGTTTAATTTAATTAAACAATTAAATTATAGTTATAAATATTCATTTATAAATTTAATTAATCAATAATATAAAATAAAATAAAACTCATTAAAGTATTATCCAAACAGCTGTTAACTTTTATATAAAACTATTACAGTCTTATATAATAATGGATATACTAATATAATAATAATTATAATAATTGATTATAATTATTATATAATAATAATAAAAGGTGTAGACATATTTCTGAAGGAAAAAAAAAAAAAAATAAAATAAGTTATTTTGAGTATTTTCCTTAACTCCATTAGTGCTTATGGCAGAAACCACATTTGCTATGTCCCAAATAAGCGACCGGCTCTCAGGCTAATGCAGGGTTATGGTAAGCGAATATATTAGCATTAGTAGAGGCATATGATGCAAGAAAGCAAACTTATGCAGCATCAGCCAAAAAAAAAAAAAAAAAAAAAAAAACCTTCCACTTCACCCTTCCGTTCGTTCGAAATACCTGTCCAGCTGAGTCTTAAATTTGTTTAGGCTATCAACTTCCACAACAAGGAATGGAAGTCTGTTCCATTCCTTGTTGTGTTTTCTATATGCTAAAGGCAAATTTCCGCACATCTATCCTACATCTGTCTTCCCTCAATTTGAATTTATGCCCTCTCAGGTGATTATTCTGAGCAAGAGGAAGAATCTCATTAGCATTGAGCATGCTCAAACCATATGGTATCATCCTTGACCCTTTCAGAAAAGGAGTAGTCTCGAGTAAATATTGATATAGGTACATGTTATAATTGATGATTTGAAATTGCTGTGAGTCACCTTGCCAGGTATACATTCTAAAACTGGTGGACTTTTCGTGGAATAAAAAATCATTTCCGGAATATATCGTTACTTTAGTATATATATATGTACTTATGAGGGTATATATATATATATATATATAAGTAGTGAAGTAGATAGCGTCGCTACTCAGCTGTATGAAAAAAAGAAAAGGCCTGGCTTTGATTCTGAAGTTTTTCTCAACTTCGATCGGAAACCTAAGTTGAGAAATAACTTCCTCTCGAGCGGGAAGAACTGTCCTGAGTTCCTGAGGCTTTTTGCACCCTGGTGGAGTTAGTTTGTCTCGAGCCGTGGTTGAATAGCATTTTTCACTTAGAAAGTCTGGTGAAACACATCTTGCAAACCGTCCGGACCTACCTTAGAACATGCAATTTATCGACAATATACAGATGCTTCGCGACATAGTTGTTTAGTCGTGAAGCGTCTTGTTTATTATTATTATTTTTTCGTGAGGCGTCTAATTTATTATTTTTTCGTGAGGCGTCTAATTTATTATTTTTCCTTGAAGCTTCTTATTTTTATTATTCTTCATTGTTTGATTCTTTTTATTAAAGCATTATCACGGGTACATTTCCTTTAATTCTCCTTTTTTGTGAAGTGTGGTTAATACTGTATTGTAAGTTAGTACTGTAAATTATAGGTTAGCATCAATAATGTTTTATCCTTCTAAAATTTTACTTTGATACGAAGGCGTGTATCAATAAATTTTTCAATACTTTCGCTTCCATGTATGTTTTGTATTTCTATTCATTACTTATTTGATGTATCAGCGTTCTCTAAATTACTGCTATCTTTAGACGTCGGTACGTCAGCTTCTTTGATGAAAGGTGGCGCCGTAATCGAATGAATGACAGACAACGGCAGAAAGTGCTGGGCGTCTGGTTTTGCGAGTAGCGTAGAGTGAATTGATGTATTTTTATTCGGTGAATGAAATAAATGTATATTTTTTGATCCATAAGGTAAGATGTTTATTCATCTTATTTTTCTATATGCTAATTGCTGTAATTGAAGTAACACATCGGTTTTATGTATTGCAATCAAATATTTACGAATTAAAGGTTGTTTTCTTTATATTCTTATGTTTGCTTGCTGTCAATGTGCTCCCTGGTTATAAACTGAGTAACGTGTGGAAGAATACCCGGAAGGAAATAACTTATTAAAATTGTGTTGGAAATTTATGATAGTACTATGTGTTTTAGAAATTTATGCAGTTAATGTTATGCTGTCGCGATCAGTCTTGAACGGGAGAATGCTTTTCACTGAAATATGAAAGGTTTAATGCTCTGGGAGTTTATCATCCTTTGTTGATGGTTATTATGTATGATAACGTTTACTAATGACTTGTTTTTAGCTTTATATGTTGCTAGTGTTGCATTAAAATAGTATTTATTATTATTTTTTTGAGTATTGCAAAAGATGTGTGTTAGTTATTTGGAATATAGCTTACCGGATGTGAATTCGGCGGTGCAGCTTCTGCATCTTTTCCAAAGAAAAAACGCATTTTTTAAGCACGTATATTGTATATTTTGCATTTATTTAAATGAAATGCATAATGAATTTAGCTCTCGACAAATTGATACCTTATTTATATAACCTTTTGAGCTAACAGAAATATTCTAAGAAGTCTACTGATTTAATACTGTTAGGGAAACCGGTGGCAGAGATTCAGAAACGGGTGCCCCTTCCAGACTGCTAGCGATACTGCCGTAGGCAAAAGTTAATGATGATGTAGAACAATTAACAATCATATAGCATTAGCATTAGTAGAGGCATACGATGCAAGAAAGCAAGCTTATTCAGCATCAGCCCAAAAAAAAAAAAAAAACCCTCTCCCATTTCACCCCTCCGTTCGTTCGAAATACCTGTCCAGTTGAGCTTTAAATTTGTTTAGGCTATCAACTTCAACAACAAGTGATGGAAGTCGGTTCCACCAACCAACCACCCGCTGGCCAAAGGCAAATTTCCGCACATCTATCCGACATCCGTCCTTCCTCAATTTGAATTTATGCCCTCTGAGGTGATTATTCTGAGAAAGATGAAGAATCCCATTGGCATTGAGCATGCTCAAACCATTCAAGGCCTTATACACCTCTATCAGATCACCTCGCTGGTGCCTAGTCTCCAGACTCTGTAATTTGCAAAACTTAAGCCTTTCTTCGTAAGAGCAACCCTTTGCTCCATTTACTAATCTTGTTGCCCTTCTCTGTACCCGTTCCAGCAGCTCTACATCCTTCTTGAAATGAGGCCTCCAGACCTGTATACAGTACTCAAGATGTGGCCTAACCATTGCCTTATACAAGGGAATAATCACCTCCTTATCCCTGCTAGAAAAATTCCTGTATATCATTGACAAGACACCATGAGCTACTCTTGCAGCTCGTCTGCACTGCTCAGAGAACTTCATATCTCCCTGCACAATTACCCCCAGGTCCTTTTCATTCTCCACCACTGTCAGTGTGGTACCGCAGAGTTGATACGTTGCTCTGGGGTTACTGTTTCCCATATGCAGTACTTTACATTTGTCAATGTTAAACTTCATTTGCCACCTCTCAGCCCATCTGTTCAACCTTTCCAGATCCTGTTGCAGCAGCATAGCGTCAGTAGTGTCCTTGACGACCCTGCCAACCTTTGTATCATCTGCAAACTTGGACATTAAACTTGATATCCCATCATCAATATCATTCATAAACACCGAAAACAACAACGGACCCAACACTGAACCTTGAGGAACTCCACTAATAACATTAGTCCACGTTGAGCAGTGTCCATTGATTACCACTCTCTGTCTTCTGCCACTCAACCATCCCCTTATCCATAGCAGCAATTTGCCTCCAATGCCACACTGCTCCAATTTGTGCAGCAGTCTTCCATGTGCAACAGTATCAAAAGCCTTTCTAAGATCCAAATATATAATATCAAAGTTATTCCCTGCATCCAGTTCTTTTGTGACTACATCATAGTATCCAATCAAATTGGTCAGGCAAGACCTGCCCTTAACAAAACCATGCTGCGTCTGAGCTATAACTGAATT
The DNA here is from genome assembly GCF_048544385.1 of Mastigoproctus giganteus. Lineage (NCBI taxonomy): Eukaryota > Metazoa > Arthropoda > Arachnida > Uropygi > Thelyphonidae > Mastigoproctus > Mastigoproctus giganteus. The sequence continues at coordinate 212,331,301 of NC_143580.1, read as the reverse complement.
CTTGTCTAGATGATCCTGCAGTGCTTCTTTAACCAGTGCCTCCATTAATTTACCTGGAACAGAAGTTAAACTAACAGGTCTATAATTACTTGTGTCAGCCTTTGATCCTCCTTTGTGAATTGGGGTTACATTTGCACATCTCCAGTCTATGGGTACCTCCCCTGAGTCCAAAGAAGCTCTCATAATTATGGCTAGGGGTTTGCATACTTCCTTTGCTGCCTCCTTTAATATAACTGGATAGATCCCATCCACCCCAGGTGCCTTTTTTATGTTTATCCTCAACAATCTCTCCTCCACTTTCCTCTCAGTTATTACAAAATCATCCAGCTCACTGCCAATGTTTACTTTACCTACATCATTCTCCTTCCTGAATAACTCCTCATGCGTGAATGTAGATGCAAAATACTCGTTTAGATTGTTAGCCACCTGAGCAGGATCCTCAACTGTTGAACCATCAATATCCAGTGGACCAATCTGATTCATCCCTTTCCTTCTCGAGTTCAAGTATGTAAAGAACTCTTTTCTGTTTTTCTTTGCATCCTTTGCCAAGGATTTTTCGTAGTCTGCCTTTGCCTGCCTAATCTCCTTTGTGACTTGGTTACAGACCAACTTATATCTATCATATGCTTCCATGTCACCCATTAATTTATATGTATCCCATGCATTTTTCTTCTCTGCCACATGTCTCATTAGTTCATCTGACAACCATTTAGGCCTAAACCTTGAACAATATTTCTTAGTTGGTATGTAAAGCCTGGTAGCCTCCAAGATTAGTTCCTTGAATGCTTCCCATTTTGAGTTTGCTGTTGGTAACATCATCAGTTGGTCCCACTGTATAGAATTTAAATACTGTCTCAGACCATCATAGTCGCCTTTACGAAAACAAAAACCCTTCCCTTTACCTCTGATGGTAGTTACCTCCTTGAGTAAATCCCACTTCAACACACTGTGATCACTGCCACCTAGTGGTTCATTTATCTGCAGGTTCTTAATGCATGAAGAGTCACTACTGATAATCAGATCAAGAGTATTGCTCCCTCTTGTTGCCTCACGAACATGCTGGTGTAGAAAACAATCATCCAATAAATCCACACAAGCCTTGCTAGTGTGCGAGTGACCAACCCACAAATTCCAGTCAATATCTGGGAAATTAAAATCCCCCATTATAAGACTCTCTGATTTACTGGCCCACTCTATTTCCCTGTACAATATCTTATTATACTCATCAGAGTCATTAGGCCTATAGCACACTCCTACTCTCAATTTTGATTTCCCTATGCTTATGTCACACCAAACTGATTCGGCACTGCCCTGTCCATCGATGTCGACTGGCTTCACTTCCTTGGACTTTATGTGTTTCTTAATTAATAGCATAACCGCTCCTCCCCTCCTGTCCTGTCTATCCTTTCTATACACATTGTATTCCCCAAATTCCAGTTCCGCATTACATGCCCACAAGATCACAAATGTAAACTGCAGCCATTATCAACCCACTGCAGGATGGAAGCCTCTTCAACAATTCATGCTGAGGGAAATGGACCATAATCTGCCACACTGGTCCAGTGCAGGCTGGCAGATTGACTGTATTTAGCAGTTAGGGGCTTGAACCCCAGTCTACTCAAAGAGCGTGTGCTACTGCACTCCCGCTCCTGACCACTCAGCTACGGAGGCTGTTATACATATTGGTATTAATGTTATTAAGAATTGACTCTTGCCCACATGTGATAGGAGGAAGTAAATAATAGATCCTTGTCAATCAAATTTGACTGGAGAGATTGTGCATGGTTCATGAGGTAGAATTTTTCACTACATGTCCTGTTCCTGTTAACAAGAGAGAGAGATTGATTGATATCACAGGGGTGGGAAAATCTATATAGGAGTGCAAGAATATTTGCTGATGCTATCGAGGCAGGGTTAGATGGTTTGGGGGGGGATGTAAACAACTAATAATTTACTAGCATCTGCAGGAATTTTTGAAAATAATTCTTGCACTACTTCTCTTGGGACATGCAGCAGCTTGGAAAGCAAGGTGCTAAGAATTACAAGGCATATTCATGGACCTCATGGGGAAAGGCAAATAGATGGGCTGTGTTAGGATTACTAAAAGCACACATATATCTTATATACTAAATCTGGCAGCATAGTGAATGAATTTGAAGATTTTGTTTAGTCATCAGATGTGGACAACATCAAGATTTTATAAATATGAATATGATGAGTACAACATGTGTGGAAAGAAGAGTGTGGGATAGACTGGATAAAGGAACCACTAGGTGGCAGTATCATAGTGTATTGATGTGGGATTTCCTTAAAGGTATAAGTATGGTCAAGGGTAAAGGGAAGGATTTTGATTTTGCAAAGGTGACTGACTATAGTGGTCTCAGACAATTTTTCAGTTCTTTTCAGTGAGACCCGGTGATGATGTTACTGACTGAAAATTCAGGGAAGTAATTGTAGGAGCTACTAAGCATTTTATAAAAGCTAAGAGATAGCATTCAATGTTTATCCCTAAATGTCAGATGAACGGATGAGTGGCAGTGAAGAAAACTGCATGGGTGAGATGATTATAAACTATCAGGGGATACAGAAGCCTACAGTAAATATGAACTAGTCTGCAATCAAGTTACTAAGTGGATTAGGAATGGCAAGGCAGATTACAAGAAGTCTTTGGCTAAGAATGTGAAAGAAAATAGCAAAGAACTCTTTGGTCCATTTGCTATAAATAGAAAAGAGTTGAATCACATTGGTCTAGAAGGTATGAATGGTGTAACTATTGATGATCCTGTCCAGGTTGCTGACAAACTGAATATAGTTTGAGTTTACCATTAAGAAGAGCTACCTTTTTGCATCTACTGAATCATATGTGAAATTGTTAGGGCTGGAGATACCATGAGTATACTTAATTTTAACAGGAAGCTAAATGATTTTATTATACCTGGGAGGGAAGCAGAAATAATTGTTGAAGCTAAAAGCAAACAAAGCACTTGGAGCTGACTTAATAAATCCAATTATATGAAAAGAATTAGCAAAAGAGGTATGCAATATTTTATTATTACTTTTAGCGATAATTATGAAAGACTCTGGATTCAGGGGAGGCACCTGTGGATTGGAGATAAGCCATTGTCTTCACCAATCAAAGGGTGAAGTAAGCAATTACAGACCTTTAAGCTTGGCTTCTGTTCTAGGGAAAGTAATGGAGTTGGTAGCTAAAGATGGAGTCGGTAGCTAATGTAGGATCATCTGGACAGGAATGCTGCTATGTAGAAATCATAGCATGTTAAGTGGCAATCTTGTCTGAGCACTGGTACATAGTAACAAAGGAACTGGAGGAAAAAAGTAATTTTTATGTCTCATATACTTAGATTTCGCTAAAGCTTTTTGACTCTGTTCTGCATGAAAGACTGCTGTACAAATTGGATGAGTATAGATTTTGGGTCAAGTCACTGCTATGGACAAAGGGATTGTGTGGTTCGTGACAGAGTGGTTCTTAATGGCTGCTGCTCTTCATGGGCTAATGTTATTAGTGGAGTTCAGTGCTGGTCTCCTTGCTGTTTTCAGTATTTATTAACAATATTGATGAAGGCATATCCAGTTTAATGTTTAAGGTTGCTAATGATGCAAAGGTTGACAGGGAGGTTAATGACAGGAATCATTGTATGCTACTCCAACAAGATCTGGATTAATTTGGTACATGAGTTGAAAAGTGGAAATTAAGGTTGAACATTAATACATGCAAGGTAATTCATTTGGGTGGCAATAATCACAGAATAACATACCAGATAAGTGGTACCACACCGAAGTTAATGGACTAAAAAAAAGAGCAAGGGATAATTGTTCAGTCCGACATGAAGTTCTTTGGGCAGTGCAGACAGGCTGCTGGGATAGCTCAGCAGGGACAAGAAGGTGATTATCCCATCATACCAGGCAGTGGTTAGGTTGCATTGTGGACACTGCATATAGGTCTAGAAGTCTCATTTTATAAAGGATGTGGATCTGTTAGAACAGGTGCAGATAAGAGCAACATGATTGGTCATGATCACAGAAGTTCTCTTACTAAAAAAAACTTGTTCTGTAAATTATGCATCTGCAAGGAGATACCTGACAAGTGTTTAAGGGTTTAAATGGATGGAGTGAAATCCATGCTGATCTATCTTGACTGTTTTCTTGGACAGCAACAAGGAGACTTAGATTTAAATTGGGTGGGGGAAAAGGTGGGTGTAGGATGGGTGCATAAAAATGCTTTCAGCCACAGAATAATTTATTGTTGGAATCAACTATTTGTTGTGGAAGTGGGTAGTTTGAATAAGTTTAAAGAACAATTATTTAAATTATTAGAAGCGATAGACAAGTGAAGTGTGTAGGGTTTTTTTCTTCTTTTTTTTTGGACAGATGCTGTCTTAAGGCTGCTTCCTTTCATCAATTGCCACTATTAATTATGTTAAAAAATCAAATGAAGATAAAAATAAGATTTTCATATAAGAAAATTATTGATTATATGATAAAATTCATAATACATCTTGAACAACTTTGCAGAGTATAGATAAATATAACTAGGTCTGTCTCTCTTGCAGAAGAAAATTTAAAATTTTGTCAAAAGTTCAGTATTATTGTACAGTGCATTTGCTATATACGGTAAAGCTGCTTCTTGCCATCTGAAAATCAGATCATCTTTATTATTAATCTAAATACTTGATCATATTATTTAATCCAGTTCACTCACATTAAATAATCTTAATTATATGGTTCAAAATAGAATTTATTTCTCCAAGAAGATATTTTGCTCCATTTTGTAATGAAGGAATATATTTCTGTGAATTATGAGACTTTAGTGATGTGGAGAATTCCATATTATTAATTATTTTCTTTGTGTAATTATTACGTAAAGAAAATGTTATAGTCGTTACAATTTTTATTATATAAAAAATTTTATTCTTTATATAATATCATATATAATTACATTCTTTATACCAAATGTAACCTGGTTAACTTGTTTTTTTTTATCAAATGCATCCATTTCAAAAGACTGCACTATGGACACCATTTCATTTCTGTTGCTCCTGATGCACAATTAATTAGGCATCTGTGAATGGAGTTGTGGCCAAAATTCTTGGTTGTAATTAAACCTTTTTTTCAGAATAGTCTTAAAATTATAATTTTGAGAATGTTCCTAACTCGTATAACTAAATACTACAGTAACTTGTTTTACAGGAATGTGGAATAACTGTCTTAATGAGATTGAAAGAGCTACATTTGGAATTTTATAAATTGGTGGGCTCTGTGGTTATTGTCAGAAATAATTTTAGAACACTGTAATATACCACTTTCTTTTTAATGTTTTTTTATTAATTCATAATTTAATCATTGTGTCAGTACAACCATATATGTAATCACACACACATGCACGGGGTATTTGGCAAAGGCTGAATAACGGGAACCTAGCATAGCCCCTTGACCACTGCTGATTGTGTACTGACTGGTTACTATCTGTATCAATGTGTTCTACCAAGGTAAACTACCAAAGTGTAAATGTTTTATGGAGTCATATATATATATATATATATATATATATATATATATATATCAAGAAATATGTTATAGATCAGTTTGATTTTTTTTTTTTTTTTTTTTTTCAGTTGGCATAAAAAAAAGAGAAAAGCAATTATTTTTTAGCCCAACTAGAAAACATGCTCAGTACTAAAATTTTCTATTATTACAATGAAAACATAACATTCCATGGCATAATAAACAATTCACAATTTCATTAAAAGAATAATTTAATAAATTTAAAAAGTTATCTAACAAAAAAAAAATAGTCTCATAAATTGCTGAACAGTAAAAAATTGTGCTTTTTAATTAGAATTTTTTTCTGTTTTGGCTTTGTGTCCAAGTATATTTGTATGAGCTCAGAAGTTTTTCCAAAGTGTTCTTCAACATATATTCACCTAAATAGCTAGCCACTGTTATCATCTTGTGTACTATTCATTCTTATGGATACAAGTGCTTGAACCTTTTTTCAATAGCTTTCCACATTACCTGAGCTCTGCTGACTAGGTTTTTAAAATGGAAACTTAGATTCACAGTTGTGTTTACATATTTTTTATTTGATATGTTTGAAATATCTTTATACACTGCCCATCCGTTGATTCATTCATGGAACTAATTGGTGTCATATCGTAGATGACTGGTAGTGGCATGATTGGCATGAATCTTGTTTATCTGCATACATAGCCACCTTTTTTTCAACATCATATGCTCTGAAAATCCAGGATTGTCTCCTTAAATTTTGGCTTGTGCTTTGTTTTTTCCACGTGCTCTTCTCTTGCCCAATAAAAAAAAGTCAAAAGAATTGTAGAATGGAGAAATTTCACTCTTATAAAGTCTCCCCCACCACCATAACTTGTATATTTGGCAATGTGAACAATAAGAAATGTCTCCTATGAACTTACTCTTTTCTTGAATCAAGCTGTTAAAAAGAAAAGAAAAAAAAACGTAACTGAACAAAAATATGCAGAGATAAAGAAATCTGTAGAATATGTAGAGATAGAGTATGGCTTGTAATTATTCAATGAAATATCAAAGTAAACAGTCAATGGTGATTGCTGTACTTCACCTAAGAGTTTGATCCTGAATATTCAACCTTAATAGAAATTTTGAGAATTGTCTATTGAAGTTGTGAACAAATTCAAGAAGGGTGTAGAGCTGCTGGAACGAGTACAGAGAAGGGCAACAAGATTAGTGAATGGAACAAAGGGGTGCTCTTACGAAGAAAGGCTTAAGTTTTGCAAATTACAGTGACTGGAGACTAGGCACCAGCGAGGTGATCTGATAGAGTCGTATAAAGCCTTGAATGGTTTGAGCATGCTCAAGGCTGATGGGATTCTTCCTCTTGCTCAGAATCACCTGAGAGGGCATAAATTCAAATTGAGGACAGATGTAGGATAGACGTGCGGAAATTTGCATTTAGCCAGCGGGTGGTTGGTTGGTGGAACAGACTTCAATCCCTCGTCGTGGAAGTTGATAGCCTAAATAAGTTTAAGGCTCAGCTGGACAGGTATTTTGAACGAACAGAGGGGTGAAGTGGAAGTTTTTTTTTTTTTTTTTGACTGATGCTGCATAAGCTTGCTTTCTTGCATCAAATGCCTCTACTAATGCTAATGCTAAAATTGCTCTACATTTCAAATTCTATAACAAAATTATCTATGCAGATAGATAATTTTGGCTTCCGTTTTTAGCTTTTTTAAAACCACTTTGGTTACTTAAATATAGCTTATAACCATATTGGCATTCAAGTTCCCCCAAAGTATGTTTTACAAATTTGAGAATTTTCCATTGTAGAGGGTAAATACGAACCCCCCCACCCTAGTAAGCATACACCTGCTTGCCAGTAAGTAAGCACACAGTGTGATCTGCAGTGTGAATTTCATATCTTTCAAATAATGTACCAAAGACTTCACTTAATGCCTCCCATGATCATCTGTCAGAGGGATGTAAGAATTCTCAATCATCTTGAAACAAGAAAGCTCCAATGACATTTCTCCATTCTCAAAACTTGCCTGTTTCGAGAAAAACTGGAAACACCAGTGAGATAAGAAGACCCAAAACTCCTGTTTTGTGTCTTATCCCATTACTGTTTTTCCTTTCTGTGTGAAAATTTGCTCATATTTAGGAAATTACTAAAAAGAGACAAACCCTTCCCTTTCAGTTATTTCCCCATTGCATTTACCTGTACTCTTTTCAAAGTAATGTAGAAATCCAAATGCCAATTCTTAAACTATTTCAAAATCTTCCCTCTGATAAGTGATGACCAGTATGGATTCCATTAGGGTTGATTCACTGGTGATATGTTGGCTTGGTTTACTCATCTTTAAAACAGTGGCATCCCACATGGCAGAATGCCCTCGTTGTCCCAGAGGAAGTAACCATTGTAACCACTGTCAGGAAACAGGAAATATATTTTGTAAAAAGGACAGAACAGGGTATGGCTGCCAAGGGCAAAAGGTGATGTTAAGAGTAGGATATCTGAAGACTTACTTAACAAGTACAGGGCAACATTGACAAAATGTCATGAGTTAGGATTAAATTTGAAAGTGGCTGCAATTCTACTCAGACATGATAGATAGAAGGAAGTACATGAACAGAGCATTGTTAATCAGTTTGACCCTTGAGATATTGTGCAATGCTTATGGGGGTAGAATTTTTGCAGCAGAGCCTGTGCTTGCTAACAGGAGAATTGTTTTACAGGGATGGGATACACTTTAATAGGAGTGCAAGAATGTTTGCTGATACTGTACGGGCACTGTTAGGTGGATCAAAGGAAACTGCCAGCTTTCGAGGGAGAATGATACACAAACTAATAGATTAACAACATCTGCAGGTAGATTACCCTATGTCTGCATTTCATGACCTAGTTGTACTCTGAATTTATATTTGTTTGCTATACTGCTAGCATTAGTGTACACGTATATACAAAGACCTCTTTCTGCTGGGATCCTCATGACACAAGTACATACATGGGCTATGCTAAGGTTATTAAGAACAGAAACAGGTGCTTGGATACACTAATACTAGAGTATAGTGAACAAATCGGTTGAATTTGCAATACTTTTAGTCATCAGATACCAACATTGTACATTTATTGGAGACCTAGTGCCACTCAAATATAAGGGTGCAGAATTTGAATATAGTTAGTGCTGTGTGTACAGGAATAGCAGACAGGATGGTGAAGTGCTGTTACTTTTGGTTAAGAAGCACTTGGAGGCAAAGGCAGTGCATCAGTTTGGTATGACATAGGCACGGGGAAGACAAAAATGAGAGTAGTGTGTTATAATCTAAACGATTGTGATGAGTATAACGGACATTTATGCCGACAAATAGAGTGGGCCAGTAAATCAGAATGTCTTATAATGGGGGATTTTAACTTTCTAGATATTGGCTGGAACTTGTGGATTGATCATTTGCATAGTAGAAAAACTTTTCTGGGTTTATTGGAAGACTTTTCTACAGCAGCATGTTAGAGAGGAATAAAAGAAAGCAGTACTCTCAATCTGATTATCAGCAGTGACTCTTTGTGCATTAAGAATATCTAGGTAAATGAACCATTAGGTGGCAGTGATCAAATATATTTATTGGGAGCTACTTAAAGATATGAAAGGTAAGGGGATTCACTTTTGTAAAGACAACTGCAATGGTTGCAGACAACTTTAAATTTTATTCAGTGGGACCAAGTTATGATGTTATTGACTGCAAATTCTAAATGGGAAGCATTGAGGGAAGTAATCATGGAAGCTGCTAAGGTTTTTATACCATCTAAGAGATATTGTTCTAGGTTTAGACTTAAATGAATGTCTGATGGCAGAGAAGACGAATGCATGGGATGCTTATAAATTATCAAGTGATACAGAAACCTACAGTAGATATAAACTAGTCTGCAGTCAAGTCACCAAGTGGGTTAGGCAGCTAAGGCAGATTTTGAGAAGTCTGGCAAAGAAGGGTAGCAAATAAAACTGCTTCATATTATTATTATTATTAGCCATATGGTGCAAGGAAGCCTAAGGCTTATGCTACACCAGCCAAAAAAATTTCCCAAGTTATCCTGAGAGAGAGAGAGAGGGGGGGGTCAGAAGTAGAAAGGACTCACCAAGAAAAAGAAGAATGATGATATCCAGCTCAGGACCCTGGGTGTGCCAAGCCTGTACTCACCAGATGTGAGCCCCTGGGGTTAATACTAGATGGGTGAACTATTGGCTAACTAGATTTGCATGGCCTAACTGTTAACAAGCTTGGTCAGGTTGTTGACAAACTGATTAATATTTTCTATTACATTCACTGCAAAGAAATTTTTGGGGTGGAAATACTAGAAGTATACCAAACTGAAAAATAAATGATTTTGTGATATGGAGAAGAAATTGTTGAACCTGAAAGTAAATAAGGTACCTGGGGGCTGATGAGATCTATACAATTATATTAGAGAAGCAAAAGAGGTAAGCAAACAATTAGCTATAATTATTAGAGCATTCTTACATACAGGAGAGGTTCCTGTAGATTGGAGGTTTGCATATGTGTCCTCAGTTCCCAAAGGGGAATGAAAGTGTGAAGTGAGTAATTATAGACCTGTAAGCGTGACATCGTTTTTAGGGAAAATAATGGATCCACTGGTTAATGAAGCAATGCAAGACCATCTAGACAAGGGTGTAGTTATACAGCAATAATGACATAGATTTGTCAAGGGGCAGTAACTGGGTGCAAAAAATAATTTTGGCACCATGTAAGAGATTTCAAAAAAGCTTTTGGTGCCATTCCACATGAAAGACTATACAAATTGGAGCAGTGTAACATTAGAGGTAAGTTACTGCTATGGATAAAGGAATGGTTGAGTGGGAGAAGGAGTGGTTATCAATGGGTAGTGCTCTTCTTGGACTAAAATTATTTGTTAAGTGCTCCAAGTTTTAGTGGTCCCCCAACATTATTTTCTATATTTATTAATGATATTGATAAAGACATATCAGGCTTAGTTTATAAGTTAGTAGATGATACAAAAATTAGTAGGGTGGTTAATAACAGTAATCAGGGTATGCTACAGCAACATGATCTGAAAAATTTGAGAAGACTGAGAAGCTGCAGTTTAACATTGACAAATGCAAGTTACTGCATTTGTCAATGAAAAGGGTTGTTAATGACAGCAATGGCAGTGTGCTACTGCAACAGGATCTAGATAATTTGGGCAGATGGGCTAAGAAGTGGCAATGAAGTTTAACCTTGACAAATGCAAAGTACTGCATATGGGTAGAAGTAACTCCAGAGAAACATACCAACTGTGTGGTACTACACTTAATGTGGTAGAAAATGAAAAAGACCTGGGAGTAATTGTGCAGTCAGATATGAAGTTTTCTGAGCAATGCAGACAGGCTGCCAGGGCAGGTCATGGGGTTTTGTCAATGATATATAGGAATTTTGCCAGCAGGGAAAAGGAGGTGATTATCCCTCTGTATAAGGCAATGGTCAATCCACGCCTTGAGTACTGTGTACAGGTCTGGAGGCCTCATTTTAGGAAGGATGTATATTTGCTTGAGCGTGTATACAGAGAAGGGCAACAAGATTGGTGAGGGAAATGAAGGGATCCTCTTACCAAGAGAGGCTTAAGTTCTGCAAATTTCAGTGGCTGGAGACTAGGCACCTTTGCGGTGATCTGATTGAGGTATATAAGACCTTGAATGGGTTGAGCACGCTGAATTCTGATGAGATCCTTACACTTGTTCAGATTACGAACCTAAGGGGGCATAAATTCAAATTAAGAAAAGACATGTAGATTAGATGTGCGGAAATTTGCCTTTAGCCAGCGGGGGGTTAGTATTAGTATTAGTATTAGTAACGGCCGCATGGTGCAAGAAAGCCTATGGCTTATGCTGCACCAGCCAAAAAAAAAAAAAAAAAAAAAAAAAAAATAAAAAAATAAAATTAAATTAAAAAAAATAAATCCGAACAAAACAATGATAAAAACAAAAAAATAAAAATAAATAACTAAATAATAATAATTAATAAAATAAAAAATAAATAAAAAGGAAATTAAACCTATCATCCTATGTGCTTCCCTTACCCGAAAGTACTATCCAGATGACCTTTGAATTTCCCCAAACTGTCGGCCTCTACCACCCATGAAGGCAACTTATTCCAGTAATTTATAACTCGCTGGCTAAAATAGAACTTCCTGCAATCCAATCTAAACATTTCCCCCCGTAACTTGAATTTATGTCCCCTAGTTCTAGCATCATTTATAATCTTGAAAATTTTGTCCTCATTCATTTTACTGATGCCTCTCAGAGCCTTAAACACCTCAATCAAATCTCCTCTAAGGTGTCTAGTTTCCAAACTCTGCAACCCACATATTCGAAGTCTTTCTTCATACGGACGCCCTTTTGCCGATCTCACCAGGCGAGTTACCCTTCTTTGCACCCTTTCAAGAAGCTCGATGTCTTTCTTCAGGTGCGGTCTCCATACTTGAACACAGTATTCCAAGTGTGGTCTAACATAAGCCTTATATAATGGGATTATCACGTCCCTATCTCTACTTGCAAAAGTTCGATAGATCATTGATAGGACACCATGGGCCTTCCTTGCAACCTGTTTACAATGCTCAGAGAATTTCATGTCTGACCGTATCGTAACACCCAAGTCCCTTTCCTCCAGTACTGGCTTTAGTTGAACTCCACCAAGTGAATACGTTTTTTTTGGGATTACTGTTTCCCAGGTGTAATACCTTACACTTTGTTGGATTAAAGCACAGCTGCCATTTTTCTGACCATTCCTGAAGTCTATCTAGGTCTCTCTGAAGAAGCTCAGCTTGACAGTGATCATTAACTACTCTCCCAATTTTAACATCATCTGCAAATTTAGACATCACGCCCTCTATCCCTTCATCAATGTCGTTTATGAAAATTAAAAACAACAGTGGTCCTAATACTGATCCTTGGGGAACCCCACTTCTTACATCAACCCAATCTGAGGAATAGCCATTTATCACAACCCTCTGCCTCCTGCCCTGAAGCCATCCTTCTATCCATCTAAGGATTTTCCCAGTGATTCCAACCTGTTCCAGCTTATAAAGCAACCGCTCATGTGGGACTGAGTCAAAAGCTTTGCTGAAATCTAAATAAACAATGTCGAAATTATTCCCTAAATCCAGCTCGTGAGTGACCCTTTCGAAATAGCGAACCAGATTTGTTAAACATGATTTTCCCTTTACGAAACCATGCTGAGTATCCTTGAGAATTTCAATTCGATCCAAATGATCCTGAATTCCACCCTTGATCATTGCCTCCATGATTTTCCCTACTACTGAAGTCAGACTGACAGGTCGATAATTTCCAACTTCACTTTTAGAGCCACCCTTATGTATGGGAGATACATTTGCACTTTTCCAATCCAGGGGAATCTCCCCAGAGTCTAATGATGCTCGCATAATTAGCCTCAATGGTTCAATGCTTGCTGGAACAAACTTGCATCTGTCGTTGTGGAAGTTGATAGGTTGAATAAATTTGAGGAGGAACTGGACAGGCATTTGGAGGGAATGGTGTGATTTTTTTTTTTTGGCTGATGCTGCATAAGCTCATACACTTGCTTTCTTGCATTACATGTCACTACTACTACTACTGCGTGTGATTAGCAGTAATCCCAGATTAATGTACCCTCTGTGTGTTAACACTGAAAGCAGTATAAAAAGACCTATGGGTAATTTTTGCAGTTAGACACAAAGTTCTCTAAATAGTACAGATTTATAGCCTTAGTTGCTAATGCACCAATAAAATCCAATCCAAATCTGCAATACAGATGGTCTGCTAGGACAACTCATGTCAATGATATACAGTAAACCCCCGCTATTCGCGGTCACTGATTTAATATAAAATGAAACCTAAAAAAATTTTAAAGCAGCTTGAACATTTTCCGCCATAAAAAACATGGGCGTGGCTAAAATTATCTTTCCCGGTCAAAACAGCGCTCAGTGGGTGGGGGGAGAGGGATGACAAAATCGCAAGCGTGGATGTTTCTCGCTAATCCTTGTTCAGTATGTCTTATGCGCTTGTCATGGAAGGTTTCGTTGTTTGCTTTTAATTTATATGCTTATAAATTTATCAATTTATAAATTGATATGCTTACAAAAGTGATAAATCTACTGTTTTGCAGTGTAAAAGTGTGCTGCTCGACAGCAGCACCCCATACCACTCTGAAATTGAAATTTGCTCTGGTTACTCATATTCTTGTATAATTTTAGCGTTAAAGCAGATATTACATCATCATCATCATGCTAAATGTATAATTAATGTAGTTTAAGTAGTACATGATGTATGTTTGATTCTGTATTATTTTTGCTTTGATTTTTCACAATTTGTTCAATTTTAGCGATTCCTGTATAGCGTTTATCAAGGATCTGGTGCTAATTTCATCTTGTATGAAAGCTGTGTGAAAGTGCTCCGTTAAGTTCTCATTACTCACTAGTCGCTGGGCAGTTCCTCAGCAATCCTTAACGAGTGTAGAAGTGTGGCAGGCTTATCGCTCATCCTAACAAAACAATTTTTTTTTAAAAATTACCTTTCATAGCTATCGACAGGAAAAAGGGTAATAAACGAAAAGTCATCACTTTGGATACTAAACTTATCATTAAGAGATTTGATAATGGCGAAAGCAAAGCAGCAAGCATAGGTAGGGCACTAGGCTTTGGTGAGTCAACCATACGTGCCGTTTTGAACAAAGCAGGTGAGTACCGGGAAAAAGGCAAAATGGTATCTGCATCTTTAAGTATGCAATGCACTAGGAATAGAAGTCCATTAATGATTGAAATGGAAGATTTGCTTTTTATTTGGTTAGAAGATTGTAATCATAAACACATTCCTATTGATGAAAATAACATCAAGATTAAAGCTTTGAGCCTTTTTTCTTCATTAAAAGAAAACAAATATCAAAGGTATACTTCAACATAACTCAGCTAGTAAAGGCTGGCTAGAAAATTTCAAAGCTCGATCTGGCATAAAAAATATTAAATTAACAGGTGAAGCAGCCAGTGCCGATAAAGATGCAGCAGCCAAATATCCCATTGAACTGAAGAAAATAATTAAAGAAAATTATCGTCAGGTTTTCAATGTCGACGAAACTGGCCTTTTATGGAAAAAAATGCCAACGAGAACATTTTTGGCAAGAAAAGAAGCAACCACACTAGGTCACAAAGCATCCAAAGATAGATTAACACTTCTACTTGGAGGTAACGCTGAAGGAGATTGTAAATTGAAACCGATGATAATTTATCGTACAATGAACCCACGAGCGTTAAAAGGTTGGAACAAGCAATCCCTTCCAGTAATTTGGAAATCAAATAAAAGGGCTTGGGTGACAAAGCAGTTGTTTGAAGAATGGGTCACTGTGCATTTTTGTCCCGCAGTCAAAAAATACTGCAAGGCAAATAATTTAGATTTCAAAGTGGGCATCCTACCTCACTCACTGATTTAAATAACAATGTGAAGGTTATATTTCTACCACCAAATACGACGTCTTTACTCCAGCCAACGGACCAAGGAGTTATTTCTACATTCAAAGTATATTATTTGAGACGAACTTTTGCTCAGGGAATTCAAGCTACAACTGGAGATGACACAATCACTCTCGATGAATTTTGGAAAAAACACGATATTAAAGAAGCACTTGAGAACATACACAAATCGTGAGAAGAACTGACGAACAGCTGCATGAGAGCAGTCTGACAGAATCTTTTGCGTGAATGCGCAAATGATTTTTGCAGTTTCATTAATCCTGTCAACAAAGTTATTGATGAAATTACTACAATTTGAAAAGACCTCGGCTTTGAGGAAGTAGATTCTGAAAACGTTAGAGAATTATTGGAATCGCATTCAAAAGACTTAAGTAACGACGATCTTCTTGAAATTCAGCATCAACATGCATACGAGGAAGAAGACGAAAATGAAGCAGAAGAAAAGCAAATTGCTCCCAAAGAAATTTCATTCAAAAAACTTGAACTATTTAATACACCTGAAAAAGCAAAAGAACTCATACTAGTGATTGATCCAGATGCAGAGAGACGCATGAACATTCGTCGAGGGTTAGAAAAGCAAATTGATTGTTATCGCAAAATCATGGAGGAAAGGAAGAAAGCTACCACTGTTCAATTGAAGTTAGATAAGTTTTTTTGCAAAAAAATAAAATTTAAATCATATTATCTTTTTTTAAATTTATTCCTTAATAATTTAAGAACTCCGCAGTGCATTATAGGTACATATTGAGTAAGAAAAAATGTTTTTACAATTTTATAATTTTCAAGGATTCATTATAATTATTCCCATTGCTTCTTAAGTTTGATTAGTGCTGTTTTAATATGTGCAATATATTTCAAGGATTCATTAACCGCACTAACCAAGGGTTTCCTGTATTTGATTAGCGGCTAAAAATGCCCTTTCCGATTCTATTCTGGTACTATTGTACTGAGATAATTGTAGATGATCTCAGTCCATATTTTATAGACTTTGAACTTTTTTCGCAAAAATAGTTAAAAGCATTTCATTAATTTCCGACTCAAGTTCATCTTTTAAAATCTCATTGGAATCAATCAATTTCTTATTTTGGAAAGAATTTGCGGAACACCGATGTTCTGTTCCATGTTGGTCTTCCATGGTTGAATTATGTTCATCATTTCCCGAAGGAGAAAGAAGTTTTATTAATCGAAGTATAATTTTTACTATAGTATCTTTACTGAGTCTGGGAGAGAGCAAAGAGTGGGGATAAGGAATAAAGAAGAGAGCAAAGAGTGCAGTTAAGGAATTCTTCACATATATAAATGCAAAGAACAG
Organism: Mastigoproctus giganteus; assembly: GCF_048544385.1. NCBI lineage: Eukaryota > Metazoa > Arthropoda > Arachnida > Uropygi > Thelyphonidae > Mastigoproctus > Mastigoproctus giganteus. The sequence goes on along the minus strand of NC_143580.1, from coordinate 212,314,955 downwards.
AAGGACAAATCAGATTGGATCCTTATGTAATGGACGTGGGACAGTATTAGATAACATAGCTGAAGTTGCAGATGAAACTCAACAGTTACTTTGCATTGATATTTACATAAAAAAAACCCTTTGTGTCAATGAGATTATGGAAGTGCAGTTGAAAAAATGTATTTAATGATGTTGAAATTTCAAATGATTATTTAATGAGAACTTTTGTGCCTATAGGCAAGTAAGGCTCCTGTGGTTGATGGCATATACCCTATAAACTTAAAGGAGGCGACAAGTGAGTGCATTGAACTATTAAGCCTAGTAATGAGAGCATCACTGGACTCAGTGATGCTCTCATTACTACCGATTTATAACTATCGACTCCATTACATCACTGGAGCATCACAACTTCATCTGCACGAGAGATTCTGTTGGAATGGTGTAAATTGGCACATAAAGGTGGTTCTAGGAGTGTAACGGGAAATTACTGACTGGCCAGTCTAACTTCAGTAGTAGGGAAAATCTTGGAGGCAATGATCAAGGGTGGAATTCAGGATCATTTAGATGGAAATGGAATTCTGTAGGATACACAGCATGGTTTTGTAAAGGGAAAATCTTGTTTAACAAATCTGGTTAACCATTTTGACAGGTCACTCGTGAGCTGGATTTAGGGAATAATTTCGACATTGTTTATTTGGATTTCAGCAAAGCATTTGACTCAGTCCCACATGAGCGGTTACTTTATAAGTTAGAGCAGACTGGAATCATAGGGAAAATCCTTAGGTGGATAGCACGATGGCTTGAGGGCACCAGGCAGAGAGTTGCGATAAATGGTTATTCCTCAGATTGGGTTAATGTAAGTAGTGGGGTTACCTAAGGATCAGTATTGGGACCACTGTTGTTTTTGATTATCTTAAATGACATCTATGAAGGGATGGAGGGCGTGAGGTCTAAACTTGCATATGATGTAAAATCAGTAGAGTATTTAATGATTGCTCCCAAGCAGAGCTTCTTCAGAGTGACCTAGATAGATTTCCGGGATGGTCAGAAAAGTGGCAGCTATGCTTTAATTCAGCAAAATGCAAGGTCTTACACCTGGGGAACAGCAATCCCAAAATAACTTATACACTTGGTGGAGTTGAACTAAGGTCAGTAGTGGAGGAACGGGACTTGGGATTTACGATATGGTCAGACACGAAGTTGTCCGAGAATTGTGGACATGTTGCATGGTGTCCTATCGATGATTTATCGAACATTTGCTAGTAGAGATAACAACGTCATAATCACATAAAGGTGATTTTATAACCTTTATGTGATTAAATTATAAACAATTATTTTTTTAAAATTAGTACCGAAAAACCGGTATTTTTTGTTTCAATACCGAAAAAATATGACTGGGATCCCGGTATTGTAAGCCCTAGTGCAGAATAGATGAATGGAATTTTGCCTGTAGCCGGCGGTTGGCTTGTTGCTGGAATAAGCTTCCATCTGTTGTTGTGGATATTGATAGTTTAAATAAATCCAAGGAAAAACTATCCTAACTATTGGAGGCAATGAATAGGTTAAATGGAAGGCGTCTTTTTTTTTTTTTTGACTGTTGGCTTGGCCAGCAGTTGGCTTGTTGCTGGAATAAGCTTCCATCTGTTGTTGTGGATGTTGATAGTTTAAATAAATTCAAGGAAAAACTATCCTAACTATTGGAGGCAATGAATAGGTTAAATGGAAGGCGTCTTTTTTTTTTGGCTGATGTTCTATAAGATTGCTATCTTGCATCATTTGCCCCTACAAAATACACGTTATCATAATTGATTGAGAGAAAAAACACAAAGAAAAATCCATTTAAATTTGTTGGCCAGTGTTATAATATGATTCAGTGCTTTTTATTGCTTAGGATCAGATCACAGGTGTCCAGAATATTCTTGCTCCTAGCACTTTCCTCAGCATGGTAATATAAATGCAGTCCCTTATTCATCCATCTCAGCATCCTCCTTGTGTTATATTTTCTTAATGTAAATATGTTTTTTGCTTCTATTATAGCTGTTTTCAAGTTATTCATTAATTCACCTGTATTCTTTCTATACACTGTTTTCCTAGTTGATAGAAACCATGTAACATCTTAGACCATCATAGTCCTGTTTCCTTAAATTAAAACTCTTGTGCTTATCTTTAACAACTGAGGTCAGCGACCTTAGCACTCCCTGCTGAGCATTTCTGTACTATGAATGCTGTGACACTTTCGGGTTCATGGGTGACTAGGTTCTGAATCTTTTTGCCCCTAGAACTTTCCTCAGCATGGTAATATAGATAACAGTTGTCTAATTGATTTAAACATTTTGTTGTTCCCATGTTGAATTTCCCTTCAAATTGCTTCATACAGAGGCCCTCAAAATACTCCTCATTATTCTACTAGTCTGTAGCACAGCCCCCTCCTTTCTTTTTTCCTTTTCTCCTTACTATGTCACACCACATATGTAATGTTGGCATGTATTAATTCTGAACCTGGGATTACTATTTTTGTGCCTAGGCTACTTCTGACAAGTAATATAATTCCACCTCTTCTCTCCTGTTTGGTCTTCATAAATACATTTTATATTAGCATTAGCATTAGTAGAAGCATATGATGCAAGAAAGCAAGGAATTATATTACTTATGCAGCATCAGCCAAAAAAAAAAAAAAAAAACACGCTCCCATTTCACTCATCCGTTTGTTCAAAGTACCTGTCCAGCTCAGCCTTAAATTTATTTAAGGCTGTCAACTTCCACAACAAAGGATGGAAGTCTGTTCCGCCAATCAGTCACCCGCTGGCTAAAGGCAAACTTCTGTACATCTATCCTACATCTGTCTTTCCTCATCTGTCTTTCTACATCTGTCTTTTTGTGCCTAGGCTACTCTGACAAGTAATATAATTCCACCTCTTCTCTCCTGTTTGGTCTTCATAAATACATTTTATATTAGCATTAGCATTAGTAGAAGCATATGATGCAAGAAAGCAAGCTTATGCAGCATCAGCCAAAAAAAAAAAAAAAACACGCTCCCATTTCACTCCTCCGTTTGTTCAAAGTACCTGTCCAGCTCAGCCTTAAATTTATTTAAGGCTGTCAACTTCCACAACAAAGAATGGAAGTCTGTTCCGCCAATCAATCACCCGCTGGCTAAAGGCAAACTTCTGTACATCTATCCTACATCTGTCTTTCCTCAATTTGAATTTATGCCCTCTCAAATGATTATTCTGAGCAAGAGGGAGAATTCCATCAGCATTGAGCATGCTCAAGCCATTCAAGGCTTTATACACCTCAGTCAGATCACCTCGCAGGTGCCTAGTCTCCAGACACTGTAATTTTGCAAAATTTAAGCCTTTCTTCATAAGAGTAACCCTTCGTTCCATTCACTAATCTTGTTGCCCTTCTCTGTACTCATTCCAACAGCTCTACATCCTTCTTAAAATGAGGCCTCCAGACCTGTATACAGTACTCAAGGTGTGGCCTGACCATTGCCTTATATAAGGGGAAAATCACCTCCTTATCACTGCTAGAAAAATTCCTGTATATCATTGACAATATTTATTCTGTTTTAAGCGGCATCAGGTTTTTTAGCCCTGTTATGCTGGCATTGGTTGTCCTAACCAGTTCAGACTTGCTCATTTTTTGGCAGTACTCCTGATATTGCAATAGACATAGTTCAGATTAATTGTACTTATATTATTAACCTTCCTGACACATCTCTTGAAGTAATTTGTTTGTTGCCAAAACATTTGCTTCCTTTTCAGTTAATGCATTATTGCTATCCTCAGCACATCTTTTCAGCATCAGAAGCCTCTTTGGCTTGTCTCATACAAGAAGCTTTGAGAAATATGTAAGTCTTACTTTTGTCCATATCATCACAAAAACACATATCAGTATCATCCCCCCCCCTTCCAATCTGCCCAACTAGTATTTTCCCTGAATCTGTAAGGCCTCCTCAGTGACATTGGCAAAGACCCTTGCAGCATTTTTATTGAAATGTAATACATTTCTACAAAATAGATTCCTTCAGTCTAGTAAGGTGTACCATGCTGATAAAAATTTCCCCCTTAAAGGATCATTCTTGCAGAAATCCTCAAGTCTTGACTTTAATTTGTACAACTTTCAGTGTGTAGTACTTCCTGTTATGTGTTGGGAAGAAATATAGGCACAAATACATTCTGATCCAAATCACAGCATCTTTTCAGCATTCACCTATACTTATTCAGCAGTTTATCAGTTTGTGTATGGTTAATATCATTAAGTTCCCATGTGACACTCTCTACCCCAAGCCCTTTGAAAACCAGTGGCCTATTGGTAACATCATCAGTTTTAGTGTGTACCTACATAAGAATGTAGGTACACACTACATAAATCTGGGACTCACTGTGTTTCAGTGTAAAGAATTATCCCAATCCATCCCAAAAAATGGACCTCAGGGCTGGATCATCAGGCACTCACTAAAGGGGCAAAGTTGTTAGGGAAACTGGGAATATTTTTCTATAATCAAAATAGGCTGAATGTAACTAGAATATAGCATTAGTTGAGGCATATGATGCAAGAAAGCAAGCTTATACAGCATCTGCCAAAAAAAAAAAAAAAAAAAACCCTTCCCATTTCACCCATCCGGTCACTCCAAACGTTTGTCTAGTTCAGCCTTTAATTTATTTGAGCAATCAACTACCCGTTGGCTAAAGGCAAACTTCTGCACATCTATTCTACAACTGTCCTTCCTCAATTTGAATCAATGCTTCCCCCCCCCCCTCAGGTTCTTAGTCTGAGTTGCAACTTGCAGAACTTAAGCCTTTCTTCATAAATGCACCCCTTTGTTCCTCTCAACAATCTTGTTGCCCTTCTCTGTACTGATTCTAGCAACTCTACATCCTTCCTAAAATGAGGCATCCAGACCTGTATACAGTACTCAAGGTGTGGCCTGACTATTGCCTTATACAAAGGGATAATCACCTTGTCTCTGCTAGCAAAATTCCTATATATCTCCTGGGTGCAGAAATTGATGTTACTAACTACAGTCACTTCATAGAGGAAGTAAGAGATTGTGATTGTATATGAGATAATGACAAAGCAAAAACAAACGGAAGAGTTTGTCAAAAAAATATGTCATGCTGGAAAAATGCTGAAAAACAGGTCAAAATATTATTGTGTGTGCAGATTATGGCAGGAGGGAATTTTATGGTGAGAGCTTTGTCAATTAACTCTAGACTTGACCTCTGCACGGCTTATGGGGAGGATTTTTTTGCAGTTAACAGAAGGAAATTATTCAGTGAAGATAATTAAAAGGAAAGGAGCAATTAAATAGGAATTTGAGTTATCAGCAGACAGAAACCAGAAGGGAAACTTACTTCAGTATCTATAAAGTAGAGGTTGACAATATGGTGACTGCAGATGCTACATAAACATTTTTGAAATACTTATTGCGTAAGTAAAACCAATTACAGTCATATCTCTTAAATTTGGCAACCTTACATCTGATCCTTACTTGGTCTTGGAATTATTGTATAGTATAATAAAACTAAAATTATTTGCTGTTCTAATATATGCTGAACACAGTTGATGAAACAATGCTAGAGGTTTCAGTTAATCAGTTTGTTAGTGTCCTGTTGTCAGGGTTTCTATAACAGTGCAATGTAAGTGCAATGTTTTTGTTATTTTCATTGGAGGCACATTTAAGGGAAAATAGAAATGGACAAAAGTTGCTCTTCCTATCTTGTGTTTATACATTTAAACTTTTAATGTTCAGTTGATGGATCATGTCCGCTTAATACTTTGTATGAATTGCAACATCCAGAAACTGAGTATCTGTTACTAATTATGGATGCTTTATTAATCTTGTTCGCAACTTCTGATACACAAATACTAGAGCTTGAAGAAGGGAATTAATGCCCCCAAAGAAATTAAGATGAGAGCTTACACTTTTGCATCACACCACACAAGGGCAAGTTGCTACAATGGATAAAAGGATGGTTGAGTGGGAGAAGACAGTGGTAATCAATGGACACTGCTCTTCGTGGACTAACATTTTTAGTGGAGTCCTCCAGAGTGTGGTGTTGGGCCCATTGTTGTTTTCTATATTTATCAATGATATTGATGAAGGTATATCAATCGTAATGTAAAATCTGCAGATGATACAAAGGTTGGCAGGGTTTTGTTAATAACAGTAATGAGAATATGCTGCTGCAACAGGATCTGGAGAAGTTGGGCAGATGGGCGGAGAAGTGGCAACTGAAGTTTAACATTGACAAAAATGCAAAGTATTGCATATAGGTAGCAGTAACCCCAGAGAAATATACCAACTATGTGGTACATTTCTCTGGGTGGTAGAAAATGAAAAAGATTTGGAGTAATTGTGCAGTCAGATATGAAGTTTTCTGAGCAGTGCAGCAGGCTGCCAGAGCAGATCATGGGGTATTGTCAGTGATATACAGGAATTTTGCTAGTTGGGAAAAGGAGGTGATTATCCTTTTGTATAAGGCAGTGGTTTTCAACCAGGGTGGGCACCTTAGGGTGCCACAACAACAACATTCCAGGGGTGCCACGTAATTTGGGTTTACTTAAACTTATTATTTTTTAATTTATATGTTTATTTCATTATAAAATGGTGTACAGTGTCTTTTTAATTTTGTGGTGATCTATAATTGACATTTACTTAGTACTTCTATAGTATGAATCAGATCTGTAATACTCAATACGTTCTACATTGATATTAATATTTGTAAAATAATAAGAGGGATTTACCTCAATATAGTACGTAGAACGCTTCCATATGATACTCTTCATAAATTAAAACGAAAAAATCGAAAACTTACATTAGAGTAACAAATAAATAATTAAAAATCAATTTAACACAATTAAAAATATTAAAAACAATCTAACGAAAATATTCAAAACGATTTTTCTTCCATATGAGGAAGAAAAATCGTTTTGAATATTTTCGTTATATAATGTATATATATAATTTGTATTATGAAATGTAATTTTTATAATTATATTATTGTAATAATATCAATAACATATATTTTTAATATTATATATATACGGATATATACAGAGAGAGAATTAGATCAAACAGGCAGAAAATTGAGTAGGAGTGCCGCAAAATACAATAAATTACTTAGAGGTGCCGTTATTAAAAAAAGGCTGAAAACCACTGGTATAAGGCAATGGACAGGCCACACCTTGAGTACTGCATACAGGTCTGGAGGCCTCACTTTAGGAAGGATGTAGACTTGCCTGAGTGAGTACAGAGAAGGGCAACAAGATTGGTGAGGGGAACAAAGGGGTGCTCTTATGAAGAAAAGCTTAAGTTTTGCAAATTACAGTGTCTGGAGACTAGGCACCAGCGAGGTGATCTGATAGAGGTGTATAAAGCCTTGAATGGTTTGAGCATGCTCAATGCTGATGGGATTCTTTCTCTTGCTCAGATTACAAACTTGAGTGGGCATAAACTGAAATTGTGGAAAGACAGTTGTCGAACAGATGTGTGGAAATTTTGCCTTTAGCCAGCGGGTAGTTGATTGCTGGAACAAACTTCCATCTGTCGTTGGGAAAGTTGATAGCTTAAATAAATTCAAGGCAGAACTAGACAAATATTTAGAACGAATGGATGGGTGAAATGGGTAGGCTTTTTTTTTTTTTTTGTGCCTGATGCTGTATAAACTTGTTTTCTTGCATCATATGCCTCCACTAATGCTAATGCTTATGTTAGAAGTATAGTAAATAAATTTAGTGAAATTGAAGTACTAGTTAAGTCAATGTGCTCATTGTATTGATATCAGAAATAGTGCCATTCAGACACAGGTAGTGTAGAGTTTTAATATGACGAGAACAGTGTGTATAGAAATGATATTCAGGATAGTGGGTGGAAGGAGATATGTTATACTCTTGGTTAAGAAACATATAGAATCCAAGTCAGTGCACCCAGTGTAATGTTCAGTGTAACAAAATTGAGAGTTGGCTCATCAGCTCATAAGACTGTGAAGAATATAATGAACAGCTGTACAGACAAACTGAATGGGTCAGTAAATCCAAATGTTGTATAATTGGAAGATTGTAACTTTCCAGTTATTGACTGGAATATGGACTGGTCATGCACACAGTTAGCATTAGCATTAGTAGAGGCATATGATGCAAGAAAGCAAGCTTATGCAGCATTAGCCAGAAAAAAAAAAAAAAAAAAAACTTCCACTTCACCCCTCCATTCATTCGAAATACCTGTCCAGCTGAGCCTTAAATTTATTTAGGCTATCAACTTCCACAACAAGGGATAGAAGTCTGTTCCACCAACCAACTACCTGCTGGCTAAAGACAAATTTCCGCACATCTATCCTACATCTGTCTTTCCTCAATTTGAATTTATGCCCTCTCAGGTGATTATTCTGAGCAAGAGGCAGTGTTCCATCAGCATTGAGCATGCTCAAACCATTCAAGGCTTTGTACACCTCTATCAGATCACCTCGCCGGTGCCTAGTCTCCAGACACTGTAATTTGCAAAACTTAAGCCTTTCTTCGTAAGAGCAACCCTTCGTTCCATTCACTAACCTTGTTGCCCTTCTCTGTACTCGTTCCAGCAGCTCTACATCCTTCTTGAAATGAGGCCTCCAGACCTGTATACAGTACTTAAGGTGCGGCCTGACCATTGCCTTATACAAGGGAATAATCACCTCAATATCCCTGCTAGAAAAATTCCTGTATATCATTGATAAGACACCATGAGCTACTCTTGCAGCCCGTCTGCACTGCTCAGAGAACTTCATATCTGCCTGCACAAAGGGGTGCTTTTCATTCTCTACCACTGTCAGTGTAGTACCACAGAGTTGATACGTTGCTCTGGGGTTGCTGTTTCCAATATGTAATACTTTACATTTGTCAATGTTGAACTTCATTTGCCACCTCTCAGCTCATCTGCTCAACCTTTCCAGATCCTGTTGCAGCAGCATAGCAGTAACGTCCTTAACAACCCTGCCAACCTTTGTATCGTCTGCAAACTTGGACATTAAGCTTGATATACGATCATCAATATTATTTATAAATACAGAAAACAACAATGGACCCAACACTGAATCCTGAGGGACTCCACTAATAACATTAGTCCACGATGAGCAGTGTCCATTGATTACCACTCTCTGTCTTCTGCCACTCAACCATCCCCTTATCCATAGCAGCAATTTGCCTCCAATGCCACACTGCTCCAATTTGTGCAGCAGTCTTCCATGTGCAACAGTATCAAAAGCCTTTCTAAGATCCAAATATATAATATCAAAGTTATTCCCTGCATCCAATTCTTTTGTGACTACATCATAGTATCCAATCAAATTGGTCAGGCAAGACCTTCCGTTAACAAAACCATGCTGTGTCTGAGCTATAACTGAATTCTTGTCAAGATGATCCTGCAGAGCTTCTTTAACAAGTGCTTCCATTAATTTTCCTGGAACAGAAGTTAAACTCACAGGTCTATAATTACTTGTGTCAGCCTTTGATCCTCCTTTGTGAATTGGGGTTACATTTGCACATCTCCAGCCTGTGGGTATCTCCCCTGAGTCCAAGGAAGCTCTCATAATTATGGCTAATGGATTGCTTACTTCCCTTGCTGCCTCCTTTAATATAACTGGATAGATCCCATCCACCCTGGGTGCCTTTTTTGTTTATCCTCAACAATTTCTCCTCCACTTTACTCTCAATTATTACAGGATCATCTAGCTCACTGCCAGTGTTTACTTCATCTATGGCATTCCCCTTCCTGAATAACTCCTCATGTGTGAATGTAGATGCAAAATATTGATTTAGTTTGTTAGCTACCTGAGCAGGATCATGAACAGTTGAACCATCGATATCAAGTGGACCAATCTGATTCATCCCCTTCCTTCTAGAGTTTACATAGGTAAAGAACTCTTTTCTGTTTTTCTTTGCATCCTTTGCCAAGGATTTCTCACAATCTGCCTTTGCCTGCCTAATCTCAATCTCCTTTGTGACTTGGTTACAGACTACCTTATATCTATCATAGGCTTCCATGTCACCCATTAATTTATATTTATCCCATGCATTTTTCTTCTCTGCCATATATCTCATTAGTTCATCTGACATCCATTTAGGCCTAAACCTTGAACAATATTTCTTAGTTTGTATGTAAAGCCTAGTAGCTTCCAAGATAAATTCTTTGAACGCTTCCCATTTTGAGTTTGCTGTTGGTAACATCATCAGTTGGTCCCACTGTATAGAATTTAAATACTGTCTCAGACCATCGTAGTCGCCTTTACGAAAGCAATAACCCTTCCCTTTACCCCTGATGGTAGTTACCTTCTTGAGTAAATCCCACTTCAGCACACCGTGATCACTGCCACCTAGTGGTTCCTGTATCTGCAGATTCTTAATGCATGAAGGATCACTACTGATAATCAAATCAAGAGTATTGCGCCCTCTAGTTGCCTCCCGCACATGCTGATTTAGAAAGCAATCATCCAATAAATCCACAAAAGCCTTGCTAGTGTGTGAGTGACCAACCCACAAATTCCAGTCAATATCTGGGAAATTAAAATCCCCCATTATAAGACTCTGATTTACTGGCCCACTCTATTTCCCTGTACAGTTTCTTATTATAGTCATCAGAGTCATTCGGCCTATAGCACACTCCTACTCTCAATTTTGATCTCGCAATGCTTGTGTAACACCAAACTGACTCAACACTGCACTGTCCAGCAATGTTGACTGGCTTCCTTGGATTTTATGTGTTTCTTAACTAATAGCATAACCCCTCCTCCCTTCCTATCCTGTCTATTCTTTCTGTAGATGTTGTACTCCCCAAATTCCAGTTCTGCATTACTTATATCTGGGATATCATGTCTCTGATATCCCAACAATATCCGCCTTTGATGCTTTGAGCAATACCTCAAATTGATTTACCAAACTCCTAGCATTGGTGTACACGCAATTATACATGCACCTGTTCTTTTTTCTTAGCTAATCTAACACAACCCATGTGTTTACTTGTATCCCAGTGACTCCCAGCAGTCTCTGAAATAACCTGCATCTTATTTCCAGGCTGCTGCTCATTCCAATAGAAGCAGTGCAAGAATCACTTTCACCTCTGCCAGTGGCTACTGTTATTCTATTAGTCCTTGTATCCCCCAATCTAGCAGTTTTCCCACCCACCTAACACTGCCTTGATAGCATCAGCAAACATTCTTGCACCCTTTCTATTTAAGTGTATCCCATCCCTGTAGAAGCAGTCTCTCCTGTTAACAAGTACAGACCAGGCTGAAAAAAATTCTACCCCTTGAACCTTGCACAATCTTTCCAGGGCCTAATTGATCGACAGGGCTCTCATCATATACTCCTTCCTATCATGTCTGGCCAGAAATGCAGACACTTTCAAATTCAACCCAAATTCACAGCTTTTTTTCAACAGTGACCTGTACTTGTTAAGTAATTCCACCTACTTTTAATATCATTAGTGCCAATGTGTACAACTATATCACCTTTTGTGCCCTTAAAAGATGAAGTTCAGTTGCTGAACTTTTCTGGATTTATTGAATAACTGTTTTCTATACCAGCATGTTTACAGATGCAACAAGAGAAAACAATATTCTTGTGATTATCAACAGTGACTCTTCATGCATTAAAAATCTTCACATAAAGTAACCACTAGGTGTAGTGAACATAATCTGTTTCTGTGTCTCAGATTTACTTAAAGATGTAATTTCTATCTATTTTGTTTTTTAAAAGTGACTACAATGGTTTTAGATAGTTTTTAAGTTCTTTTCAATGGGACCAATTGATCATGTTACTAATTGCAAATTCTAAACGGAAAGTAACCATAGAAGCTGCTAAGCTCTTTGTACCAACTAGGAGGTTCAATGTTTGGCCCTAAACAGGTATTAGATGAACCGGTGAGATTAGAGGCAGAGAAGAAAAGTTCGTTAGAAATTGGCATGATTATAAATCCTCTGACAGTGTTGATTGTGAAGTGGCATTGAGGGGTTCCCTCCAAGTCCACTGCCTTAATATCATTAGTACTGTGTGCAACTGTATCACCTTTTGTGCTTTTAAAAGATGACACCTGTTCTGCAATGGTCTTACTGAGCCTACAGACCAGTAAGATTCCTTGAGATGATAGCATTTACCCTATAATCTTAAGGGAGGCGGCAAATGAGTGCAATGAACCATTGATACTAATTATGAGAGCATCACTGGACTCGGGAGTGATTCCATTGGATTGGAAAAGTGCTAATGTATCTCCTATACATAAGGGAAGTTCTAAGAGTGAAGTGGGAAATTACTGGCCAGTTAGTCTAACTTCACTAGTAGGGAAAATCATGGAGACTATGATCAAGGGTGAATTCAGGATCTCTTAGGTAGAAATGGAATTCTGAAGGATACTCAGCATGGTTTTGTAAATGGAAAATCATGTTTAACTAATCTTGTTAGCTATTTTGACAGGGTCATTCAAGAGCTGGACTTAGGGAATAATTTCGACTTTGTTTATTTGGATTTCAGCAAAGCATTTGACTCAGTCCCACATGAGCGGTTACTTTATAAGCTGGAACAGGTTGGACTCACAGGAAAAATCCTTAGATGGATAGCAGGGTAGCTTCAGGGCAGGAAGCAGAGGGTTGTGATAAACGATTATTCCTCAGATTGGGTTGATATAAGAAGTTGGGCCCCCCAAAGATCAGTATTAGTACTACTGTTGTTTTTGATTTTCATAAATGACATTGATGAAGGGATAGAGGGTGTGATGTATATATTTGCAGATTATGTAAAGATTGGTAGAGTAGTTAATGATTGCCACCAAGCAGAGCTTCTTCAGAATGACCTAGATGGCAGCTATGCTTTAATCCAGGAAAGTGTAAAGTATTGCACCTGGGGAACAGTAACCCCAAAATAACTTATACACTTGGTGGAGTTGAACTAAACCCTGTAGTGGAAGAAAGAGACTTGGGTATTATGATACGGTCAGATATGAAGTTCTCCGAGCATTGTAGACTGGTTACAAGGAGGGCCCATAGTGTCCTATCGATGATTTATCGAACAATCACTAGTAGAGATAAGGATATCATAATCCCATTATATAAGGATATAAGGCTATTGTTAGACCACACTTGGAATACTATGTTCAAATATGGAGACCGCACCTAAAGAAAGAATTGTTCTTCTTGAAAGGGTCCAAAGATGGGTAACTCACCTGGTGAGATCGGCAAAAGAGCGTCCATATGAGCAAAGACTTCAAATATGTGGGTTGCAGAGCATGGAAACTCTAGAGGAGACTTGATTGAGGTGTTTAGGGCTCTGTGAGGCATAGGCAAAAGGAATAAGGATGAAATTTTCACAGTTATAAATGATTCTAGAACTAGGGGCCATAATTTCAAGTTACGGGGGGGGAAGTTGTTTAGACTGAATACTAATGTCATCAACTTCTGTCCTTGGCAGACATACCCTTGTCCTATCCTTTTTACAAAATATATTTCCTGTTTTCCTGACAGGGTCATCGACAATAGCTACTTCCTGTGGGATGTCATTGTTCGCACATGGCAGAATGCCTCAGTTGTCCTACAGGGATATTGAAACCTGCAGTAAATGCAAACTAGTCTGCAATCATATCATTAATTGGGTTTTAGCATTAGCAAAGGCACATGATGCAAGAAAGCAAGCTCTATATAGCATCAGCAAAAAAACAAAAAACAAAACACACCCTTCTCATTTCACCCATCCACTTGCTCCAAATGTTTGTCTAGTTCTGCCTTGAATCTATTTAAGCTATCAACTTCTACAACGACAAATGGCGCCTCCGTAGCCAGGTGGGAAGGAGCAGCAGTGCGTAGCACACACTTCTTGATTAGACCGGGGTTCGAGCCCGTCACCACCAAATACGGAGGATGCGGAAAGGTCAGGGATTGACCACCGCATATCCTGGAGCAATATGGCCTTAGTTGCTAATGCTCTTAAAAACCAAATAACAAACAACAACAACAATAACAACGACAAATGGAAGTTTGTTCCACCAATCAACCACCCGCTGGCTAAAGGCAAACTTCTGCACAACTATCCTACATCTGTCTTTCCTCAATTTGAATTTATGCCCTCTCAGGTGATTATTCTGAGCAAGAGGAAGAATCCCATCAGTATTGAGCATGCTCAAACCATTCAAGGGTTAGACAAGCTAAGGCAGATTACAAGAAGTCTGACTAAGAATTGAAAGAAAAATAGCAGAGAATTCTTTGCTTACATTAACACTAGAATAAAAGGGATAAATCACATTAGCCTGCTAAGTATGAATGGCTTAATTGTTGATGATCCTGTTTGGATTGCTGACAAACTGAATACATATTTTGCATTACATTCACCTCCAAAAAAAAGGTTTTTAAGGATGGGGTGCCAGAAATGTACCAAGTTATAACAGGGAACTAAATGAATTAGTGATAAACTGAGAATAAATCAGAAGAGAAATTATTTAAAGTAAATGCAAAAGACTCACCAATGGTTGATGAAATCTGTGCAGTTATATTAAAAGAAGCACCTGTAAAGGTGAAAAAACTTTTGCCCATAATTATGAGAACATCCTTGGATTCAAGGGGAGGACCCTGTGGATTAGAAATGTGTAAATGCCTCTAATTCTCAAAGGGGAATAAAAAGGTAAATTAAAAAGAAAAATTTACTTATCAGCCGTAGTCATACACAAACAAACAAAGATATTGGCTGTATGCACCAAGAAATAATTTGTACAATTTAAATCTTGAAGTCAATTATATGATATTATCTATGACATTTAAATGAATTGTTCAAACTGTTTTTGTAATTTACTTCTCAATAAATGGCATCTCTTCTTGATAGATACATGGCTTACCCTGTGTCTATCTTCCATAAAATGAAAGATGGTTATGCAGTTGTATTGGGGGGGGGGGGACTCCATTAATAAAATGTTCTCTGATTTTATTAAATTTTACATTTCACATGTATTCTGACATTAAAGCAAACTAAATAAATTAAAAATAAAATACAGTGGATAGGCTCTTTTAATGGTCAAAAATTAAGAATTTCTTTTATTTCCTAGATATTGCATTAATTTGTGTATTGATGCTGACTCCAGACCAATATTACTATTTTCTTAAAGGTCATTCATTATAGAACTAATAAAACATCAGGTATGTTTCAGTATATTTAATACTATGGACTGAGTTTAGAGATTTTCTAGATTTAGATATTATTTTCACTCTGTTACATTTAATCAGTCATGCATAGTGGGGTAACAAAAGTTTCATCAGTTATTTTGGTTTCTAGAGGTCTGTTAAAGGGTGGGTGCCCTAATCATGAAGAATGCCTATCCTGTTACACATCCTAGATCACATGGTTATCATGAAAACTGTGTATCTAAGGAGCTTCCTGCACCATGGTATCCAGAAGGAAGGTGCCCACGAGGGCTTATTTCCACTGTCTCACCTCTGGTGAGTGTTGCTTGCAATGTGACAGACTAATCCAGAACCATCATTCACATTTTCTGCCCTTATTTCCTCCCTTCAGAAGCATGATGCATGCTGAAATATTCACACAGCTTGTGATTTTTAAGTTTTTACTACACCACACATGTTTGACTATACTACGTGTTTCAGGAATATTCACTTTTGGACACACATTATCTTACAATTCTGATCCCTTATAACATATATAATGGAAGCGAATGGCATGCTGTAAATTAGTTTATATATTTTAAAGAATGAAAAGCAAAACCATTATATGTACATATGCAGTTATTGTCTAATACATTCTGTAGTGTATATTTTAAATTTATACATTAATATATGTATAAATTATTTTTATTTACTTTTATGCACTTTTATAAATTAATGCACATAATTATTTTATAAAATACATTTAATTTAATATGAATTACTACCGTTTATTAACATTTTTGGTAATTAAAAATTAAAGTGCAAGCCTTAATTATTTTTATTTTTCTCGTTAGAAATTCAACTAACTTTGTTTTAAGTGTCAATGTTCAAAAGAGTTGGGCTGGCTATTAATTAAGTATAATTTGGCTAAAAGAAACACTTTTGCCCTTTTGAAACAAAAGTTTCATTCTCTTGTAAAACTTTTTACCATTTCTGCTCACTGTATTGGCTGGCTAAACTTCCAAAAAGATAGATTGTTTTGGTTTTTTTTTGAGAGGGTTTCAGTTGTTCAGAGGGCAAATGAATCACATCAACCAGCAACTGAAGTCAAGCAAATCAAAGTGTATAAATATCAAGATATTGACTTTGCACGCTATATCAGAAATATGTATTCGGCATAACTTGATGCAAATCTCTTTAATTGTAGGCTATGTTAATTGTATTGCAACAAGATAAGCAAGCCATAACATTATCCAGATTGAAATGTTCAATCAGGTCATTAAAGTGAGTATTGTTGTGTATAAAAACAATTTCTGGTAATTTTTTAGTATTATGCTCATTTGTTTATTTATTCTGATGTTATTTTTGGTACCTTAATTCTATATACAGTTGGACCTCTCTTTAATAAACTTCCATATAGTGAATTTTTCTGTGTAGCTAACTTTTTTGATTTCCCCTTGGTCATTACATTGAAAATAATTTTCCATATAACGAAGAAAATTTCCATATAACAAACTAATTTCGAGAGACCTGAGTGCGCTTTGTTCGCACCTCTGGCCTTTAGGCAATAGAGCTGATGCTGTAAAAAGCACAAATTAAGAGCTAAAAGGATTAAGAATTAATCACATTAGTTTTTAATAGTTAAAGGATTTAATTCTTAAGAGCATTCCACAATTTAGTGTTGCCCATAAAGCCATTACTGTACCAAGAAGTCACGCTGGTCAACTGCTAACTATGTGTTGTCCACAGTTATTGGAAAAGATTGACATATTCCTGATACAGACATTGGTTCTGGTCAGACTGTTTTCTATTGTAAGCACCCTATTAGAGAATTAGGAGAGAGTGATTTTCCTTTATCCGGGAAATTTATCTGTTGTTTCATAGAAATGAGTCATCCACACTTTTGCTAAATTTCACCTGTCTCTGTATGGTAGGTAAAAGTGGTCCTTGAATCAGTTTTGTTTGCTGCTGTGCAAGTAACCTTACAATGTCTAAGAGGAAATTCTTGAGTGTAGTGGAAAAAGTGGAAGTGTTTAATAGTGTAGATCGTGGCATTAATAAAAAAGAAATCGCTTTAAAATTTGGTGTCCCTGCCAGTAGTGTGTTAACTATTCTGAAAAACCATGTTTCAATTATCAAACTGCTTGAGGAAATGAGACCCAGTCGGAAGTGTGTGAAATTATGCCTGTATAAAGATTGAGATGTAGATGAAGCCGTTTTTAAGTGGGTGAAGTTGATTTGAGACCAAAACATGCTGATATCAGGGCCATTAATAAAAGAAAAGGCTATGGAGTACGCATTTTTTCTTGGGCATAAAACTTTCCAAGCCAGTTCTGGTTGGCTGGACAAATTTAAAAAGCTCCATGGCTTACTCGAAAAAGTTATTTCTGGTGAAAGTGGAGTTTTAATTGAGACCGCACCCATTAGAAAGAAACAGTTTTGAAAAAAAATATGGAGGATTATGAGCCCAAAGACATATTCAACGTTGATGAAACAGGTTTATTTTGTAAATGTTTGCCGAACAAGACACTGACTTTTAAAGGTGATAAATGTAGTTGGTAAAAATAGTAAGGAGAGAATTACATACAGTCTTCGTTGGTGCAAATATTACTCTCAATGAAAAACTGGAGCTTTTGGTAATAGGCAAAAGTAAACAACCTTGATGTTTCAGAGAGGTAAAGTCATTAGTTGGACTACAACAAAAAAGCTTGAATTACAAGTGAAATTTTTGAACAGTGGATTTTAAATTTCGATAGAAAAATGACAAAAGAAAACAAACATCGCTTTGATTGTCGACAACTGCCCTGCCCTCCTTCACTCGGTAATTTCAAAACTTATAAGTGTGAAGCTTGTTTTCTTCCCCCCGAATACCTTGTCTAAACTGCAGCCAACGGACCAAGGCATTATCAAGAATTTGAAAATGCACTACCGAAGGCACATACTGAAAAAAATTATACTGAGAATAGAAACCAACCAACCTATAGATTCTGTTATAGATTTGCAGATGTGCACATCAGAGTTGGCTAAAGTTTTGAGTCAAGATGTGATGGAAACAACAATTAAGAATTGTTTCGCAAAAGCAGGTTTTGCTAAAATGCCAGTTAACAGCGATGAGAGGGATGAACTGCTACAAGACATTGAGCAATTTTGGGAGGAACTTCAAGCGAGAGGTTTGACCAGTGGAGAAATTGTTCTTGAAGAATCTTTAGGAGTTGATAATGATGTTATTGTAGCTGATATCTAAGTGACTCCAACATTTTGGAGAGTGTTCAAAGAACTAGTGAGAATATCGACGATAAGTTGTATGAAATTGAGGGCAATATTAAACCTTCCAAATATGAAATGTTGGCAGCATTTGAAACTTCCGTCAAGGCCTTCATTGGGAAGAAAATGTGCTAGAAAATATATTTGAGTGCTTAAACAAATGCGAACATTTTTATGAACGATGTACAGTAAAATCCAGTGTACAACAAAAAAATAACCAAATATTTTACATATTTCTTAAAAGTTTACTAATATATGTACATATCATGTAAATAGTAATTTCTTAATATGTGATACTAATAAATTAATTGTTTTAAAATGTTAGAAAAGTTATTCATTCCCAGTTATTTCTGATTTATTTCCCATATTATACTGTTTTTCTGAATGTTGAATTACATTAATTTTCATTATTGAAAAGGTCATTTCTTTATAACGAATTTTTTCAGGTGAACGATCAATTTCGTTATATGGAGGTCTGACTAATATATTCCAATATCAGTGAACCGATTGATTCTTTGTGTACTTAAATTATCTAATTTCAGGTTGTTTCTTCTCCTTTGTAATCCCTTGTATCCCTTAAGCTGTGTCGTCCTGGGAAACTTGTTTCATTATCGGTATAAGAATATAAATAATCAAAATAATGTTACCTGATGATATCTCTGATAATAACTCACTCAACATATGAATACACTAATGTTGATGTGTGAGTGAAGCTTAGGAATCTAAACAGAAGAAATGCAGGAAAATACTCTGCTTCATTTGAAAATAAATTTATTTTCAAATGGAGCAAAGTATGTGTGTGTGTTTATATTTCCTTATCATAACCTCAGAACACATCAGATTTATACGTACCCAACACTACCTATCTCGAGTACATTGGCAAAAAGGGGGGGGGAAGAAATTGAATTCCATGTCATTCTTGTTACTCCAAGAGTTCCCCACTTTTAGATCTGACAACTCCGACTCGGGTTTTGTTTTATTATGCCCACATAAAACTTGAAATATAAATCTCACACATTTGACATTTTTTAAGCTCTGTAAACTTGTATGTACTGCTGCGCAGGTTGCTATGTTCAGCTTGGTGCCGAGTTTTGCGTTCACCTGGTGTTACTTGCAGACGAAATCGTGCATGAGCCAATGCGAAAGTCGCGTTATACTGTCATTGTTCCCTAATATATCAGTCGCATTGGAGCAAATTTGTATTGCGGAAATGCACGTTGTAGCAAAACTGACTGTACTGTATATTTTAGCTGAAGATATGTTTGTTGCCATGCACTGGTTGGAGGAATGAATGGGCAATGTGTCAGATAGGCGTGATTGAAATGTTCTCAGTTCACACATAAGTCATTGCTTTTTGTTTCTCTCTCTCTCTCTCTCTCTCTCTCTCTCTCTCTCTCTCTCTCTCTCTCTCTCCTCTCTCTCTCTCTCTCTGTCTGTTTTATTATAAAAATTATTACTATTTACAAATTGTAATAATATGCAAATAGTAATAATTTTGCATACAATAACTTTTTATTCCTAGTATAAATAAATCCAAAATATCATTTTAGATTTATTTATACTATACTGAAGCCAATCACAAAAACACTGTTAAAAGCCATGCATGGCTTTTGACAGTATTTTTGTCATTGGCTTCAGAATAGTTGAGAGTTATGAAATAATGATATCATTGAAAACTGCTAGAATTAGCTAGAAATAGTTCATAATTCTCTCACATTAATAGACCTTTACCCAGATGCATAAGAAGTACATGGGTAAATTCTTTTAATCAGGACTTTCCAGAGCTCTTCTGAACATCTGAAGTGAAAGCAGGTCCCACCTGCTCATCAAGGTTTCCCTTAATATAATTTCCTTGGGATAGAAAAGTATGTATTCATTCTTCAGCCAACTGTTACTCAAGTTCCACTACTACAGGACAACAGATTTGACAACTCTAACAACCTTGTCTGTATCATACAAAACAGCCCGTGTTGTTTCATCCACTGGTTAAGCAAACAACCAGCCAATTACTTCACCTGTGGAGAAAACCTTCATGGAGAACGTCTTCTCCATAGATGGTGTTACTTATTCAAGGTAGTGCAATACCACAACAATTTGTTGTGAAGGTATTCACAATATAATATATAATTAAAATGATACATTAAAATACCTTGTTAGTAGAAATGGTGTGTGTGTGTGTGTGTGTGTGTGTGTGTGTGTGTGTGTGTGTGTGTGTGTGTGTGTGTGTGTGTGTGTGTGTGTGTCCCATGCATAAGTAAACTTCATACTCGTAGGCATTTAGCCAAGAAATATCTTTTAAATTTTCCAGTAATTAGAAGTTAGGAAGACTTTAAGTACATACTCGTTTCATACACACATATGGACCTGTAAGGAATTTTTTTGCAGCTATACTTCTCCAGTTTAAAAAAAAAAAAAAAAAATCATGATTCGTGTCAAAACTCAATGCCATACTGGGTGTTGCTGTTGTTGTTTGTAGCTGTCAGTGCAAGAGCAGCTTAGGCTATAATGCACCTAGCATAGGTTAGAATCTCTTATTTCAAAATTTCTCTCTTCTCAGTGTACACTGAAAGAAAGAATTCCTGGGCAATGCAACACACTGTCACCCCTCTCTCTGGTGGATGAACCCACTGCTTGGCAGGTATATAGGTACGCTGCATCACTATTCATGTAGATTGTAATTCAATGTCGGTATGGATATAATGTTGTAAGTTAACCGACCTTGAAAGAGAGATGATAGTGGGTGCTTGACGCATGTGTTGCTCTATTGCGGAGGTGGTATAGAAATTGCACTGTCCCCGTTTGACAGTATTAAAAATGTATTGGTAATATGCCATTTCTGGAATAACATCTCATCGTGAACAGTGCTGTGGGCAGAGAAAGGTGGTGGATGAACTTGGCTACCGATGTCTGTCTCACAGTTTCAGCCAGCCAGAGAGAGACAGTGACACAAATCGTCACTGACTTCAACGAGGGAGGTGCCAGAAATGTCTCCATGAAAAAGACCAGAAATGAAAAGACCATCAGGTGATCATTAGCTGCAATAGATTATGGGAGCCGCTGACCCACTAGAGTCCCATTGCTAACCCCACTTTATGCTTAAGCTGGAAGAAAGAACATCGGCACTAGACCTTGGATGATTGGAGACAGGTCTGATGAGTCCCGTTTGCGGTTATTTCAAGCGAACGGGAGGGTGCGTACTGGCAGAAACTGCACAAAGTTATGCACCCATCATGTGAACCAGGAACTGTTCAGGCAGGTGGGCGGTCGGTAATGGTCTGGGACATGTTCAACTGGTACACGTTGGATCTCTGGTCCATATAGACGCATCTCTAAATGGTCCAGGTTGCATATCCATCATTGCAGACAATCTGCATCCCTTTATGGTCATCGTGCATCCACAGGGCAATGGACCCTTCCAGCAGGACAATGCACCACCCCCACAGAGCTGTGGTGACTAGAACATGGTTCGAAGAGCATTTTGCAGATTTTAGCACCATGGAGAATGGCCTCCCCGTTCAGCCGACATGAACCCTATGGAGCATCTTTGGGATGCTTCGGAAAGGTCCGTTCGAGCTTTGGATCCTCCACCCAGGAATTATGGACAGCGGTGTAGCAAGCATGTATGGAAATACCTGTGGGATGCTTTTGTGAACTAGTGGACTCAATGCCTCGCCTTGTGACTGCCCTTAACCGAGTGAAAGGTGCGCCTACCTGTTACTAGGTAGGTATCCCATGATTTCTGTCCACTCAGTGGATTTTGAAGAATACCAAGATTCTGCATTAGAAGTAGCTTTTAAACAAATGGTATGGTATTAACTTTTATATTGTTTAGACATATCCAGTTAACTCAAGAAACAAGAAAACGTTTGGCCAGTCATCTAAAATTATTTTAAGCATTAGGTTATTTTGTGGATTCATTATAGCTTGAAAGGCTCCGTGATGTTCCATATTAAATTTTGGACAGTTCACCCTGAAGTTATGCACGGTTAGTGGAACTTGACAGTTTTGGCATTGAGGAGGGTCTTCACCTCTGAGTAGGTTGAAGTGAGTTACATGTGTATGCCTGATTTGCAATGCGCAAGTGTAGACTTGTCACTTCATGTCTGCTGGGTTGGAAACTAGTATGCCATGGTTGAAACATTTGTTTAATTAGATGAAGTTTGTTGTTAGTCTGATTGTACCAGTGTTGTTGCCATTGCTGCTCTGTACTGACTTGTAATTTGTATATGGTATTGAATGAAAGGCATAGTCAGAGGTGGCAGCTTCTCTTGCTGCTTTGTCTTTTCCTTCATTTCCAATTATTCCTGTGTGGTCTTGGATCCAGCAGAATCTGATATTGTGATTTCTTTGCAATAGCTTTGATGCTTAATATTGGACCTGTTGTAGAACTGGGTGTGCTGTGGTGTTTACATTCAATTTGGTTTACGGCCATCAAAATGGCTTGTAATTCAGCTGTAAACATACTACATTTTTTGGGAATTGTTGAATGACAATGTGATCTTCAAAGTGAATTACAGCTCTTACACAAGTCTGTTTTTGATCTATCAGTATATTATGAAAGTGTGATGTGCATATTGGACTTTATATGCTGCATGTAGCTGCTGGTAGTTTTTTCTCAATAGAGTTGTATTCCCCCAGAGTTGAAAATATACAAGTCCTATACGGTTTGAACTATAGTGGTGGAATGATCCATTGTGAATGCTCCATCGTGGAATGACCTGTGCAGTCATAGTAGCTATGTTGTTATAATTAAGCTCTCGGCTTAACAGTAATCTTTTAGACAGATGTTGGCAGGTCAATTTCATGAATGGGCTTGGTATAGATTTTCCCTTGACAGCTTAGTGTAATAACAAATTCTATCATCTAAGCTGTAGTGAAGATTTATGGGCTACTGAATAATGGCTTTGTATAGGTGAAGTTTGGAAAACTCCAAATGCTATATGGAGTGTGCTGTGGTGTATAGGGTCTATCTTGGTGAACTCATTTTGTTGTGTTGTAAAGAACTGCTCCATAATCAAGCTTGAAATGTATTATTGCTTGATAAATTTTAAGAATTGAATATCAATCTGTTGTCAAAATTGTTGTGGATAGGATTTTGAGTATATTTAATTTCTAGAGGCACAAAAGTCTGAATTGTTTAATGTGGTCAAGGAATGTTAATTTCTTATCCAACAGAAGCCTTAGGAATCTTAGCCTTGGTACTGCCGGGATCATATGTCCATTGAGTTCCATTTCAGGATCAGGATGTAGGTTTCGTTTTCTGCAGAAGTGTATACATGCAGCTTTTTGTGTGGAAATTTGGAAGCCATTTGTTTGTGCCCATTTGCTTATTTTGTTTATTGTTCCTTGTAGCTGCGGTGAGAGTGATAGAAATTTTTTTTTTTTTTTTTTTTTTTTATGTAAACCCCAAACACGAGCGGTATTAGAACCTATAGTACTTAGTACCGTGCTTGGGTTGGAGGTTGAGAAGACGAAAGAAGATATTTGTTGACATTGGACTTGAATTTTGTAGACTGTAATTTTCGCGAAATACAGTATGAAGGAAGGAAGGTTGTTCCAGAAAATGACAGTTGAATGAATAAACGAGGAAGATGAAAAGTTGGTTCTGTGAGTTTGGAGTTGGACAGTAAATGGTTGGTGGCGGCACTTGTTCACACTGTTTTGAAAGAGAGAGCGGGAATTATAGAAGCCAATTCAGAAGAACAGTGCCCGTAGAAGTATCTGTAGAAGAGGCATGCAGCAGAAACAATACGTCTATGAGACAGCAAGTGGAGAGACTCTGTTAGAGATGAATCACTAATTAACCTAACTGCCCTCTTCTGAATGGAATCAAGAAGCCTGAGAGATGTTTTGGGGGCACCACCCCAGATGTGGGAACAATATTCCATGGCAGGGCGGATTTGCGATTTATACAGAGTGAGCAGCTGTTTGGAAGAAAAGTAACGCTGAGAGCAAAAGAGAAAACCAAGTTTTTTAGATTCAGAGGAAGCAGTATTTGTAATGTGCTTGTGCCAAGAGAGATTAGAAGTCAGGGTAATCCCCAAAAGAGGTATATCATTTTGCCTAGAAATCGGAGTGTCCTCAAAGATAAGCTTAGGAGCGGAAGAATCCTTTTTGCGAGATATAAGACAAGGCTGAGTTTTAGAAGGGTTGAAATCAACTAAGTTGTCTTTGCCCCACTGGAGAATTACCTGAAGATCGGCATTTAAGGAACTGGTAGCAGATATTCGAGAAGTTGAAGCTGATTGAGCAGGACAAGGTTTCTCAAAATGGAAATTGGAATGCAATGTGCTATCATCAGCAAAACTATGGATAGGATTTCCAGTCAATGGAAGAAGGTCATTAATATACAAGAGGAAAAGAGTGGGGGAAAGAACTGAGCCTTGGGGGACACCGGCATTAGTGGAGAAGTTAGAAGACAGAGAGCCATCTACCATCACCCTCAATGAGTGATCAGAGAGGAAACTGGATAACCAATTACTAAAAAGAGTTGGGAAACCATAAGATGGAAGCTTGTTTAGAAGACCTTTATGCCAAACACAATCGAAAGCCTTTGAGATGTCAAGAGCAACTAATTGTGTTTCACCGAACCTTTCCATGAGAATTGGTCCATAAATGGGTAACATAAGCCAAAATATCACCAGTGGATCGACACTGACGGAACCCATACTGGCGATCGTTGATCAGATGGAAGGTTTCTAGGTAGTTTAAGAGTTGGTGGTTAATTGATTTCTCCATTACTTTAGAAAGAGTAGAAGTAATTGCAATGGGATGATAATTCAATGGGAGGGATTTTCACCCTTTTTAGGAACTGGCTGGATCATACATCCCAAACATGCTTCAATTTATGTATAGAGATAATATAAAGTTTTATAGAAAAAAAAATGAATAATAAATTGGTATCTGTTGGTTCAATGTTAATTAAATTTAGGATGGCTTGATAAATCTGTTCAGAAGAACCAAGTATAAAATTTCATGAAAATCTGTTCTTTGGGAGCTGACTGACTGACTGACTGATTGTGTGTGTGTGGCCAGACATGGTAAAGACAACAGGCACTTTACTAATACAGTATGTGAATGTGCCTTAAAATATAGACATTATGTGTTACATTTCAAGTACTGTACTTTTAATTATCAAATGACTTACCTCAGTGGATAAAAACTTCTATATTGTACTCTAGGAGTATGTGCTGAAACCTTGCCATGTGATGGATAGCTATGAAGTGAGATTTGTGTTCTAATTTTTTTTATTGTGGGAGGAATAGAATGGATGCACAGGTAATATGTAAAGCTGTTTGCATATCTGATATAAAGGTCCAGAAGTATAATTTAAAATAAGTGCTAAAATTTTGAAAAACAGCAGAATTGCTGTTCCCAGATTTATTGCAGCTTTTATGAAAGGAGTCGTGGGTGCTGTGAAATGGGAATTGGTTTATCTGACTTTTTTTTCTTGAGGTAATGCCCAAAACATACTTTATTACTGTATTTTTACATAAATGCAAGTATGTTTTGGATGTTACCAAAGAAGGAAAGGATTAGGGACTTGGAAATTGTAATGGGTTTTAAAAGCTTCCCAGGGGTTAATGAAACTTATGGTAAAAATTTTGTGCCAATCTGACCTTTTCTTCTTGAGTAATACCTGAACATCTTTAACTAATATAAGTTTCTGTAGGGTGAAGAAACTGTGGAATCAGCTTTGATCCAAGAATCTTCCCAGAGACTGACAGAACATGCCTTGAAAAATTAGCCTCACTCTTTCATTTCTTGTTGAGGAACATCTGAAATTTTCATTTATGTGTAGAGAACTCAAAATTTTTCAGAAAAATAAAATTGTTCAATTTCTATTTGAAGTTTGCAGATGATACAAAGGTTGGCAGGGTTGTTAATGACAGTAAAGACAGTATGCTACTGCAACAGGATCTAGAAAAATTAGGCAGATAGGCTGAGAAGTGGCAGCTGAAGTTTAACATTGACAAATGCAAAGTACTCCATATGGGTAGCAATAACCCAAGAGAAACGTACCAACTGTGTGGTACTACACTCAGGGAGGTGGAAAATGAAAAAGACCTGGAGGTAATTGTGCAGTCAGATATGAAGTTCTCTGAGTGGTGCAGACTGGCTGCCAGAGCAGGTTGTGGAGTTTTGTCAATGATATATAGGAATTTTGCTAGCAGAGACAGAGGTGCTTATCCCTTTGTGTGAGGCAATGGTCATACCACACCTTGAATACTGTATACAGGTTTTGAGGTCTCATTTTAGGAAGGATGTAGAGTTGCTAGAACAAGTACATAGAAGGGCAACGAGATTGGTGAGAGGAACAAAGGGGTGCACTTACTACGGAGGCTTACATTCTGCAAGTTGCAGCATCTGGAGACTAGGCACCTGCGAGTAATCTGATCGAGGTGTATAAGGCCTTGAATGGTTTGAGCAGGCTCTGCTGACGGGATACTTCCGCTTGCTCAGATTAAGAACTTGAGAGGGCATAGATTCAAATCAAGGAAAGACAGTTGAAGAATAGATGTGCGGAAGTTTTCCTTTAGCCAGTGGGTAGTTGATTGCTGGAACAGACTTCCATCTGTTGTTATGGACGTTGATATCCTTAAATAAATTTAAGGCTGAACTAGACAAACATTGGAGTGACTGGATGGGTGAAATGGGAAGGGTTTTTTTTCCCTCTCTTATGCTGTATAAGCTTGCTTTCTTGCATCGTATGCCTCAACTAATGCTAATATCCTTTATAGATATGCCTAAGTGAATGTCTACATGAAGGTGTAATATATATAGACTTATATACCAAAAACAAATATAGAATTAAATTCTATACAGGGTGTCTCAAAAATATTGTTACAAACGTTTCGGAGAGGTAGGTAACATCTAAAGGAATGTGAATCGCATAGGAACCCATAACCAGAAACGTCACCGTAAGTCGGTACACGCCTCTGTTCATCAGTTCGCGAGAGGGAAAATTTATGGTTTACTCATTCAAGCAGTAGTCGCTGCACGAAGAGCATGCATTAATATACGAACTGTGAGCTGGCAGACACCTAGTGTATGGATTAGCAGAAGGCAATGGACGAGCCGCTCAACGAATTTATGGAGAACGCTTCCCAGACAGATATGTACCGGACCACTGTTTGTTTGTGCGTGTGCATCAAAATTTGTGCGATTATGGGTCATTTAGTGGTAACAGGAGTAGTGCGGACAGACCACGTTCGACGCAAATTCCTGCCATTCAAGAAAGTGTGTTGAATGCCGTCCAGAATAATCCTACTGCCAGTACACGTGTACTGGCAACGGCACGTGTACTGCCAGTACACGTGCCGTTGCCTTTGCCTTAGGAGTGTCTTGTTGCAGTGTACTTGTGTGTGGCACGACGATTCCTTACACCCCCTTTCATCTCCAAAGGGTTCAGTTACTGCTCCCCCAAGATCATCCTGCACGTGTGGCTTTTGCGCAGTGGTTTCTCCAAGAAAGTGTTCAAGACTTGAATTTTCCAGCCTATGTTTTGTTCACGGATGAGGCTTATTTCACTCGGGAAGGCTTATTCAATCAGCACAATGTTCATGTGGGATCACGACAACCCACACGGTGTGTGTCCCCATGCACAACATCGCTTCGCAATAAATGTGTGGGCAGGTATGGTTGGTGACTGCTTAGTTGGCCCATACCTGTTACCATCCCACATGAACTCCGCTAAATATCGGATCTTTCTTGAACAAGTTCTACCAGGGTTACTTGACAATTTTCCAGCAAATGTGAGATGCAACATTTGGTTTCAACATGATGGGGCGCCTGCCCATTATGGAAGGTGTGTTCATGACCATTTGAACAGGTGTTTTGGGCATCGATGGATTGGCCGTGGTGGACCCATTGCCTGGCCTCATGCTCACCTGATTTATCGAGCCTTGATTTCTTTCTGTGGGGGCCCTCAAATCTATCGTCTGTGGAGACAGAAATGGATCTCGTGGCGAGACTCGTCTGCGCTGCTGCTACTATCAAAGAAACTCTGGGTGTGTTCGACCATGTCCACCAATCCATGCTGCGTCGGTGTCACGCATGCATCGCGTCTCTTGGTGGATCCTTTAAGCGTCTGTTGTAACATCATGAAATGCATCCATCTCGTACTCCATTGTTAATATTATGTCAAATAAATGTTTGCCACTAATTACTGTCTTGTGTCATTTCTGCTTCTTGTGCCTCTGCTATTACTTTCCCATGACGTTTCTGGTTATGGGTTCCTATGTGATTCACATTCCTTTAGATGTTACCTACTTCCCCTAAATGTTTGTACCAATATTTTTGAGACATCCTGTATTTGTTTTTGATATTGGATTATTTGGCTGGGTTGCCAAATAATTTAGCTGGGTTGCTAAACAGAGTCTCATTTTAATTGGATCATACTGTGCTTTATCTATTTATTTATTTGTATTTTTTATTTATTTTTTTGTGTTTGGGTATTTGTTTGCATATTCATGTGTGACTTTAAAGCAGGACCATGCTGTCATATCTAGGAGCATGAGTGCATGGTTGATTTTAAGACCCTTTTCTCCTATTTTGTTATAGCTATATTACATCCATTTAAGAAACATTCTGGGGAGCTGGGTGTGTCGAATTCAGTGTAACACCCTCATTATTTGCATGGGCTTACTTCAAAATTGGTGAACACCTGCTCTTAAACATGTTCACACCTTTTGATAATACCAAAACACCTGTTGTCCCTCATGTGATTATCAGTGTATTATAATTCCTGAGTTTGTGGATGATTTTAGTTATGGATCACATGCAAAGAAAAGAGCGAGTGAGTGAGAAAATTGTTGAACACCTGCTCTTAAACATGTTCACATCTTTTGATTATACTAAAACACCGTTCACATGCAAAGAAGAGTGGGTGAGTGATGCATGCCAGAAGGTGGGAAAAGAGAGTTTGATGGTTATGGAAAAGTACTAAGTGGGATATAGATGCAAACTGTGCAAGTGTAAAACATGTTTCTGTATGATCATACATCAGGGTTTGTGATTAAAAGAAAGTTAGTTCAGTTGATTCTTTGTATTTCACAAATTTTAATGTGGAAACTGTATTATAATTATTTTTGTGTTATTGGAACTTTTTGTAGGTATTTATTTAATTAAAATTTGTTTTAATATATTTAATTAATACTTAACATTGCACATTTAAAAACTTGCTTGTTTTATATGGAAAAATAGAATAATATTTATATTTCCTTGAAATTAATTCATTTTCGTATACCTTTTTACCAATCTCTTGTATAAATTATGCATGTTTATTACAAGCTTATTTTTAACACTCAAACAGGCCTTATGTAAGACCGTTGCAAGTAAATCTGGGAGTAAAATTCCCCATCTTTCTCCATTAGCACATAAAGAGACAACAATTTCTTCCAGGTTGGCCTTTTTATTTTGATTTTGTTTAATTTTATTTATTTACTTTTTCTTTCATTTCATTTTTTATTAAAATGAAGTAATTTAATGACCTTAAGGATGCAGATTCTCCTCAACCACATCAGTGTTCCAAGTAAATTTATATATATATATATTCATCTGACTATTTTAGTTTATATTTTTGTAATATCTAGTCTCATATAGAAGTGGGAGGGGCAACACCTCTTTAATCAAGTGCACATTTGTGTTTCTTGTCAAAAATGCAATTTTGTTAGCAGCTTTGGAACTGCATCATTTTAATTCCAAATCTCACTGCAGCCTGTAGTGTGTAGAAGAAAGTTTTCATTGCAGAAGAGTGCTATAAAAATGTTAATAAATGTTAACATAAAAAGGGCTATAAAATTTTTGTTGTTAAAGTACTACTGAGAAAATTCTGTATGGAGATTGTATTATATACCGCACAAAAAAAAAAACCAAACAAACTGTATGGCTTTTAGTTAAGCACTTTAAAAAAATGAATTGCCTTCTCGATCATCAGACGAGACATGCTGGGTAATTTGTACATACAGACAGACACCTGTGCAGGTGTCTGCAAAGCTAAATAAACATAAATATGAGCTTTAGCATGATGAGAAAAATCTACCATTCTGTCTTATCATCATCCTTAGATACAATTCTCAGTCTTTCGCTGAAATTTTTGCAATGTAGTTTCTAAAGCTCATTTAGATGGCTATGTAAACAAACAGAATGTTTGTTATTGGGCTCTATAAAATACTCATAGTTACTGAATCTCTACACCTTATATTCGCCGTAAGTTACAGTTCCGACGGACATTTTGTGCTAACCAAAGAAGTTCCAATTTTTAGTAACTTTCACAGTGCAGACTTTCTTCTGCATACTTTATTGACCGTAATGCTTGGATTTAAAATGGTACAGTTCCAAAGTTGCCAACATAAAATTGAAATATGTACCTAGTCCTATAAATTTTCACCATCAACACTGCAGAGATTAGAAAAATATAGGCAAATGAAATGGTTCCATGAATAAAAAATTCACTCTGTATTTCTTTTATGTAAATAATTTAATATTAATTGGCTTAATATCAACTATATTTGTCAAATTACAATGATGACAATCTGCAGATACTGAACTATCAGTAGCTTGCCATCTTTTTAATTTGTGTGCTGAAAAGGGGACGGCTGTGTGACCTTCCTGTGAAAGTGGATGACTATTTGGTCAAAACTGTCATAGAATGGTGGTTCTCAACCTTTTTGGTCCCATGGCACACTTGAAAATGTGAAATTTGCAGCACACTTTATCACATATAATTATGTGGTGGTTATAACTAAAAAAAAAAAAAAAAATACTCTATATTCAATAAAGAAGGAACTGATATATTTTAATAAAACCCAAACCAAAGATATTTTATTTAGTTGTCAAATATGCAAATTGGAAGTTTTCACTGAAATATTTTAATGAGACACCTTAGCTTGATGCTTTTGAGTAATTTCCTGTATTGTTAAGGCATATTTCAGATAAACTTACTCCCATGTCGTCTTCAATGCACATCAGTTTTTCCCTTTTATTGGATTTAATGTTTGCTAATGTTGAGAATCCCAACTCACAACAATAAATAGTGCGGAACTGCATTAAAATTCTCAAGGCACAATTTTGAAATTTCAAGATACTCATCTTTGAAATTCAGAACACATCTGAGGGTGGGGGGGGGAACTTGCATATGTTTCACTTTAAGACTTCAGTCAGTCACATGAAATTGATGCTAATTGTTCTTCAATCACTGTGAACCCTAAACCAGATGAGATGGACATAAAATGGTTTTGTACCCTGTCAGAACTCTCTCTATATTTAGTGATAGAATATTTTTCATCATTGTTTTCCAATGCTTCTAAGTGATCAGTTACAAGAGCAGTAATATCCTTTTTGTTGGTTTCAGGTATTAATGGAAACATAACAAGATTTCCCTGTCCTTGCTCTGTTCAGCCAAATAAAGTTTTTTCTTAAATTCAAATTGAGGAAAGACAATCGTAGAATGGATGTGCAGAAATTTGCCTTTAGCCAGTGGGTGGTTGATAGGTGGAACAAACTTCCATGTCATAGTGAAGGTCGACAGCTTAAATAAGTTTAAGGCAGAACTAGACAAGCATTTGGAGTGAATGGATGGGTGAAATGGGAAAGTTTTTTTTTTTTTTTTTTTTTTTTATTTGGCTGATGCTATATAAGCTTGCTTTCTTGTATTATATGCCTTTACTAATGCCAATGCTAGTAATTTGTCTGTAGAAGTAAAGATGTTATCGTTACATCCTTGCATACTGGTATTCAAGCTGTTCAAATGGATGAATATTACCACTAGATAAGCTAGCCTCGCACACCACAGCTCATTAATTAGGTATTCATAAAAATTGTTTTGTGAATACCTAAATACCTAAACAAATGTCTGTATGCAAAATTAAACATTCATGCTTAGCATCCATGGCACTAAACAGCTGATTACAGATGGCTTTTTAGTGGTCTTGATTTAATGTAAATTGACCATTAAGTGATTTAACTCTGATTTCAACTCATTGGCTAATGTTCTTCCAACAAGGACCTTTCTGTGAAGAAAGCAGAAAGTAAATATCACATTCAGGTTTTCTTTCTCTATAAATAAAGTAAAACCTTGATGGACTCTATGGCACATAAGAATTAAGTTATAATTTTAGTTCCACGAATAAAACAGACAAAGGCTAGTAGTTTTGCTTTGCAGTAATGTTAGTAGGCTATATATTTTTTAATATCGGTAGATTTGTCCTCTTGTAACGTGAAATCTGAATTTACTTAGCCTTGTGGATACTTGTTCCTCAATGTTTAAAGACATTTCAAGTATTCTTTTTCGATTAGTATCGCCCGATAGAGGTATTTTAGCAATTACTTTTTTCAGCTTCAGCACAAATAATGTTTCTCACAATCAAATGATAAGTTGGCAAAATAAGGAACTTGACTGTGGGTTTTTTTTTTTTTTTTTTTTATTTTTTTTTTCAATGCAATGATTTCTGCTACTTGATAAGGAGCAATCTGAGATTTTTCAGAAATTTGTGTTCTTTTTCTCAAAATAGTTTGCCTGTTTTTTATTATTATTTTTATTTTATTTTATTTTATTTTATTTTTTTGTTCAAGTAATCTTGAAATAGCTCAAATCTTTATTCACAAGATTTGCATGGTTAGTGATTAAATGTCTTTTCAATTTACTAGGAACCATGGCATTGCTGGAAGGTTTTTCACCACAAACAACACACAGAAATAGAGGACAGTCCTCTTCACATGAAGAAAATCTGAAACTTAAATAACTGTCTGCACACTTTGGATAACTTTACACCTCTTTGGTTATTCCTGCTCATATGAAGCCTTATCACTTGTGTGCCTCCCAGTATAATCTTGTTTACACACCTTCACTTCTAATCAAATACTTTTAGGGTGGCTACTTAAGCATGAAAAAGTAACAATTAAATTAAATGATAAAAAATAGACTGCTAAAATGCTTTATGTAATTATACGAATGTACTCACAACACTGACTATATCTCTGCAAATCACTGAGCAAAACTGTCTGAGAATTTTTTCCCCCTTTTTAGGTGAACTGGCCAGTGAACATAAGTTGCTAGTTAGTGTTTGTGCTAAGACAGCTGCCGCCATAGAGAAGGCATTACAATACGATGCCATTGTAATAATTATATGGAGGCAGCATTGGGCTGTATAGACAGTTCATTTCTTACCATCCTGGACATCTCTCTCTCTCTCTCTCTCTATCTAGAATTCCTGACGTAATTGCTATTTCCTTCCATTGCTGCTCTCTTGAGGTTAGAAATGCTGAGGGATTATGGAAAAGAAAGATAACAGCTTGGAGGTTATAAACAAATCATAACCAAGCCATCAAAAGGATGTCCCTGTGGAAATTCCCCAGACTCATGTTGGGACCATGCACAGAAGACAAATTCTGTCTCCATATAATAACTTCTCTATTATACCTGGCTGCCACTAACTCCTGACAAACAGGTGATAGTGCTTGGAGTACATTTTCGTTATTTTTCTTACTAATTTAAAAATTTATATTTTTCTTTTAATTTTTTAATTTATCTCACAGTATGCTTAGAACAACTTTGTAGCCCAATAGTGTATTGTGGCACACTAGTTGAAAACCACTGATCTAGAAAGAAGTGCTAAAAGGAAAGATAGATTTAAACAATTTCAGCAGATCTCTTTTAGGTGAAGCTTTGAAAAGAGCAGAGCCATTATTTTGAACAAAACTTTGACTCAACATTTCTGAAGAGAGTAAAATTTCCAACAATATCTTTTTTGAAGCAGTCAAAATCAGATCATGTCTAACAGAAATCCATAGACAGAGAAATCCTGGGTAGGCTAATGTTTGAAATTGTGCTGTACAGGTAAACAATCCCATGGTTGTATTTTAATTTGTAGTGTAGTATAGACTTAAAAAAAAAAAAAACTTCCTGTTATTCTCCAGCTTTTTTGAAAGTCAAAAGCCGACAGCTGTGCAGTTTTTGTAATGATCAGCAACTGTAAGTAGTTCCTGGGCTGCAAAATAATTAAATAATATTAAAGACTAGAGGCAAAATTTAAGATGAAATTACATAACCTGTACTGACTTAGATTTAATGGCATGTTATTCTTGTGTAATTGGGCACTATAAATATAATTGAGACGATTTTTATTACAACATAACTTTGGTGGATATTGCTGATTGAAGTACTGCTGACAGTTTAGTAGATTATAAAAGCAGACAGTGTAACTTGACAATGTGGAATTCTCCACATGGTTTAGCATAAAATGACAAGAAGTATTGAGTCAGAAACATGACAAATCTAAAAATGTAATCAGTTTGCCGACCTTTGTTCACATTTTCATGAATAAAATGAGAAAATAAACTGAGGTTATGGATAGTAATTCTTTATGCACAAAATGTAACTGATATTCATGAATGTAAGGTTACAAAGAAGTTTCAGTGCTAGAAATAGTCCACCATACATTGATTGTAAAGCAGTTACTGCTTTACAATCCAAACTAGATTTAGAATAGGTGAAGAGTAGCAAACTTGCTTCTTGTCCAAATGGTAGTTATTCTGTTCTCTTGCCAACGCTATTGGCCTCAACTTTTGCTCATCCATACTCCTGCCTTCGTTAAAGCCTGATAGTTCTGTTGCCTCCTCAACTACAGATAAAGCTGACTTAATAACATTCTGCTTTTTTTTCTAATCCTTCTGTTGATGCTCTTGTTAAACCACCACCTACTATTTCCAGTACACTCCACTCAGTGCATCCTGTGGTCTTCTGTCAAAAGGATGTCACAAGAATTTTAAACAGTCTCAATGCCAAGAAAGCTCCAGAACCTGATGTTGTTTTTCCACTTCTCAAAACCTGTGCTCCTGTTCTGTGTTGCCTTTTTTGCACTTTCTTAATCTACTGATTTGTTCCCTTCTGCTTGGAAATTTGCTCATCCAGCTAGTACCTAAAAAGGGTGTGACAAATACTTCCCATCCAATTATCATTTCATTGCACTTCTACTCTTTCTAAAGTAATTGAGAAATCCATTAACTGGGAATCCCTAAATTATCTAGAATCAGCAGACAGTCACTGGGGAGTGACTGTCTGCTTGTGTTCCAAGTAGTGAATGTACAAAATTCCCTCAGCATCCCAAAAAATGCTGACCATAATCTTGCCAGCTGAAGGTTGTGTCCAAAATTTTTTGGGTAGGGGAGAACCCTTGTTCTTCCATTACTTTGATTCTTGCATTGCTTCAGGATCCCATTGATGAACCCATGTTTCGTTGCCTGTAACAATTCTGGAGATGAAAGTTATGAAACTTTTCATCTCCAGAACCTAACCACAAAGCTTGAAATTCTCCTCACAACACTGTTCTCTGAATTGCTTCTGCACAGGGGTCAAAAATCTGGGGACCCACCTTGCAATGACCTCAGTTATCCCGAAATGTTCATGGAGGATGGTTACAACTGCTCCCTCAGATATGTCATATTCCTTAGAGATTTGGGACACCTTTAAATGTTTGTCATTCAGCACAAAGGTTTCCACAGCTTGGCACATATCTGGAGTGGTCACTGTCACAGACCTTCCTGGATGTGGGTCATCTTCAATGAACTTTCTCTGCCCCACTTGAATGGTTTTGACCAGAATTTCACCCGGTACTCTGAATGTGCACTGCTGCCATACACAGCCACCATCCCTTCGTAAATGCCTTTAGCCCATTTCCGTCTTTGGTGAGAAACTTGATGACCGAACCCTGTTCCAATTTCAGCAAATCCATAATTTGATACAGGTGTCTTCCTTCTTTCTGTTAAAGCGGCACAACTTAAAAACATAGCAGGATCAAAATTAGTATGATTGAAGTTGAGATATGTAGGAACATGAATCACTGAAATATAACTATGGGAAGTACCTTAGGTAGATAATTTATTAAACACCCCATGTACCAGAAATTCGGTACATGCAGTTCTCGCTTTACGAGTTCCCGGGTTTACGAGTTTTTTTTCCAAAGTATCAAGTATCAACAAAATCAAAAATATGCACATTAGTTGCAAAAAGTGAATGTTAAACATTCATAAATACAGGAATACCTAACATAGGCGGTTAATTTGTGCCAAAAAAATACCGCACTGATCGAGGTATTATTAGTATGTATTTTAATGTAATGCATTCTGACAATTTGATTAAATGGATCGAGTTGCAAAAATATATAGGTGTTTGTTTACCCTAAATTGATGCACATGAAGTTTTTGCAAAAAAAGAAATTAAAATGATAAAAATGAAAAATACTAGTAAGTACAGCACAAATGATTTTTATTGCAGTATATACATACCAAAAAAACATAAGTGAAGTATGTACTGTAGTTTTTTTTTTTTTTTTTGAAAAATAACTGATCAGCTTTGTTTGCACAATTTTTTTTATCTGCACACATCTCTTTATAACATCGAATGTCATTTTGCAACGCCTGCCTTACTTTCATACCTCTTTCGATGTTTGAATCTAGAACTCTCAGTGCCATTACATTTCTTCTTTCCATTCATATTTGTGTATGAAAGTGTAACGTTTTTAAAAAATAATCTTTAATAAAAATACACAGCGAAAAATATTTGTACAGCTTAAGCACAGTGAACAACCTCACCGCTTGGAATCTAGTGTGTTTACTAATGTATGAATGCTAGCAGAGTCCATATATAATGGGAGTTACGACAGTGGTCAGCGTGGCCTTGAATCCACAACGCATTGGCCTACGTGCTGGCATAATACATACATACATATCAAATGTATTGGTGCGTAATGCAGTTAATTTTTTTTTCAATTTGTGAACTGCGCTATGCGATGTATTCCTGTACCGCATTCCAAACCACGTGCGTAGCTATACAATACAGTGTACCACGCTTTACGATATTAATCAGTTCCAGAGACACCATCGTATTTAAAATATCGTAATGTGAACCCAATAACACATTGTTTTTTGGTAATTTGTTTCAAGATCTAAGAAGTTAAAATTTTCACTGTATAAGCTATTTATCTCTCTAAAATGTAATTTTTAAGGTCAAGAGCGTGACCTTAAAACCATATAAAAGGTTGTGAGTGTGGTTTGTAAATTGTATTAGTTACCAATTCAAATCATTAAAATGCACTACACATTCATCGTTATCATATTTTCCGTTATAAGAATCAATTTTAAATTGATTCTTATAACGACTTTTGTGATATTTTTCCAAAGCACATTTCTGGAGGTCACAACCATAAAACAATAAAAATAATTCGTGCTTTCCAGTTTATTAGGCTTTTGTGTTAATGCAAGCAATTATAAACGGGTAATTAGGTCCTTGAGGTTAACACAGACATTCTCTCAGATATGCCAGAGAAGCTATACTTGCTACCTGGGAGTCTAAAACGGTGATGGAACTGATATTCGGGTGACACTCAGTTCAAGTGGACCCAATTTCGGCAAAGTCCTGAAGGTCTGTGACAGCCAAATCCTCTGCTTGCACCTTCACGATAGTGGGACTGTTAGTACTCCTGGGTATAACATCCATGCACAAGTACATGGTGGGTGACCACCTAGGTGTGGACCAACGTAAGCAGGGGTCGAGGTGTGGTGCCCACACCACATGAAGGAATGCTGCCCCTCTGTGTTACCAGGCAGTACTAGGTGGTAGATGACTCTCAACAACCAGTGCAATACCACACTTTGCTTTTTGGAGACTTGAAGTGGTGAAACCCATGTTTAGTCTCCAGAGCTAAGTTCCGGTCAACTCTTCCCCATCTCTTCCATCATGCAGTACGATTGATGACT
Organism: Mastigoproctus giganteus; assembly: GCF_048544385.1. Taxonomy (NCBI): domain Eukaryota; kingdom Metazoa; phylum Arthropoda; class Arachnida; order Uropygi; family Thelyphonidae; genus Mastigoproctus; species Mastigoproctus giganteus. The sequence goes on along the minus strand of NC_143580.1, from coordinate 212,276,841 downwards.
TGAGGTTATGATGAACATCATGACGAGATCCAATCTTCCTTACATTTTGAGTGTACAGCTCTAACATGATGTTCGCAGACCAGCCGCTAGTTAGTACACCGGACTGAACCTATTGGTAACTCTGTTGGAGGCTTCTGGATCAGCTAGTCTATAATCTTACTACCCCTACTCTGCCAGATAGTGATCGGAGGGAGTCCGAGTAGTGTGTGTGTATGGGAGGCATTGTCAAGGACACGTTATGTCAAGGATCTGGGTATATTCTTGCCATGTGTACGCCATATCCAAAAATTTCATCGCTTCGTACAACATGTCCCACCCACTTTTTCTTACTATTGAATACACCATGAATTGACAAACTAATAGAGCAAACTTATCTGTGAAAAGATCTGAACCTCCTAGTTCATTTCACAAATATACACGGTCTCAGTTCTAATCTCAGTTATGTCCATTTCCACTTACAGTCTGCTTAATCCCATGTACTTTTTCTGACAGAATCTCAGTTGTTGGTTGATTCCTTTTGCCTCAAAGGTGGTACCTGTGCATACGTCTGTTCTGATATTCCCTGTTAGACATGATAATTTGGAATCACCTCTTTTCGATCTTCTCTGGCTTAAAATCTCTCTACCTCATTGTGTCAAATTCATCTGTTGTCTCTACCATTCTCCCAACTCCACTAATCACTTGGAGCTCTTTGACTTCCTCTCTTTGCAACTTGACTTTCTCCAGTCCAACTTTCCTAACAGTGAGCCAATTTTCCTTGGTGATTTTAATGTTTACAACTCCGGCTGGCTTCCGGTTTCTAGTCACGCCGACCCAGCTGGTCGAGATACCGAGGCTTTTGCAATTACTAATGACCTTGCACAAATTTTTCATTTACCTACAAGAATACTGGACAATCCTAATCATACAGCCAACACGCTCGATCGTTTTATTACAAACAACCCTTCTAAGTACACGGTCGACGTGAAAAGTCCTTTATGCGCCTCAGATCACAACTTGGTGATTGTCTCTTCTCCAATGGAGCCTTTATCTCATGGCTATTCCCAATCTTGTATTGTTTGGTATTACAAGAATGCAAAATGGGATGACCTGCGAGATTACTTTTCCTTGGTTGGATTACTGTTTAAAAATTTCTGATGTCAACGTTTGCTCAGATCGTGTCAGTGAAATTATTCTTGCAGGAATGGAATCCTTTATCCCACACTTTAAAACCTCGCCCTTTATCTAAACCTTGGTTTTCCAATAAATGTGCTAAGGCTGTTCAAGAGAAGAACGTTGCATATCGTATTTGGCTAGTTTCTAATTCTTCAATTTCATTTTCTGCCTACACCAAAGCTCGCAACAATTGTAAAGCAGTTATTAATCAGCCCAAACTAGAGTTTGAACAGGCTAAGAGTAGAAAACTTGCTTCTTGCCCTAATTGTAGCCGAGCATTCTGGTCTCTTGCCAAAGCTATTGGCCGCAACTTTTGCCCATCTCTGCTCCCACTTCTGTCCAAACCAAATGGTTCTGTTGTCACTTCAGCCAAGAATAAAGCTGACATGCTAGCATCCCATTTTTCTTCCAACTCCTGTATTAATGATCTTGGTAAAGCACCTCCCACCATTCCCAACACACTCCACTCAATGCCTCCTATGGTCTTCCCGTCAAGAGAATGTCAGAAGGATTTTGATGAATCTCGATGCTAAGAAAGCTCCAGGTCCCGATGGTATTTCTCCACCTTTTCTTGTTCTCAAAACCTATGCTCCTGAACTTACTCCTGTTCTTTGCCGCCTTTTTTCACTTTCTTATTCCAGAGGTGTTTTTCCTTCTGCTTGGAAATTTGCTCATATCCAGCCCGTTCCTAAAACGGGTGACAAATCTCTCCCATTCAATTATTGTCCATTGCAATTACTTACTCTTTCTAAAGTAATGGAGAAATCAATTAACCGCCAACTCTTAAACTACCTAGAAACCTTCCGTGTGATCAAAGATAGCCAGTATGGATTCCGTCACTGTCGATCCACTGGTGATATTCTGGCTTATGTTATCCATTTATGAACTAATTCAATGGATGAGTTCGGTGAAACACAAGTAGTTGCTCTAGACATCTCAAATGTTTTTGATCGTGTTTGGCATAAAGGTCTTTTAAACAATCTTCCATCTTATGGTTTGCCAACTGCTTTTTGTAATTGGTTATCCAGTTTTCTCTCTGATCGCTCACTGAGGGTGATGGTTGATGGCTCTCTGTCTTCTAACTCCTCTACTAATGCCGGTTTCCCCCAAGGTTCAGTTCTTTCCCCCACTCTTTTCCTCTTGTATATTAATGACCTTCTTCCATTGACTGGAAATCCTATCCATAGTTTTGCCGATGATAGCACATTGCATTCCACTTTCCATTTTGAGAAACGTTACCCTGCTCAATCAGCTTCAACTTCTCGAAAATTTGCTACCAATTCCTTAAATGCCGATCTTCAGGTAATTTTCCGGTTGGGCAAAGACAACTTAGTTGATTTCAATCCTTCTAAAACTCAGCCTTGTCTTATATCTCGCAAAAAGGATTCTTCCGCTCCTAAGCTTTCTTTGGGGACACTCCGATTTCTAGGCAAGATGATATACCTCTTTTGGGGATTACTCTGACTTCTAATATCTCTTGGCACAAGCACATTACAAATATTGCTTCTTCTGCATCTAAAAAACTTGGTTTTCTCTTTTGCTCTCAGTGTTACTTTTCTTCCAAACAGCTGCTCACTCTGTACAAATTGCAAATCCGCCATGCCATGGAATATTGTTCCCACATCTGGGGTGGTGTCCCCAAAACCTTTCCTGGGCTTCTTGATTCCATTCAGAAGAGAGCAGTTAGGTTAATTAATAATTCATCTCTAACAGAATCTCTCCACTTGCTGTCTCATAGACGTACTGTTTCTGCTGCATACGTCTTCTACAGATATTTCCATGGGCACTGTTCTTCTGAATTGACTTCTAATATTCCCGATCTCTCTTTCTTTCAGAACAGTCCGAACATGTGCAGCCAACATCCATTTACTGTACAACTTCAAACTCACAGAACCAACTTTTCATATTCCTCGTTTATTCATTCATCTGTATACGTATTTCCTGAAAATTAGTCTACAGAAGTTCAAGTCTAATGTCAACAAATATCTTCTTTCATCTTCCCAACCTCCAACCCAAGCACGGTACTAAGTACTATAGGTTCTAATACCTCTTGTGTTTGTGGTCTACATAAAAATAAAGGAAAAAAATACTCCCAGGTATTTTTCATTTTCTACCACCCTAAGTGTAGTACCACACAGTTGGTACATTTCTCTGGGGTTACTTCTACCAATATGCAGTACTTTGCATTTGTCAATGTTAAACTTCAGTTGCCACTTCTCAGCCCATCTGCCAAACATTTCTGGATCCTGTTGCAGTAGGACACTGCCATTACCGTTATTAACAACCCTGCGAACCTTTGTATCATCTGCAAACTATGACATTAAGCCTGATATTCCTTCATCAATATCATTGATAAATAAACAAAACAACAATGCGCCCACCACCTAACCTTGGTGACTCCACTAATAACATTAGTCCATGAAGAGCAGCATCCATTGATTATCACTCTCTGTCTTCTCCCACTCATTTATACATTCTAGCAACTTGCCCTTAATACCATACTGCTCCAATATGTGCAACAGTATCAAATGCTTTCCTGTAATCCAAGTACAGTCAGACCTCTATATAATGAAATAAATTGTTCGCTTGAAAAAATTCGTTATAAAGAAATATGACCTTTTCAGCAATGAAAATTACTGAAATTCAACTCAGAAATATAGTAATATAAGGGAAATAAATCGGAAATAAATGGGAATGAATAAATTTTCTATCATTTTAAAGCAATATATCAATACACACATATTAATAAATGATTACTTACATGATGGGCACAATATATTAGTACACTTTTAAGAATTATGTCATAAAATATTTGGTTATTTTTTGTTGTACACTGAATTTTACTCTACATTATTCCTAAAAATGTTTTCATTTGTTTAAGCACTCAAATATATTTTCTGGCATGTTTTCTTCCCACTGAAGGCCCATCATTTTCACCCAACTCATTATCGATATCGTCACTAGTTTTTTTGAATACTCTCTAAAATGTTGGAGTCACTCGGATATTCAACTATTGTGACATCATTATCAACTCCTAAAAATTCTTCAAGATCAAACCTCTCGCTTGGAGTTCGTCCCAAGATTGCTCAATGTCTTATAGCAGTTCATCCCTCTCATTGCTGTTAATTGGCATTTTAGTAAAACCTGCTTTTTTTGAAACAATTATTAATTGTTGTTTCTGTCACATCTTGACCCCACACTTTTGCCAACTCTGATATGCACATCTGCAAATCTATAGGTTGGTTGATTTCTATTCTCAGTATAACTTTTTCCAGTATTCACTTTTGGTAGTGCATTTTGAAATTCTTGATAATGCCTTGGTCCATTGGCTGTTGTTTAGACGAGGTATTCGGAGGGAAGAAATCACACTTGTAAGGTTTGAAATTACTGATTGAAGGAGGCAGGGCAGTCGTCAACATTCAATGCGATGTTTCTGTTTTCTTTCGTCTTCTTTCTATCGAAATTTAAAATCCACTGTTGAAAAATTTCACTTGTCATCCAAGCTTTTTTGTTGTAGTTGTAGTCCAACTCTAACAACTTTACTCCTTTGAAACATCGGGGTTGTTTACTTTTGCCTATTACCAAAAGCTTCAGTTTTTCATTACCAGCCATATTTGCATCAACCAAAACTGTAATTCTTTCCTTACTATTTTTACCACCAAATACGGAGGATGCGGAAAGGTCAGAGAATGACCACCGCATATCCCCGGAGCAATATGGCCTTAGTTGCTAATGCTCCTAAAAATCAAATAACAACAACAACTATTTTTACCACCTACACATTTGTTGCCTTTAAAAGTCAGTGTCCTGTTCGGCAAACATTTAAAAAATAGACCTGTTACGTCAGTGTTTAATACGTCTTTGGCCTCGTAGTCCTCCATAATTTTTTTCAAAACTCTTTCTTCCCAATGGGTATAGCCTTCTTCAATTACAACCTCCACTTTCACCAGAAATAACTTTTCTAGTAAGCCATTAACAGTCTGCCAAACCCCATATAAAGTTTCTGACAAAATTTCAGTTATCAGATAATTCAACCACTGCTCATCTCAGTTGTCCAAATTAGTAATAGTAATAGAGGCATGTGATGCAAGAAAGCAAGCGTATGAGCTTATGCAACATCAGCCAAAAAAAAAAAAAAAACCAATTTCATACAACCATTCCCTCTAAAATTTTGTCCGGTTCCTCCTTGAATTTATTTAAGCTATCAACTTCCACAACGACAGGACAGACAGAAGTTTGTTCCAGCAATTAACCGCATGCCGGTTAAAGATAAATTTCCGCACATCCATTATGCCACATTGCTGTATCATTCCTTTCGCTTCAAAGGTGGTTCTTGTTTTTTTTATGAAAACCACAAACATGAAGAGGTATTAGAACCTATAGTACTTAGTACCGTGCATGGGTTGGAGATTGAGAAGACGAAATAAGATATTTGTTGACATTAGACTTGAACTTCTGTAGATTGTAATTTTCAGGAAATACATATGAACAATGCTTTTTCCAGAAAACGGCAGTTTAAAGAATAAACGAGGGAGATGAAAAGTTGGTTCTGTGAGTTTGAAGTTGGACAGTAAATGGATCTTGGCAGGTGGAGAGAGTGGGAATTATTGAAGCCAATTCAGAAGAACAGTGTCCATTAATGACTTATATAGATGAGTCATTAATTAACCTAATTGCCCTCTTCTGAATGGAATCAAGAAGCCTGAGAGAGGTTTTGGGGCACCACTCATGAATGGATTGAGCACACTGAATTCTGATGGGATCCTTCCACTTGTTCAGAATAAATGAGGGAGATGAAAAGTTGGTTGTGTAAGTTTGAAGTTGGACAGTAAATGGATGTTGGCAGGTGGAGAGAGCGGGAATTATTGAAGCCAATTCAGAAGAATAGTGTCCATTAATGACTTATATAGATGAGTCATTAATTAACCTAACTGTCATTAATTAACCCTCTTCTGAATGGAATCAAGAAGCCTGAGAGATGTTTTGGGGCACCACCCATGAATGGATTGAGCACGCTGAATTCTGATGGGATCCTTCCACTTGTTCAGATTATGAACCTAAGGGGGCATAAATTCAAATTAAGAAAAGACAGATGTAGAATAGATGTGCGGAAATTTGCCTTTAGCCAGCGGGTGGTTAATTGCTGGAACAAACTTCCATCTGTCGTTGTGGAAGTTGATAGGTTAAATAAATTTAAGGAGGAACTGGACAGCTGGACAGGCATTTGGAGGGAATGGTGTGATTTTTTTTTTTTTGTTTTTTTTTGCCTGATGCTGCATAAGCTTATACACTTGCTTTCTTGCATCACATGCCACTACTACTACCCCAGATGGGTGCTTTTTAAATTTGTCCAGCCAACCAGAACTGGCTTGGAAGGTTATGCCCCAGAAAAGATGCATACTCCGTAGCCTTTTCTTTTATTAATGGCCCTGATATCGGCATGTTTTTGTCTCGAATCAACTTCACCCACTTAAAAACTGCTTCATCCAAATCTTCTTACAGACATAATTTCGCATGCTTCCGACTGGGTCACGTTTCCTAAAACAGTTTGGGAATCAAAATATGGTTTTTCAGAATGGTTGACACACTGCCAACAGGGATGTAACGCCCCAATCTACAGTATTAAGCACTTCCACTTTTTCCACTACACTCAAGGATTTCCTTTTAGACATTGTAAGGTTACTTGCACAGCAGCAAACAAAACTGATTTACGGACCACTTGTACCTACCATACAGAGACCGGTGAAATTTAATAAAAGTATAGATGACTCATTTCTGTGAAACAACAGATTTTCTGGGATAAAGGAAAGTCACTCTCTCCATTTTATTGCAAGGGTGCTTGCAATAAAAAACAGGTTGACCAGAGCCAATATCTGTGTCAGGAATATGCTTTAATCCTGTGGTTTTCAACCGGGTTGCCACATAATTTGGGTGTAAGTTACTTCTTCTTTCTTCAAGAGGAGCGTTTCCATTTACAGTGGGTTTCCTCAGCCTACAAGTTATTTCTTGTTAGGAATTTTTTCCCACCATAAAGTGCGGTTCAAGGTGTCTTGGGTGGTTAAGCCTCGGGCTGTCATACACTCCCGTACTCCATCCATCCATCCATCCTTGTCCTCCTAGGTCTTCCTCTTCTCCTTCTTCCAGGAGGTATCCATTCCAGGATAGCGTTTGGATATCTGTTTTCTTGCATCTGTTTTACATGTCATTCTGTTCTTCATTCTGTCTTTTTCACTTTCATTTTTTCCCTTATGTCTTCATTCTGTTTTCTGTCTCTTCTAGAAGTTCCTGCTGAGCGTCTCCAAAATTCCATTTCTGTGGAGAGTAATTTGTTTTCCGCTTGCCCATTCAATGTCCAGGTTTCCGCTCCATACAATAGAAGAGTACAGTCGTTTAAAATATGTTTCTTTGTTTTATGTAGGATATTTTTGCTTCACAGAACCGAGTTTAACATGCCGATAGCCTTTCTGCCATCTGTAATTCTCTTATTGATCTCTGCTTGGGATGATCCATCACTTTGTAAGATTGATCCCAAATATTTGAATTTATCGACTTGTTTGATTTTAAAACCTGCAATATTTAGAACGTGTCCTGGCCCTGAAGACAACATTTCAGTCTTACTAAAATTGATTTTTAGACCCCATTGTTTATATTCCTCAAACAATTGACAACATGCATACTTTGCATCTTCTAAGTCTTGTGCTATCACCACCTGATCGTCTGCAAAAAAAAAGCAAATTGTGAATATAGGTGTTCTTATTAATCGGCAATCCCATTTTATTACATTTTGTTGACCAGGATCTTAGGCAGATGTCAATATAAATTTTGAAAAGTGTTGGTGACATGCAACAACCTTGTAATAAGCCTTTTGAAGTGTGGAATTCAGGTGACAAAGCTGATCCCACTTTAATTCTGAATCTATTATTCCTTTAAATTGCCTTAATAATGTTAATCAGTTGTCATTCAATATTTGCCTCTTTCAGTGCTTCCCATAAGAGTTTTCTTGGAACACTGTCTTATGCCTTTTCAAGGTCAATGAAAATCAAAGATTTTTTTCCCTTTTGATTGGCATTTTTCAAGGATCTGTCGTACTGTTGAGATATGATCTATACATGACCTCCCAGCTGAAAAGCCACTTTGTTCTTCTGATACCTCGATTCGGGCTTCTAAATGGTTCCTGATTCATTTTCCAAGGATCTTTAACAGCGGGTTCAGGACGCATATTCCTCTGTAATTTGAACAGCTTTTTTTTGATCGCCCTTCTTATAAATTGATGTAATATATCCTGTTATCATTTCTTTCGGTATTTCTTCTCCTCTCAGTATACTGTTTAACAGTTTTTGTATCAGGAGAGCCACTCCTCTTCCTCCATATTTCAGAAGTTCCATGTAAACTCCTCCAGGTCCAGGTGATTTGCCATTCCATCCTTCCTTTAGCAGGAGTTCCACTTCCCTAACAGAAACTTTTAAGCCCGAGTCTTCTACACCAAAATCCTCCATCGTCTTGAATTCTTCCTGGTCTTCTTTTAAAAGTCCTTCGTAGTACTCCGTCCAGTCTTTCAAAGGTATTAATTGCAAACCAGCATTATGTTTATTCTGTTTTCTCAAGTCTTTAAGGACCTTCCATGATTCCGCTGATTGCTTGAAGCCCAATTTGCTATTAATAGTAGTAGTAGTAGCAGTGGCATTTGATGCAAGAAAGCAAGTGTATGAGCTTATGCAGCATCAGCCAAAAAAAAAAAAAAAAAAAATCACACCATTCCCTCCAAATGCCTGTCCAGTTCCTCCTCAAATTTATTCAACCTATCAACTTCCACAACGACAGATGCAAGTTTGTTCCAGCAATTAACCCCCCGCTGGCTAAAGGCAAATTTCCGCACATCTAATCTACATGTCTTTTCTTAATTTGAATTTATGCCCCCTTAGGTTCGTAATCTGAACAAGTGGAAGGATCCCATCAGAATTCAGCGTGCTCAACCCATTCAAGGCCTTATATACCTCAATCAGATCACCGCGCAGGTGCCTAGTCTCCAGCCACTGCAATTTGCAGAACTTAAGCCTCTCTTGGTAAGAGGATCCCTTCATTCCCCTCACCAATCTTGTTGCCCTTCTCTGTACACGCTCAAGTAAATCTACATCCTTCCTAAAATAGTTGCGCATTTCCTTTCCCATTCTTCATTTTTCGCTTCTACTACCAACCGATTGGCTATTTTCTTTTTTTTCAACATAAATGTTCCTGTATGCATCATTCCTATCACCCAGCCATTTCTGATATGCAAGTTTCTTTTCTTCTACAGCAGCTCTTACTTTCTCTGTAATCCAGGTCTTTTTTGGTGCTTGGCTCTTCTTTTTGCCTAGGATTTCATGAGCTATTTTTTTAACAGTATTTTTTAAATATTCGTAGATTTCTTCAGTATTACCTTTTATCTCTATGTTAATTGCAGCATCCAGTCTCTGGGTGAAGTTGTTTCTAATGCTGTCGTCCTGGAGTAGGTCAATGCTAAATTGATCCACCTGTAGCATTTCTCCTTTCCTGCATTATTGGTTGTCCACACATATTTTATTATTCCAGTTTCACCTCAGTGTTGTTTTAACAAGAAAATGGTCAGATCCACATTCAGCCCCTCTATAAACTCTGACATCTTTCAATACATATATCCCTGAATGTTTTGAAATAATGTAATCTATAACTGATCTAATTTGTCTTGTCTCCTGTGACCAAGTATATTTATGGATATCCTTGTGTTGGAAAAATGTGTTGTTTATTCTCAAGTTGAACTGTTCACAAAGATTGCATAGTCTATCTCCGTTGTCATTCCTCTCTTTCTCTCCAAATCTTCCAATAACTTTGCTATTTTGTTCAGTTCCTACTCTTGCATTGAAATCTCCTATTAGAAATATCTCTTTGTTCTTAGGAATTTTTTCTATTAGTTCTCTCAGATCCTCCCAAAATACATATTTCTCTCCTGTACATTTTCAGTACCAATGAGATCATTCTTTCATTAATAAATTGCCAGTTTTTGATGTTGTGTCTCAATTTCTTTTTAACAGCAATAGAAACGCCTGCTCTTGCTCTTTCACTCTTATCAACTCCACTCCAAAAATGGTAGTATTCTCCCATTATTTCCTCTCAACATCCCTTTTTTTTTGTCTCTGTTAACACGACGATGTCTAACTTGAATTTTTGCAATTCATCCGAAAGAAAGTTTCTTTTAGTTGAAAGGCCTTGAATATTCCAGCATCCAAAAATCACAGTCCTTTTCCGTTTGCCGAGTTGTTTCTGAAAGTGCAGTCCATTTTCATTTTCACTTGTAGGTCGTTTAGCATTTGTGTATTTTTTACACTGAACGAGGAGCTAGCCCGTTGCAGTAACCCCCAACCTGAAGGGCCGGGGTATCTCTCTTAGTCTGGCCCCTACCCTTTGACCTGTCCGGCTTGGGAGGCCCTATCAGTAGCTAAGCTACCGCTGACTTAGCTCTCCGGGTCACCGGGACAAGCAAGCTCCCCCACCGCGACAAGGTGGAGAATACCATCGGGGGAGGTTTAAGTTACTTAAACTTATTTTTTTTTTTTATTTATGTTTATTTCATTATGAAATGGTGTACAGTATCTTTTAAATTTTTGGTGATCTATAATTGACATTTACTTAGTACTTCTATATAAAGAATAAATTTATATACTGTATATTTTATAATTTGTACAGTCGATTCCGGTTATTTTGGACACATCGGGACTAGTGCATTTTGGCCCGATTAAGCGGCTGCCCCAATTATCCGAAGTTTCACGTAAATAGTTAAAAATACAATTTATCACCCCCCCCCCTTTACAATTAGTTCACTGTACAATCAAATCACGTTACGACGAACTCACCACAGTAATGTACCATTCACTATACGATGTGTAGTAAGCGCTGGTCATTGTGATCACGTTTGTGAATTGAATTTTAATTCTATTAAACAGCGATTCTAATTAGCGAAAATAGGAGGAATATTATCCACAGTCTATAAAAGTAAAGATATATTAAGCATAAATTTACTCTTTATTACCTTACTAATTAAAAAATTAAATGATACGTGAAAAGCGGAAGAATATACGTGATAATCGGAATAATTAATACGTACCGTAATATGTACATACATTTCTGTTCATTGACATTTCTGGGTGGGGGTTAAAATTTAAAACAGTAAAAAGATAAGCAATCAATAACAAAGAACACGGCACACACAAATTGCAAGTAACACAACACGCGCAAGTGAGAACGGAGTAACAAATTATGAAGCTTTAAAAATAGGAATGAAGAGAAGATTCTCAAAATTATTTTTTTTTGTATGATTGAAGATTCCATGGAAGTGTAAACACATTTTACCATAATAACCCACAGAATTCCAGCTGTCGGTATTACCGCAAATTCAATAAAATCGAGTTTACTGTCCGTTTATGATAGATTGCACTAACAGAAAAGCCCAATAAACAGGTGACTGCTAATTGTTTTTATGGTTGTGACCTGACCTCCAGAAATCCGACCGAATTACGTGGTACAGTCGGAGACAATCATAGGGTAATCTCCAGTGCCGAGGTCTCCTGCCCCGATTAAACAGCATTTTGTCCCAAATAAGCGAAGTAAACCCTGGCTATTTTCTCGATTGGTTTTTGTTTTTTAAGATTTACCCCATATAAACGGCTGCCCCGATTAACCGGTGGCCCAAATAACCGGAATCCACTGTATTATAAAATGTAATTTTTTTAATTATATTATTGTAATAAATATCATATAACATATATTTTTTAATAATATATATATATATATATATATATATATATATATATATATATATATATTAGTTTGATTGCTTAGATTAATTAAATTTTGGTGTCTATTTTCTATAGGGTATTAGGTGTATCCTGAACAGGAGATTTTGTTAGCGTTTTAAGTCTAACCTATTCCTAGGGGTCTGTGGTGGTGGTGTTCAAATTATATAATAACTAAAGAAGTTAGTTATACGGGTAATTATCGGAATAAACGAGTGGAGCTATACAGTACTTATCTGTCCGGTGGTGGTCTTTCAGTAAATGAGAGGTTAGCCCCGTTCATTGTTTGTTTTATCCCTGGTTTGGTTTTGAGTGCGCAGTCGCGTCTATTGTTGCTTGATATTGGTGTAGGGTGATATTTTTGCAAGTCAGCCGGGGTGCGGGCTGGGTTAGGGGGGGGTTGTTTCCGTTTTAACTCCGTGGTGCACATTAATTTGAAAATAACGTGATTTGGTTGTATTTTATTTACAAGCGTTATTTTTTGTTATTTACATAAGTTGGTTTGCTATCCCTTTGGACTGGGCCGGTATAGCTTTTCTAAGGCATAACAGCCCGTTTTGTCCTCGGGGATAGCTATTTACATATTTACAGCCTCCTGTAAAGTGAATGTTACCTTGCGTCTCGTTACACACAAATTAATTTTTTATTTTGAAGGGTGGGTTAATAGGAAGGGTGGGTTAATAGGCACTATAATAGGAAGCCGGATTATAGTGCGGTCAGAGGACGAGCCTCCTCTGAGCGTAAGAGATCCGGACCTTAATTTAGGTATTTTGATATTGATATTTGATTTTTGTTATTAATAAGTGTGGCCACTTTTATGTAGTGTTTGCTATAATTGTAGGGTATATTGTTTTTTGTGAGTGTTTTTATCAGTTTGTTAATTGCTTCTGTTGTGTTTTCTGCATTACTGCATATTTTTATTATTCTGGTTGTTTGGTTCCTAATTGTGTTTCCGCACAAAACAAAACAACCAAACAACCAGAACAACCAAACAACCAGAATAATAAAAATTCCCCCCAACCCAGCCCACACCCCGGCTGACGTAGGAATCAACCCACTCATCGGATGACTTGCAAAAATATCACCCTACAACAATATCAAGCAACAATAGACGCGACTGCGCACTCAAAACCAAACCAGGGATAAAACAAACAATGAACAGGGCTAACCCCTCATTTACTGAAAGACCACCACCGGACAGATAAGTACTGTATAGCTCCACTCGTTTATTCCGATAATTACCCGTTGGGCTTTGTTTCTCCTCTACCAGTTTGCCGAATCCTAAATTAAGTATTAAAAATTTTTCAAAAATTAAAATTAAACTGAAAGACAAATTGACATAAAACTATCCATTTTCAATGAATTAAATAATCTAAAAGAGAAAAATAATCTCACTAATAAGGCAAAACTGATAAGGAGTTAACAGAAACGGGTAATTATGAGACATTCCTTTAAAACTGGCTATCGATCCGCTCAAAGCCCCTGATGAAGTAGCGGATAGATGACCAGGTAAGGGAATGTTAGTTAGTATTGATTAATATTATTAATTAAAGTTAAATAATTAGAATTATAACTAACTTCTTTAGTTATTATATAATTTGAACACCACCACCACAGACCCCTAGGAATAGGTTAGACTTAAAACGCTAACAAAATCTCCTGTTCAGGATACACCTAATACCCTATAGAAAATAGACACCAAAATTTAATTAATCTAAGCAATCAAACTAAAATATATCAAGCACGTATAATAGTCCAATTGCCCATGGCAATGACATTAACGTAGCAAGGGACAAATTAAAAACAATCAATTAGACACTAACTAAAATAATAAAAACACAAAATATATATTTATATAGAGAGAGAGAGAGAGAGACAGAGAGAGAGAGAGAGAGAGAGAGAGAGAGAGAGAGAGAGAGAGAGAGAGAGAGAGAGAGAGAGAATCAGATCAAACAGGCAGAAAATTGAGTAGGGGTGCCTCAAAATAAAATAAATTACTTAGGGTTGCCGTTATTAAAAAAAAGGTTGAAAACCATTGCCTTAATCTGTGCTAATGGCTGTGGACACTTAGATAGCAGTTTCCCAGTGCTACTTCATTGTACAGTAAATGCTTTACGTGCAAATTTTGGAATACTCTTAAGAATTAAACCCTTTCACTATTAAAAGTTGAAGTGATTAATTCTTAATCCTTTTTAGCTCTTACTTTGTGCTTTCTACGTCAGCTCTATTGTCTAAAGGCCAGAGGTGCGAACAGTGAATACCCAGGTCCAGTGGTTTTCAACCGGAGTGCCGCAACAACATTCTTGGGGTGCCGTGTAATTTGGGTTTAAGTTACTTCAAGTTATTATTATTATTATTTTTTGAAATTTATACATTTATTTTATTATGAAAAAGGTGTACAGTATTCATTGTACTGTATCTTTTTAATTTTGTGGTGATCTATAATTGATCTTTATTTAATACCTCTATATAAATAATAAAATTATTATATAGGTATATATATTAAAAGGTCAAAAACCGGTGTTAGGTATTTATTTTGGCTTAGGGGTGCCGTGAAAAATTTATTGGGACACTAAGGGCACTGTGAACCGAGAAAGTTTGGGAACCTCTGCCCAGGTCTCTTGAAATTAGTTTGTTATATGGAAACTACTTTCAATGTAATGACAAAGGGGAAATCAAAAAAGTTCGCTACATAGAAAAATTCGCTATAAGGAAGTTCGTTAAAGAGAGGTACGACTGTATATGATATCAACATTAAGCTCCCTGTTAGAGTTTAATAAGCTTCTGTCCTCCATTTCCCTTTAGAATTCCTCGTGTATGAATGTAGATGCAAAATACTCATTCAGTTTGTCAGCTATTTGAGTAGGATCATTAATAGTCAAGCCATCGATATCAAGTGGACCAATCTGATTCATCCCCTTCCTTCTAGAGTTTGTATAAGTAAAGAATGCCTTGCTGTTATCAAAAGTCACAAACCATCCCTGAAGGCTCCACCCCAACCCAAAAAATATTCCTGTTTTTAGACCCAAAAAATGCCAAATATCTATTCAATAGAAATACTGTCTGTTTTATGTCTCTTCTGAGAAGCATAAGCATCACATGGCCTATATTTCTACAGTGAGTTTTCATCCTTGTATCTGATTTCAGATGTTTCATTGACTTATTGCAGAGGAATGGCACCAGTTCTCTTTGCCTCACTTCATGTACACTGTTTAATGCCCAAAGCCAACCTTTTGCTATATGCATATATGCTCATAGTCAAAACTTATAAGCCATGGAAATTTCAGGTCAGCACTTGTTTGTATTTACCTATTAGCCCCACATTCATTTGTGTAATAACAATATTTAGTTATTCCAATTCTCTAGGTATGTATGGGGCAGCTGGAAAGTCTGTTTTTTTTTTTGTTTTTTTTTAAATTGTCCCTAACTTTTAAAATTTTTGATGAAAACAAAAACTGTACATGACAATTTAGTCTTTCTTGGAAATTTTATTACTTATCATTATGAAAAATTACTTCCTTTAAATGTCTGCCATCATTGTTTTGATAGATTTTTGCCCTGATGGCACCCACCTCCATAACTTATATCTCTGTTATAGCTTTGTTTTGGTTTAGGACTAAAACAGATAAAATGCTGAAAGAACACACATGGCCCATGCCATGTGGGTTCTTGTTTATTGCTAATTTTGCAATTTCAAAATATAATTTAATTTTTTTATAAACATTTATGTTCACATTTTACTTTTTATATATTTAATAATCAAATATGAAAATTTTGAAATTATTACATGACACTACTAACATTCTTATTATATGGATATAATATTTTAAAACACTGAGGAGGATGCATAACATAAGAAAGCATTACAAAAATCAGTGTGAAAATATTTGTGACATGCTAGAGGGACTTATAATGCTGCCCATATGGCAGCAGGCTCCACAGTGCAAAGAGATTGCCCTCAGTGGCCTGGCTTTGAACACCACTGCCCGTGATGTTAATTGATTAATTTCATTCTGAATGTTGTCTTTTAACTCATCAAATAAAAAGCACATTCTTTTAGGTAACCCCACAAAAAAAAAAAAAAAAAGACTGGAGTTGATAATTGGGCAAGCATGCTGGCCAGTTAACATCCCTGAAATGTGAGATTCGGTAGTTGGGAAAATCTCTTAAAATCCTTTTTGTTTCTCTTGCTGTGTAGGTTATGGTTCCATCTTGTTCAGATTATGTCTTGATCAAACTGTTGTAAAGAGGATTCAAAACAATAGACCATCGATCTGTACCTTTCTTCATTAACTGTTTCTGTAATCAAATAAAAATAAATAAATAAATAAAAAGTTATTTGCATCATTTCAAATAGGTAATGGACTTTTGAGTCACCCTATAGAGCAGGACTTTCTTCAACTTGTGTGGTTTATCTGGACCTGTTTCTCCCAAGGGAATTTTTAGAATCATTTAATAGGCTTTGTGTTGTCTACAAGAATTTGACATGTCACCAACTCCTTGTCCTTGTAGCCAATATAAAGAATGCTTTAATTAAATAAATGCAACACAGCATGAAGGATATTTTATTTGTAGGGGAGAAATACTTATATAATTTCAATTAGCACTTTAGAGAATACTTTTATTTTTTATTTGTCATGATATGGTCCACAAATGTATAAAAAAAGTTTAACTTTCATTTTCCAGGAAACCTCATTTCTTGAAATCATCACGTATTTGTGTGAAAGGAAATAAACCTAGCAAAGTAAGTTTTGTTTTATTTATACATATATATAATCATCTGTATTAATAGGTGTTCAAAAGTTATACTTGTTGTTTGTGTAACTCCTTTATTAAAAAGGATTAGTTTTTGTCAGAAAAGTAGACAAATTCTTAACAAACTTGAATTTATTTCACTTTAATCACCTGGCATTATTGTTATCCCCATCAGACATTCTGCAGTGAAACTTTCTTTCAGTAGCCCTCTATTAGCAAGTATTTTTGTTGTCAGCAATTTTAATTCCATATTTTTTTGAAAGATTTATGTTTTATAAATTGTGGAAGTGTGGTTATTTTTGCATTGGCAATTAATATAATACTGGTAGAATAAGTTACAGTTTTTTTTTTTTTTTTCCATCACAAATAATATCATAACAAAAAAAATATATATATATACAGCAGTACTGTTACAGCACTTGGCAACAAGGAATGTGAGCAGATAACATGTTTCCCTGAAAGCATAGCTGATAACTTTCTGGATTTATGATGGAGAATCCATCTTACTTGTTTGTCTGTTTGCTGTCTCACTGTTGTAATATAGTTTTGACTAAGAGTTTCTCCATCTTTTTCTTTTCAATAAACTAAATAAAATAAAACTACATTGAAATTATTTTTGTTAATGAATTGGCCATCAGGTGTGCTATGGTAGTCTACATTTCAAAATCGAAGTGTGAGATAATAGTGTTGGGCTCTGTTATGTGCAATAATTTCATAGTCATCTCATTAATTTGTTTACTGAAAGGGGAACTGCATGCTTTCCTGTGAAAGTGAATGAATGCTTAGTAGACATTACTGCTCACTAGAGAGAAGTGCTAAAAGGAAAGATGCATGATTTAAATAATTTTTTACTTCAGTGGTCGCGTGCCACTGAAGTAAAAAAAGATTTTGAAGCATATATGGGCACATTGGCTCTCTTAAGTTAAATATGTAGTCTAGTACAGTGGCAACCTTTGACAAGTCTATTTAAAGATGTTAGAAGTGGTCAGAAAAGCCACATGAGCACTTTTCAGAATTATCAAATCGAAAAGTACATTATGCAGTCACTACTGAGTGGCACTGATTCATATCCAAATCCAGTTCATGATCCATAAGAAGCTTCAGAAAAAAGCATATTAATGAACTCTCAAGAAAAAAAATCACTGACTTATGCTGAAAGCAATCCTAAACAGGCCAAGCAAGCTGGTACTTATGCAGAAATTCTGTTCATGTTTCTCTCTTCTGGCTTGAATAATGCAGTTTGCTTGTTACTTAATTTTTGAAAATTAAAACTTCCTTTAGACCTATCAGTGAGGGAATGCAAATTTAAAAACCATGCACTTCACCTAATGCCGTGATTAGGTGCCAGCTTATCAGTAACAGGAGTGCATACATCAATGTCATAAAACAAGAGATTGTTACTGATTGCAGGAAAGCATGTGGCAGTAAAGAGAGGAACATGTTATCAATAACTGAATATGACAAATCATTCAACATGTGCATATAATTAGGCTTAACTTAAATCATGAATTTTTGCCAGGCATTTCTAGAATTTTTCTGCAGAGAATTCAAAGATATGTTGAATATATTTTAAGCCAAATGAACATAGACAAAAAATTCCAGGTCAGAATTGTTATAACCAATAAATTTATTGGGCACAATTTTTTGGATGATCTCTTCTTGTTCAGAAGTCAAAATTGAAACTATCCAAAAATATTTCTGAAGGTGTGGGTTTTCATTTTTATCCAAATTTGCTGATGAAAGTGAGCCAAATGGTAAAAAGCCAGATGTGTTGAACACATTATATTTAACTTAGCCAGGGACTGCTTGGTTACTGAGTACAGTAAGTTTCAAAATTGTAAAATGACCTGCAAACATGAAATAGGGTAACGATTAACTGAGACAAATCTGCCAGTGAAATCTTCATCAGTGTGACATCAGTCAGGTGCCACTTCATGAAGTGACATCTGAGCAAAATTCATTTACCAGCAACAGTGAAGAAATATTAGAATTACCTGAAAATAGAATACAGTATAATAAAAAAAAAGATACTTTTTTTGTATCAAAAAATTGAAAAATTTTGAAGGAATCTCTGTTAAATGATACAAAAAACAAGCTTAACCAAATTATTTTTTGTTTATAGATTAATAATTTAATAAAATATCTGAATGACTAAGTTATGCAAGGATGCAAACTTTTTACTCCATCTGTTAAAAAAAAAAAAAAAGAAACATTTGTTATGCACTTTCTATTAAGAAACACATGTTTGCTGGTCCCACGAGGTGGTGCCGAATGCAGGTTTTACTGTACCACACTGCAAGAATGAATATTGAAAGAGCAGCACTGCCATCAGATTTAAGTGATGAAGGTATTTATGGAATTGAAATGTCGGGAGGAACAAATGTTCAATACAGAATGTCCCATGTGAATCAAAGGAATGTCCATATTTGGATTAAAAGGGTTAATGTATTAATCAGTTAACTAGATATTCACAACTCAGGACAGCTGCTTGAAGTTTCCAATAAGATATACTTAGTATATAACAGTCAGTCCTCGTATAACACGTGTAATAAATCGTGTATGATCGAATTCATTACATGAATTCGATCATACACGATTTATAAATAGGGGAACGATATCTTATATAACACGAACCGAATTCGCTTGTGCACGATTCGCCTTTGTGTTTACAAGAAATGGCAGTCGAACACGGAATCACCCCAACTGAACGCAACACGATAGGAATGAAGAGAAGATTCTGAAAATGCATTTATGTGTTTTATATCAGTGAAGGGGAAACACATTTCACCATAATAACGTAAAAACCAACACAATTCCAGCTATCGCAAATGCAATTAGATTGAGTTTATTACCAGTTTGTAACAGATTCCACTAGTAGAAACGCAACTGGAAATTGTTTTATGGTAGTAACCCCTAGAAATGTGCTTTAGTAAAATGTGAGGTGTAATAAACGCAGCTTTGTTTATGTGTATCAAGCATGCCCCTCGTTTTGTAATTGTGCTTTATTCCCTAAAAATGAGTAAAATACTTAAAAGGTGTGAAAAGAAAGTGTCCTGGTGAAGACACTGCAGATTCAGGGAGGGGAAAAAAAGCAATATCTATAAACAGAGGCGGACTGGGTCAAAAATTCTTACCCGGGAAAATTTATAGTGGCCTCATACTATGGTTTATGGCCAAAATCACACCGGCCTCCGGCCCACCCGGGTTTCTCTGGTAAGGCTTATGGCCAGTCCGCCACTGTTGATAGCGAAAAAATATGAAACTGTGAAACGCTTTGAGCGAAATGAAAGACCATGTGATATTGCACGTGCTACAGAACTAAATGAGGCAACACCAAGAATTACAAAGAATACAGAGAAAATAAAAACAACTTTCATAGCAGGAACAACTCAAAGTGTAATTAAAATCCATTAGATTAAGACGCAAAGAATTGGAAGAGATGCAATGGCTGTCAACTGTTTGGATAGAAAATCAAACAAAAAACAGGTTTGCTTACGATAGAAGCAAAAGCATTAGCAATATTTTATTACATAATAGTCGTAATAAAATACGTAAGTATTTTATTACGATTATTTATTGTGTTTGGTAATGTTTTGGTTACAAATGTGTGTTCAATCTTGGGTGTTGGGCACCTAACCCTATTTTTCCCATAGGGCCTGTTATTTGTATTGCACGATTTTGCATTGCACGAGGGTTCCTAGGAACACAACTATCGTGCTATACAAGGAGTGACTGTACAACATCTGAAAACTGAACCTGGAGATTGTTGCATTTTTGGATTTTTCAGTGGACAATAAATTTACTTTTTCCTATGCTCAGATTTTGACAAAACCTGAGTACAGGTAAGGAAACACATTAGAAACTTGGCTGCCTACATTTTTTTGCAAACATCTCTTCCTGATTAGCTTATTATTTTTTATAAACTATATTTTATTCTTTTATCTCCTTGGGCTGTATTGGTCAAAATTTGGAAACAAAAGCACAGGCACAATGAAGTTACTGAAGCAGTTCCTTCAGAACTGCTTCAGTAACTTGGTCCTTCAGGTTGTCACAGACATTCTCTCAGATATGCCAGACAAGCTGTACTTGCTACCTGGGAGTCTAAAACGCTGATGGAACTGATATTCGGGTGACACTCAAGTCAAGTGGACCCAATTTCGGCGAAGTCCGGACGGTCTGTGACAGCCAAATCCTCTGCTTGCACCTTCACGATGGTGGGACTGTTAGTAATCCTGGATATAACCTCCATGCACAAGTACATGGTGGGTGACAACCCAAGTGTGAACCAACGTAAGCAGGGGTTGAGGTGTGGCGCCCACACCACATGGAGGAACGCCGCCCCTCTATGTTACCAGGCAGTACTAGGTGGTAGATGACTCTCATCAACCGGTGAAATACCACCACTTTGCTTATTGTAGGCTTGAAGTGGTGGAACTCATGTTTAGTCTCTAGAACTAAGTTCCGGTCAACCCTTCCCTATCTCTTCCATCATGCAGTATAATTTGACTTTTGAGGTTATGATGAACGTCGTGGCGAGATCCAATATTCCTTACATTTTGAGAGTACAGCTCTAAAACGGTGTTCGCAGGCCAGCCGCTAGTTAGTACACCGGACTGAACCTATTGTTAACTCTCTAGGAAACTTCCGGATCAGCTAGTGTATAATCTTGCTACCTCTACTCTGCCAGATAGTGACTGGAGGAAGTCCGAGTAGTGTGTATGCGGGGAGCATTGTCGAGGCCACGTTATGTCAAGGATCTGGGTATATCCTTACCACATGTACGCCATATCCAAAAATTTCGTTACTTCATACAGCATGTCCCACCTACTTTTTCTTACTATTGAATACACCATGAATTGTCAAACTAATAGAGCAAGCTTATTTGCGAAAAGATCTAAACCTCCCAAGGACTTCCTAATTCATTTCACAAATATACGTGGTCTCAATTCTAATCTCAACGATGTCCATTTCCACTTGCAGTCTGCAAAACCCCATGTACTTTTTCTGACAGAATCTCAGTTATCGGTTGATTCATCTACTACTCATCTCAGATGCCCAAATTATTCGCTGTATGATTCCTTTCGCCTCAAAGGTGGTACTTGTGCATATGTCCGTTCTGATATTCCCTGTCAGAGACTTGGCAATTTGGAATCTCCTCTCTTTGATCTTCTGTGGCTTAAAATCTCTCTACCTCATTGTGTCAAATTCATCTGTTGTCTCTACCGTTCTCCCAACTCCACTAATCACTTGTAGCTCTTTGACTTCCTCTCTTTGCAACTTGGCTTTCTCCAGTCCAACTTTCCTAACAGTGAAGTAATTTTCCTTGGTGATTTTAATGTTCACAACTCCAGCTGGCTTCCATTTTCCAGTCATACCGACCCAGCAGGTCGAGATGTTGAGGCTTTTGCAATTACTAATGACCTAGCACAGATTGTTCATTTACCTACAAGAATACTGGACAATCCTAATCATACAGCCAATACGCTTGATCTTTTTCTCACAAACAACCCTTCTAAGTACACGGTCGAAGTGAGAGGTCCTTTTGGCACTTCAGATCACAACTTGATGATTGTATCTTCTCCAATGGAATCTTTATCTCATGGCTATTCCTAACCACGTGTTGTTTGGCATTACAAGAATGCAAAATGGGATGACCTGCGAGACTTCTTTTGTTCTTTTCCTTGGTCAGAATACTGTTTCAAAACTTCTGATGCCAACGTTTGCTCAGATCGTGTCAGTGAAATTATTCTTGCAGGAATGGAATCCCTTATCCCACACTCCACTTTAAAATCTCGTCCTTTATCTAAACCTTGGTTTTCCAATAAATGTGTTAAGGCTGTCCAAGAGAAGAATGTTGCATATCGTAATTGGCTTGTTTCTAATTCTTCAGTTTCATTTTCTGCCTACACCAAAGCTCGCAACAATTGTAAAGCAGTTATTAATCAGTCCAAACTAGAGTTTGAACAGGCTAAGAGTAGAAAACTTGCTTCTTGCCCTAACGGTAGCTGAGCATTCTGGTCTCTTGCCAAAGCTATTGGCCGCAACTTTTGCCCATCTTTGCTCCCACCTCTGTCCAAACCAGATGGTTCTGTTGCCACTTCAGCCAAGGATAAAGCTGACCTGCTAGCATCCCATTTTTCTTCCAGCTCATGTATTAATGATCTTGGTAAAACACCTCCCACCATTCCCAACACGCTCCATTCAATGCCTCCTGTGGTCTTCCGTCAAAAGGATATCAGAAGGATTTTGATGAATCTTGATGCTAAGAAAGCTCCAGGTCCTGATGGTATTTCTCCACTTGTTCTCAAAACCTGTGCTCCTGAACTTATTCCTATTCTTTGCCACCTTTTTTCACTTTCTTATTCCAAAGGTGTTTTTCCTTCTGCTTGGAAATTTGCTCATATCCAGCCAGTTCCTAAAAAGGGTGACAAATCCCTCCCATCCAATTATCGTCCCATTGCAATTACTTCTACTCTTTCTAAAGTAATGGAGAAATCAATTAACCGCCAACTCTTAAACTACCTAGAAACCTTCCGTCTGATCAACGATCGCCAGTATGGATTCCGTCAGTGTTGATCCACTGGTGATATTCTGGCTTATGTTACCCATTTATGGACTAATTGAATGGAAAGGTTCAGTGAAACACAAGTGATCGTGTTTGGCATAAAGGTCTTCTAAACAAGCTTCCATCTTATGGTTTGCCAACTGTTTTTAGTAATTGGTTATCCAGTTTTCTCTCTGATCGCTCACTGAGGGTGATGGTAGATTGCTCTCTGTCTTCTAACTTCTCCAGTAATGCCAGTGTCCCCCAAGGTTCAGTTCTTTCCCCCACTCTTTTCCTCTTGTATATCAATGACCTTCTTCCATTGACTGGAAATCCTATCCATAGTTTTGCTGATGATAGCACATTGCATTCAACTTTCCATTTTGAGAAACCTTGTCCTGCTCAATCAGCTTCAACTTCTCGAAAATCTGCTACCAATTCCTTAAATGCCGATCTTCAGGTAATTCTCCAGTAGGGCAAAGACAACTTAGTTGATTTCAGCCTTTCTAAAACTCAGTCTTGTCTTATATCTCGCAAAAAGGATTCTTCTACTCCTATGCTTATCTTTAGTGACACTCCGATTTCTAGGCAAAATGATATATCTCTTTTGGGGATTACCCTGACTTCTAATCTCTCTTGGCACAAGCACATTATAAATATTGCTTCCTCTGCATCTAAAAAACTTGGTTTTCTCTTTCGCTCTCGGCGTTACTTTTCTTCCAAACAGCTGCTCACTCTGTTTAAATCACAAATTCGCCCTGTCATGGAATATTGTTCCCACATCTGGGGTGGTGCCCCCAAAACCTCTCTCAGGCTTCTTGATTCCATTCAGAAGAGGGCAGTTAGGTTAATTAATGATTCATTGCTAACGGAGTCTCTCCACTCGCTTTCTCATAGACGCACTGTTTCTGCTGCATGCCTCTTCTACAGATACTTTCATGGGCACTGTTCTTCTGAATTGGCTTCTATAATTCCTGCTCTCTCTTTCAAAACAGTCCGAACATGTGCCGCCACCAGCCAACATCCATTTACTGTCCAACTTCAAACCCACAGAACCAACTTTTCATCTTCCTCATTTATTCATTCAACTACCGTTTTCTGGAACAACCTTTCCTCATACGTATTTCCTGAAAATTACAATCTACAGAAGTTCAAGTCCAATATCAACCAATATCTTCTTTCGTCTTCTTAACCTCAAACCCAAGCACGGTACTAAGTACTATAGGTTCTAATACCTCTCGTGTTTGGGGTTCACATAAAAAAAAAAAAAAAAAAAAGAACAGACTCAGCACCATAACAAAAAAACTAACAGTAAATAGTAACTTCGAATACCTTTTTAAAATACATGCATACCTATATCAGCTGTGCAGTTCGTAATTAAGTTTGTTTTGCATTTCTCATTGATGGATGGCCAACAGATTTGTAGCACAACTTTTATGGTTTACTGTAATTTTACTGGAAGTGTTTATATGCACAGTGCAATATCTGCATCTGACAAAGGATAATAATTTGGCTGTCATCAAAGAGTTAAGTAGGTTTGTTTTTTTCTTAATCTAGTAGTATTTGTTCAGTTCTGTCAAATTATATACCAATCCAATCCATTTAAATGTTACCACCAGATAGTGAGACAACTTATTCCAGTAATTAATAAGTGGCTGATTAAAAGAAAACTTACAATCCAGTCTATAGCTTTGAATGCTTTGCTAAAGTCCAAATTAACAATATTATAATTAATTCCTATATCCAGCTCATGAGTGTTATTCTAACCACGTGAGAAAAGCATTGAATCTGATAATAGCTGTGAAGTTGTGCACTTTGCAGAGTGCAAATTTTACACGAGATTTACAGATTTTTAATTCAAATGGTATCGACCAAAGAGGTAAATCTGATATTCAGTTGAAAACTAAGATATATAGCCTGTTTATGACTTCTTGTTTTCTCATTAGATAATTGATGTCCCAATTAGCAACTGTGCTGAAACAGTGAATAATGCATCAAGTCTAAATGAGTAGCTAAGCAGTGTGTGGTAGTATCTCAGTTAAAAACTGAAATACTGCGACACGCTGCTTAGCTACTCATTTTACTACAACATCTGTTTTGATGTGGTGTTGTACATGTTGAAAAGAGTTTTCTCTGTGAAATAGGAACATTTCAGTGAATTTCAAGAGAAAGCAACCGGAAAGTATGAGTTCAGTTCAGTAAAGGTTCATACGGTAAAAATAAAAATAAGCTAAGCATATTTATTAATCCTTTTCTTACATTTCTTTCACTGCTAGATAAATTTACACAGGTTTAAAATATCGTTGGTAGCCCTTATGGAAATCACTGTGTTGTCAATCAAGAAAATGTATGATGTGCAAAAAGGGCTTTGGAAATGGAAGGCGGAAACAATTTGAAGAGTCAGTTATGGCAGGAGCAGCGAAATTTTAATCTCATTGACTTGCTATCTATGTGGCATTATGGGGAATTTGTGTTTGGGGGTATTGTCATTGAGCAACAGTGCACCTGTAATCTGTTTGGAAGCTAGATGAAATAGGATAAATGTTGGAGGACACTAAAATCTCATTACAACAAAATATTTCTAATTCCTGGCTGATTTCCCTTATTATTAGGTCTTTGTAAATTTCATTTGAACTAGACAATTTTTACAAAAATTTTAGTAAAGCAAAATTGTTTTCAATGTCCACCTCTGCCTAAAATGTATTGGGTTACAATGAAAGCAAAAACTTCATTAAAAATGTGTGGGGCATTGTTCACCCCGTATTGTAAATATGACTATGTGAAGGCTTGCTTGAAGAATGACTTGGAAGGTTTAATGAATACTGCAAAAAAAAAATCCAGTATTATACTCTCTACTACATTTCCAATATTTTTGAATGATTCAAATGCTCTCCCCCCCATATGCATTGAGTACCAGTACTGTTTCTTGCAAACTGACTTGCAAACACTGTTGTGTTTTGCAGTTCAAAAATAATAATAGTAAAAACATGATATATGGTGGCAAATTTTTAACTGGTTATTAATCTTTCAGGGGGAAAAAATGCACTCAAATTAAAGAAATCATAAGAAAAATAGGTGTGGGATCACAAGAGTGGCCTCTTATTTCGATGATTTAAAATTTTTTCATCCGGAAACAATCCCATCCAAAGTTAATTTGTTCAGCAACAACAAAATGTTGACTTAATAACACTAGCCAACAAAAAAAATTGTCATACCTCCCAATGAAAATATGTGATTCTGGAGGAGATAAACTTGCTGATTCCAAAAATCATCATAAAAAGTCTATCACATCTACATCAAAAGATGTACCAACGTTTAATGTTAAAATAAAGGGATATATACGTATAATTCAATTTACTCTCGAGGGGCTGTTTATGTTTGGAGGATAGATTTACAACTCTGATTTGTCATGATCAGTTAATGCTTGGAAAACCTTGGTACGGCCTACAAAAATCCCTACCAAAAACGCCACGCATGCTCTCTTCAAATTGTAAATTGTTGCATTGGAATTTGAACCTAAGAACCATAGATAGAAGTCCGACTATGTATTAAAAGAATTAGCTTATATCTGTTAAAATAAATCAGTATGTTGTACATTACTGGCTAGATTATGCAAAATTGGCATATTTGGGTAAAATCTTGTTTCTAAAATCTCTCCCTCTCCCTCTATATTTAAAATCTCTCCCTCTATATTTAATAGCTGTGACGTGATGTGAAATTATCATGGTGTTTTTCGAATCTATGCATAAAAATTGATTAAAAAATGCATTTAAGTTCTTGGAGGTAAAAAATCACACTGGCTAGTGTAAGCTAAACCCACATTTTCAATTGGAGTTGAATTTTCATATGGAAAAAAAAATTTTTTTACCATTAAAACAAAAATTGACATGTTAACATCACTGTTTCTGAATGTGCAGTTTATTAAAATTTTTATGTAATAATTTTGAATGATATATATATATATATGCTCTGAACAAGTATAGCTACTTTTGTAGTGTGCATTTTGTAATTTTATATATTTATTGTTGAGAATGAAGTTCATATTTAAATGAAATAAAGCAGAAATTGCTATATAGTCATTTTTATATATTATTAATTTAGTAGTAGTAGTAGTGGCATATGATGCAAGAAAGAAAAATTATAAAGCATTGTCTAGTTTTTCCTTGAATTTATTCAAACTACCCACTTCACAGCAACAAAGTTTGTTTCAACAATCAACCACCCACTTGCTTGAAGGCAAACCTCCATACATCTGTCTTACAACCATCCTTCCTCATCTTGAATGTTGAGGAAGGATGGTTGGCCTTCTCATATATAATCTCAGCAAGAGGAAGAATGCCATCAGCATTGAGCTTGCTCAGACTATCCAAAACCTTAAACACTTCAATCAGATTACCACACAGGTGTCTAGTCTCCAGATGCTGCAAGTTGGAGACCTGAACCCTTTATTGATAAGACCACTCTTTTGTTCCCTTGAGCAATCTCATTGCCCTTCTCTGCACCCATTCCAGCAGATCTATATCCTTCCTAAAATGAGGCCTCCAGATGTAGTCTAACTATTGCCTTGTACAATGGGAAAATCACCTCCTTATCCTTTCTATCTGTCAATGATATGCAAAGTTCTTGCATATCATTGACAAAGCCCCATGTACTGTTCTGGCAGCCTGTCTGCATTACTCAGAGAACCTCATACCTGATTGCACAATTACCCACAGGTCTTTTTATTTTCCAATACCCTGATGTACTTTGGACTGCTACCCATATGCAGTACTTTGCATTTGTCAGTGTTAAACTTCAATTGTCATTTTTCAGCCCATCGGCTTAATTAGCCCATCAACCTAACTAGATCTCGTTGCAGTACCCTGCAACGATTACTGATTACTGTCATTAACAACCCTGCCAACCTTTGTATCATTTGTAGACTTATACATCAAACATTTTCCTGAAATCCAAGCATATGATATCAAAATTATTTTTTGCATCAAGTTCCTTTGTTACTGCATCATAGTATCCAGTGATTGATCAGACATGATCGTCCCTTAATAAATTCATACTATGACTGAGTAGCTCTCTCAATTCTGGCAATAGTGACTCTTTGTTTGCCTTGCAAAGTGGTGTGTGCCATTAAGATTACATCATAAAAGTTCAAATGAAGTTTGTAAATATTCTGTCCCAGCAGTGTGTGCATATTGTGCAGCGTACTCCATAGCCATCACAAGTCTGATTATCGTTGAGAGAAATTGCGCAGGCACATGAAGGTCACTTACTAGCATTCCTCCTCTCTTTCGTTCCATGTACCTTTCATCCACATAATTCATTGTACTGTCTGCTGGAAGAAAGCATTGTTGTTTAAACCAAGTTTATTAATGCCATCGATTACTACATTCCCCACACTCTCTATATTTTAACTTTGTTTAAACTGCTGCACTAATTTCTCTTAATTTAGTTATAAAGAAACAAATATACTTATAATCTTTTACTAAATCCTAAAAATTACAATACTGAAATAATTTACAAAAATTCGCCAGTCAAACTGTGCAAAAGCTGCAGCGATTAGCCCACTTGACTGATTAGCCCACTGGTTTTCATTCGGGATGCCACGTAATTTGGGTTTAAGTTACTTAAACTTATTATTATTTTTTAATTTATATGTTTATATCATTATAAAAAGGTGTACAGTATCTTTTTAATTTTGTGGTGATGTATAATTGATCACCTTAGTACCTCTCTATAAAGAATAAAATTTTATACTGTGTATATATATAATTTGTATTATGAAATGTAATTTTTATAATTATATTATTGTAATAAATATTATATAACATATTTTTTAATATTATATACATACACGGATATATACAGAGAGAGAGAATCGGATCTAACAGACAGAAAATTGAGTAGGGGTGTCGCACAAAACACATGGATTAGGCAGCAAACTCAAGTAAAGGACATTCTTATCAAAACTAAAGAACCTAAAATGGGCTTGGGCAGGATACATAGCTAGAAGACATGATGACAGATGGACTAAGAAAATAACAAAATGGTACCCAAGAGGAGCTAAGAGAAAACCTGGAAGACAACAACGGAGATGGACAGATGAAATTCATGAGTTTGTGGGTAGTAAATAGATGGCCATTGCACAAAACAGAAGGAACTGGAAAGTTGCTGGAGAGGCCTTCATCCTGCAGTGGATTGAAAATGGCTGATGATGATGTCGCAAAATAAAATAAATTACTTAGGGGTGCTGTTATTAAAAAAAGATTGAAAACCACTGGATTAGCCCATTCCAAAACACATCATGCAGGTATTCACAGCCTTAGATGGCATAGTGGGACTTATACCTGGCTAAGGTAAACTGCCCAGTAGTGGAATAGGCCAGTTCCTCAACATAGTCAAATATGCATTTTTGTTTATAGTTAATCAAAAGATATGGATTGTAGAGCGAACTGCAAAAATCACCACTTGCATCACAATGTGATGGATTATGTTTTAATTCTTCATAATAAGATTATTTTTATCCCCAAATAATATTTCTGTTATACACATTTCAACTGATGAAAAATATTTTTATATATGCACAGTGCATATGGATGGCAGCATTTCCCAGTTCTTTGATTTGTTTTAATAATTGGCATTCCAATGATACACATGTCAAGCATTGGGGTTTCAAAAATTTAATTGTTATATGCAGCATGAGAAATTTTTAAACATTTTCATGTGGTAATGATTCTACTTTAGAATTTTATTTAGGGTACAGTTATGTTTGCTTGTGGAATTAATCCAATTTATTAACTTTTCACAAGTGAGTTTATTAACACTATGTGGGCACTGATGGGAACAAATATTTTGAAATCTGTGAAAAAAAAATTTTATATACATAAATGCTTTTAATATTAATTCATTCTTATGGTTTGGTTGCCCAATATTAGAGTGAAATTATTTCAAAAATCAATCAGAATGCTTTAAAAAAATGCAGAAGAATAAAAAAAAAAAAGATACAAACCTTTATTATTATCTCTCTCTCTCTCTCTCTCTCTCTCTCTCTCTCTCTCTCTCTCTCTCTCTCTCTCTCTCTCTCTCTCTCTCTCTCTCTCTCTCAGGTGCAGTCTCCTCTTAATCTATTTTTGTGCTGCTTATCCATTATAAATTCTCTATAATTTAGAAACATGGATAAGTGATGGCAGTAATTTACATTGAAATATTATTTTAAAAATGTACTTGCACACATACTTGTGAAAAGGTTAAAGCATACGATTTTCAAATGAAACCTATACCTTTAAAGTTCAGTTTTAGAGCAAAGATAAGTCTGAAAGGAGGAAATTTCTGACCATCATAATTATAAGCTTAATGAAGAATTTTGAATCTTTATGAACTTTTTTTCCCAGTTCCAAAGCCTTGTACATTAGCACCACTTCAACCACGGCCACAGGGTGTCAAGTATTCTTCTGCATGTACTAGTCCAGATAAAACTCTGAATGCTGCAACTCGGTGAGGATTATTTTTAAAGAAAAGTTTAATTCTGATTATGTTAATATTTATTTATGTACTTTATTCTGTTGCTTTTATTGAATAATATATTATCAATACATGACAGCTAGAATGATTAGAGGAATCACTACTTTAAAAAAATTCTTGACCATTCTTTGGCTTTGTTAACACAGCCAAAGAATGGTCAAGCAGATGTAAGCTTCAGCTATTTCACAGTTGTTTTCTGTTTCCCTACATAAACCTGATTCTTCCTTACATAAATTCAGTTAAAGGCAAATTGAATTCCATTATCCTTACGCAATTAGGATGAATTTTCCATAAAAATTGCAAATTTCTGTCCATCTGTTTTACCACTGTCTTTCCTCACTTTTAATTTATGTCCTCTCAGGTAACTAATCTCAGCAAGAGGAAGAATTCCATCGACGTTGAGCTTGCTCAAACCATTCAAGGCTTTATACACCTCAATCAGATCACCTCGCAGGTGCCTAGTCTTCAGACACTGCAATTTGCAGAACTTGGGCCTTTCTTGGTAACACCAACCCTTTTTTCCACTCACCAATCTCGTTGCCCTTCTCTGTACGTGTTCCAGCAGCACTACATCCTTCCTAAAACGAGGCCTCCAGACCTGTATACAGTACTCAAGGTGTGGCCTGACCATTGCCTTATACAAGAGGATAATCACCTCTTTATCCCTGCCAGAAAAATTCCTGTATCTCATAGACAAGATACCATAAGCTACTTTTGCAGACTGTCTTCACTGCTCTGACTTGTTTGACATTTCTAGATAATTAAGATTTTAATATGGCTTCTATATTTTTAAACGGTGATCTGAATTATATAGAACTATCTATGCCTCAGGGTTGACAGTGACATCAGAAATAAATTGCATTTAGGAGCAGGTGTGTATGTGCACATGCCTTTGACAGTCTTGTTTGAACCTTTTCAGCTTGTCACTTATGTTTTTCTATTGTTTTCGAGTAAATAAGCATATCATCTGAGTTGACAAGAATTTTGTTGTCATTCCCCTAACGCATGCACCAAAGTTGATATTTTTACCACATTGTTTAGAACCAAGTGTTTACTACCTTTGAGGCCTTTATGAGATCTGATAATAGCCAAAACTGATGTCAAGGTAGGAGAAGACATTTGTTCCCAGTTCAGCTGGTTTGTGCCTTCACTGTGGTCTTTATAGGTAGTGACTTTATTCACAGCTCTGTGGTCAAACATAAACCTGAGATCCCCATTGCGGATCCAAAGTGCCAACAATGTACTGTTCCAGTTAGACGAATGGATCAATAATTTTTGACATTTTGTGATATATCACAAAATTGTACTCAGTAAGGGCACAGGTCACTATGGTAGTAGAAATTAGTAGTGGACTATGTTTGCTTTGCCACATCAATTTGTTTTCCTCTTGGGCTGCCTCTAGACCTATAAATTTATTTTTGATTCAAATCTCTTTAGCTAATATTTCTTCACTTATTTCCATTTTCGCCCAATTTCGGCGAAGTCCGGACGCAGCCACATCCTCTGCTCGCACCTTCACGATGGTGAGACTGTTAGTAATCCTGGGTATAACCTCCATGCACAAGCACACTGTGGGTGACCATCCAGGTGTGAACCAACGTAAGCAGGGGTCGAGTTTTGTGATATATCACAAAATTGTACTCAGTGAGGGCACAGGTCACTATGGTAGTAGAAATTAGTAGTGGACTATGTTTGCTTTGCCACATCAATTTGTTTTCCTCTTGGGCTGCCTCTAGACCTATAAATTTATTTTTGATTCAAATCTCTTTAGCTAATATTTCTTCACTTATTTCCATTTTCGCCCAATTTCGGCGAAGTCCGGACGCAGCCACATCCTC
Source organism: Mastigoproctus giganteus (assembly GCF_048544385.1). Lineage (NCBI taxonomy): Eukaryota > Metazoa > Arthropoda > Arachnida > Uropygi > Thelyphonidae > Mastigoproctus > Mastigoproctus giganteus. Next base: position 212,244,229 of record NC_143580.1, on the reverse strand, counting down.
TGCTCGCACCTTCACGATGGTGAGACTGTTAGTAATCCTGGGTATAACCTCCATGCACAAGCACACTGTGGGTGACCATCCAGGTGTGAACCAATGTAAGCAGGGGTCGAGATGTGGCGCCCACACCACATGTAGGAATGGTGCCCCTCTGTGTTACCAGGCAGTACTAGGTGGTAGATGACTCTCATCAACCAGTGCAATACCACCACTTTGCTTATTGGAGGCTTGAAGTGGTGGAGCCCATGTTTAGTCTTCAGAGCCAAGTTCCGGTCAACCCTTCCCCATCTCTTCCATCATGCAATATGATTGATAACTTTTGAGGTTATGATGAACATCATGGCAAGATCCAATCTTCCTTACATTTCAAGGGTACAGCTCTAAAACGGTGTTCACAGACCGGCCCTAGTTAGTTTCTATTGGTAACTCTTTAGGAGGCTTCCAGATCAGCTAGTGTATATAATCTTGCTACCTCTACTCTGCCAGATAGTGACTGGAGGGAGTCCGAGTAGTGTGTGTATGCGTGGGCATTGTCGAGGCCACGTTATGTCAAGGATCTGGGTATATTCTTACCATGTGTATGCCCTATCCAAAAATTTCATTACTTCATACAGCATGTCCCACCCACTTTTTCTTACTATTAAATACACCATGAATTGTGAAACTAATAGAGTAAGTTTATCTGCGAAAAGATCTAAACATCCCAAACACTTCCTAATTCATTTCACAAATATACGTGGTCTCAATTCTAATCTCAACGATTTCCATTTCCACTTGCAGTCTGCCAAACCCCATGTACTTTTTCTGACAAAATCTCAGTTATTGGTTGATTCAACTCATCTCAGTTGCCCAAATTATTCGTATGATTCCTTTTGCCTCAAAGGTGGCACTTGTGCATATGTCCGTTCTGATATTCCCTGTCAGAGACTTGGTAATTTGGAATCTCCTCTCTTTGATCTTCTGTGGCTTAAAATCTCTGTACCTCATTGTGTCAAATTCATCTGTTGTCTCTACCGTTCTCCCAACTCCACTAATCACTTGGAGCTCTTTGACTTCCTCTCTTTGCAACTTGACTTTGACTTTCTCCGGTCCAACTTTCCTAACAGTGAGGTAATTTTCCTCGGTGATTTTAATGTTCACAATTCCAGCTGGCTTCCATTTTCTAGCCACACCGACCCAGCTGGTCGAGATGCTGAGGCTTTTGCAATTACTAATGACCTTGCACAGATTGTTCATTTACTTACAAGAATACTAGACAATCCTAACCATACAGCCAACAAGCTTGATCTTCTTCTCACAAACAACCCTTTTAAGTACACGTTGAAGTGAGAGGTTCTTTATGCACCTCAGATCACAACTTGGTGATTGTATCTTCTCCAATGGAGCCTTTATCTCAGGGCTATTCCCAACCTTGTATTGTTTGGCATTATAAGAATGCAAAATTGGATGTCTTGTGTGATTTTTTTTTTTTTTTTTTTTACTTCTTTTCCTTGGTCGGATTACTGTTTCAAAACTTCTGATGTCACTGTTTGCTCAGATCATGTCAGTGAAATTATTCTTGCCGGAATGGAATCCTTTATCCCATACTCCACTTTAAAATCTCGTCCTTTATCTAAACCTTGGTTTTCCAATAAATGTGCTAAGGCTGTTCAAGAGAAGAATGTTGCATATCGTAATTAGCTTGTTTCTAATTCTTCAGTTTCATTTTCTGCCTACACCAAAGCTCGCAACAATTGTAAAGCAGTTATTAATCAGTCCAAACTAGAGTTTGAACAGGCTAAGAGAAGAAAATTTGCCTCTTGTCCTAATGGTAGCTGAGCATTCAGGTTTCTTTCCAAAGCGACTGGCCACAACTTTTGCCCATCTCTGCTCCCACCTCTGTCCAAACCAGATAGGCGCAATATGGCCAAAGTTGCTTTTGCGCCAAAAAACCCAACAACAACCAACCAACCAACCCAACAGATGGTTCTGTTGTCACTTCAGCCTAGGATAAAGCTGACCTGCTAGCATCCCATTTTTCTTCCAACTCATGTATTAATGATCTTAGTAAAACACCTCCCACTATTCCCAACACACTACGTTCAATGCCTCCTGTGGTCTTCCATCAAAAGGATGTCAGAAGGATTTTGACAAATCTTTATGCTAAGAAAGCTCCAGGTCCCAATGGTATTTCTCCACTTGTTCTCAAACCCTGTGCTCCTGAACTTACTCCTATCCTTTGCCCCCTTTTTTCACTTTCTTATTCCAAAGGTGTTTTTCCTTCTGCTTGGAAATTTGCTCATATCCAGCCAGTTCCTAAAGAGGGTGACAAATCCCTCCCATCCAATTATCGTCCTGTTGCAATTCCTTCTACTGTTTCTAAAGTAATGGGGAAATGAATTAACCACCAACTCTTAAACTACCTAGAAACCTTCCTTCTGATCAATGATTGCCAGTATGGATTCCATCAGTGTCGATCCACTGGTGATATTCTGGCTTATGTTACCCATTTATGGACTAATTCAATGGAAAGGTTCGGTGAAACAAAGCAGTTGCTGACATTTCAAAGGCTTTTGATCAAGTTTGGCATAAAGTTCTTCTAAACAAGCTTCCATCTTATGGTTTTCCAACTGTTTTTTGTAATAATTGGTTATCCAGTTTTCTCTCTGATCACTCACTGAGGGTGATGGTAGATGGCTCTCTGTCTTCTAACTTCTTCACTAATGTCGGTGTTCCCCAAGTTTCAGTTCTTTCCCCCACTCTTTTCCTCTTATATATAAATGACTTTCCATTGAGTGGAAATCCTATCCATAGTTTTGCCTATGATAGCACACTGCATTCCACTTTCCATTTTGAGAAAGCTTGTCCTGCTCAATCATCTTCCACTTTTCGAAAATCTGCTACCAATTTCTTAAATGCCAATTTCCGGGTAATTCTCCAGTGGAGCATTTGAGCAGTGAGTTCTAAAACTCAATCTTGTCTTATATCTTGCAAAAAGGATCATCTGCTCCTATGCTTATCTTTGGTGACACTCCGATTTCTAGGCAAAATGATATATCTCTTTTGGGGATTACTCTGACTTCTAATCTCTCTTGTCACAAGCACATTACAAATATTGCTTCCTCTGCATCTAAAAAAACTTGGTTTTCTCTTTCGCTCTCGGCATTACATTTCTTCCAAACAGCTGCTCACTCTGTACAAATTGCAAATTCGCCCTACCATGAAATATTGTTTCCACATCTGGCATGGTGCCCCCAAAACCTCTCTCAGGCTTCTTGATACCATTCAGAAGAGGGCAGTTAGGTTAATTAATGATTCATCTCTAAGAGTCTCTCCACTTGTTGTCTCATAGACATACTGTTTCTGCTGCATGCCTCTTCTACAGATATTTCTATGGACACTGTTCTTCTGAATTGGCTTCTATAATTCCCGCTCTCTCCTTCAAAACAGTCCAAACTCGTGCTGCAGCCAGCCAACATCCATTTAATGTCCAACTTGAAACTCACAGAACCAACTTTTCATCTTCCTCATTTATTCATTCAACTGTCATTTTCTGGAACAACCTTCCTTCCTTCATACTGTATTTCCTGAAAATTACAGTCTACAGAAATTCAAGTCCAATGTCAACAAATATCTTCTTTCGTATTCTCAACCTCCAACCCAAGCACGGTACTAAGTACTATAGGTTCTAATACCTGTCGTGTTTGGGGTTTACATAAAAAAAAAAAATTCCATGTGGATTAAATAACCAAAATTTGTACCATATTCGGTTATTTTCTTAATACTTCTGGATTATAAAATATTTCTTTTTTTTTAAATAAAATTTCCTAGATTTTAAAGAATTTTGAATTGAAAAGTGTGTATATGTGAAAAACAATATATACACTGAGTGATAACTGAATTATCACTCAGTGTATATATTCTTAATACTGTTTTGGGCTGGTGTTTGCTTAGGCATTGACTCCACTAGATGTCTGAAGACGACCTTAGTGATCTGCAGACATGTTGTCTGCAAGGCTTTCCCCAGTGTCAGAATAGATGACAGTTGCATGTCTATATGCCTCACGTCCCATTCCAAAACATCCCCACAGGTGTTCAGTTGGATTGAGGTCAGACGAATTTGGAGGCCACTCAAGATGGGTGGTGTCTTTACTGTGTTCCTTGAACCACTTTGTGCACAGTGCAGGCCTAATGACACTGCACATTGCCTTGGTCCATATGCACCAGCAGTTGTTCTTTCCAGCTAAACGCCCCATATTAAGCAAAAACTGCCGCCTGGCTGGATAGTGGGCAGTATGGGTTCTTGGAGTCATATTGCTTATTCCACACATGAAAGCGTCCACAGCATGTTAAACTAGGTATTTTGATTCATCTGATCAGCACACTCATTTCTAGTCCTCCAGTGTCTGACCAATGTCTTGTTGATACCACAGTATTTGCCATTGACAATGATCAGCAGTGAGAGAGAGAGAGAGAGAGAGAGAGAGCGAGAGCGTCTTGAGTTGTTTGCTGTATCTATATCTGGAACACCAGATGTGGAATCCCATACATCCTGGGTGTGCAGTGCATTATCATTTGGATACTGTTCTTGCATACCCCATATTGTATTGCAAATTAAACTGTTGCACATGTGACCATTTAGCCCATACAGTGTGCTGCCCCTTTAAAGTCTGTGTCTTTACCCTGTCCCATAACTGCTACTTAATCACTTTAACTTCTATGACCAGATACAGATTACCATTGCTGTAGTGTAGGAAGTTGTTCAGCTTTTTATACTAATTGCAATTTAACTTTAAAAGCCTTAATACAAGCATACATTTCAGTGATAAGTTTATTCTTTCCTTGCAGCTCTTTATTGAGAATAATTAAATTGCCGTTTAAGTCAACAAGAAGTGCTAAATCTGTTATTCATGTATCATTATGTCGCTCGGCAATGGTTTTATTTTTTTTTTGTCATGAAAATTTTGATTTTGTTTATTAAATCAAAAAACCGTTTTAATACAGCTCCTCGACTTAACCACCTCACCTCGTTATAATAAATCATTTCTCCGTACTCACTTTCAATTTCTTCAAGCAATGCAACAAATTCTCGATGATTCCAAGCTCGTCCATGGATAAAGTTTATTGTTTTAGTTACCGTTTCCATAACATAGTCTTTTGACACTGTTGCACATAAAAGACTATTGTACAAATTGGAGCAGAATGGTATTAAGAGTAAGTTGCTACAATGGATAAAATGATGGTTAAGTGGGAGAAGACAGAGGGTGGTAATCAATGGGTGCTGCTCTTCGTGGACTAATGTTATTAATGGAGTCTACAGGGTTTGGTGGTGGGTCCACTGTTGTTTTGTATATTTATCAATGATATTGATGAAGGTATATCAGGCTTAATGTCAAAGTTTGCAGATGATACAAAGGTTGGCAGGGTTGTTAATGACAGTAATGGCAGTGTGCTGCTGCAACAGGATCTAGATAATTTGGGCAGATGGGCTAAGAAGTGGCAACTGAAGTTTAACCTTGACAAATGCAAAGTACTGCATATGGGTAGAAGTAACCCCAGAGAAACGTACCAACTGTGTGGTACTACACTTAAGGTGGTAGAAAATGAAAAAGACCTGGGAGTAATTGTGCAGTCAGATATGAAGTTTTCTGAGCAATGCAGACAGGCTGCCTGGGCAGCTCATGGGGTTTTGTCAATGATATATAGGAATTTTGCTAGCAGAGAAAAGGAGGTGGTTGTCCCTCTGTATAAGGCAATGGTCAGGCCACACCTTGAGTACTGCGTACATGTCTGGAGGCCTCATTTTAGGAAGGATGTAGATTTACTTGAGCGTGTGCAGAGAAGGGCAACAAGATTGGTGAGGGGAATGAAGGGATCCTCTTACCAAGAGAGGCTTAAGTTCTGCAAATTGCAGTGGCTGGAGACTAGGCACCTACGTGGTGATCTGATTTGAGGTGTATAAGGCCTTGAATGGGTTGAGCACGCTGAATTCTGATGGGATCCTTCCATTTGTTCAGATTACGAACCTAAGGGGGCATAAATTCAAATTAAGAAAAGACAGATTTAGAATAGATGTGCGGAAATTTGCCTTTAGCCAGCGGGTGGTTAATTGCTGGAACAAACTTTCATCTGTTGTTGGGGAAGTTGATAGGTTGAATAAATTTAAGGAGGAACTGGACAGGCACTTGGAGGGAATGGTGTTGATTTTTTTTTTTTTTTCCCCCTCTTTCTTTTTGGCTGATGCTGCATAAGCTCATACACATGCTTTCTTGCATCACATGCCACTACTACTACTACATTATCCATCTGCAAACTTTTGGCACAAAGTGCTTCTTGATGAATAATGCAATGTATAGTGCAAAAATTATTCTGAAATTTTTCTTCTTTCGCTATATTTCTTAATTTTACCGCTACTCTGTTTTTTTTACCAACCATAGCAATTGCACCATCACTTGCAAATCCAACCATTTTATCCCAACTTAATTTATATTTATCTGTTAGTTTTTATTTCAGAAAAAAAAAATATCCTGTGCACCAGTTTTTCCTTTCATAGGAATTATTTCCAATAATTCCTCAATTACTTCAAATTCATCAGTAACACCTCGTACGAAAACGGCAAATTGTGCTATATTTGTGATGTCAGTACTCTCATCAACTGCTATTGAGAATGCTGAAAAATCTATACTTTTTTCTTTTAACTGACATTGTAAATCTAATTCCAATTTTGTTAATACGTTTTAACAAAATCGGAATGTATTAACAAAATCTAGCGATTTTGTTAATATTCCGCTACCGTGTTGGCTGACAAACTAATATTTTTAAATAATTGTTGTTTGTCAGGACAAAGACTTAATCAAACAACCTTTAAGGAATTCACCATCAGTAAATGGTTTTGATCGTTTTGCAATGATGTGCGTGAGAGCAAAACTTGCGTGAACTGTTGCTTCACTGGATTTATTTGCTTTAGTAGAAAAATTGTTGTTGTTGTAAGCCAGATTTCAGAAACTGTAACTTTTCTTCCCTCAATTTGCCTTCCAACATTTCAAATTTTCCTTTATGATTCGTTTCGTAATGGCGACGTAAATTGTATTCTTTTGGAACTGATATTCCCTTATTACAAATAAAACATACAATTTTATTGCGCACAACACCACAAAATACATAATTTCCCACTTATCTTGAAAAACACGTCCTTCTTCGTCCACTTTTCTTTTACCCTTTGTTAAAGACATGGCTTGCAGTTTAATCTTTTAATTAAAATCACTATTATAATTTTATTTACAACTTTAATTTAACGATGAATTTTCGTATGAAAGCAACACTCAAAAGTTATGCACAATTCTAAACGATAGATATTGATATAATGTAGAATCTACATTATATCAATGCCTGTCGTTTATCATTAGATATTGTAGATCTAATATTTACATTGTAGATTTAACAACAAGCACAAATAAACAGGTTTTATAAGCCATACGTTAGTTTGTCTCCATCTATATAGCAATATGAACTGCACAGCTGTGCATCCAGCTAACCAACTAGTGATTGACTCAAGGAAAATATATATCAGAAATACTAACTTAATAGAAAAAATTGGAAACACCAAAATACTGAAGCGCCACCAACTGTCAGCTGGCAAACTAAATTTACCGATTGTACCGACGTGGGAAGTTCTCCCATCTTACCCCATTATTCTTTTGTATAATGGAGTAAGGTAACGTGGCCTAGCATATAGTGACAAAGACAAAGCCCCAAACTATTCATTCTATCTCTTTTTCCTTCAATAGCAGTCGCGCACATAAGCTCAGTCCGTATCTCTATGTCTCTAAAACTATAAGCACCGTATTTACAACAAATACATAATTGAAATGTATTCGTGTGTCGTGTAAAATTGCTTCGGGGGGTAAATGCAGCCCGCGGGCTGCCAGTTTGAGACCACTGCTTTAGACTACATCCCTTGAGCAAAACTAAAACTATATAGAACATTATTATAGGAACAGAAGAATATCGAAATTCCTACTCATTTAATTTTAAAATACATCTTTGCCTAAGTTTTTTGCTGATAAGATATAATGCACTTACCAGATGAATAATAGCTCTACATATGTAGCCTATTTTGTCTTTTCTGAAATTTTTATTGCTTTAATTTAAATTTGAGTTTAGGGCTCTCTCAGTGTATGTTGTTTTTCTTTGCAGGAGGCAGTTATTTCAGTCTAGTCGTGCCCTTCCTGTAAAAAGTATAGAGTCTGAATCTTTAAAAGCACATAAACTATACCACACATCTCCTGCTGCAGCATACTGCTGTAAGAGTGCCAAAAGTTCAGAATTAAAATTATGTTATGTGAAAACTTGTCCAGGGTTACAGCTTCCTAAATTAATTGACCCTAAAGTAAAAAGCACTATCTCAGATGCTCATACTGAAAAACTACCAGTTGCAGCTACTCCACTGTCCTCCACTTCTGATGTAAATACATCTCAACAGATAAGAAAGAAAAAAGGTAACCATATTGTTTTTTGTAATATGTAAGGCTGCAAAAAATTTGATTTTAATTATAAGGTAAGATCATAAAGTTCTGGCACTTGATTTCTTGAAAATATATGAACATAAAATAAGGAAAACTTTATTTTGTAACCTGTAATTTATTTATTTTTTTTTAATATTGTGTGTTGTATTGTTTGCACATTTGTAAAAGTTTATTTTTACCTATGGTTGAGAGTAAGTAATTTCATATCTTTTTTTTTTTTTTTTTTAAAAAAAGAATGTTGCTTTTTTGAACAAATATTTTATGAAATTTTACTTTGTTGGATTATACAGTGGGAAGGCCCTATCAAGAAGTAGAATATTTGAATGGTAGAAACACTTCAGCAGTGGACACAATATCATTAAAGACGATGGAAGGCATGGGAGATTTTGCATATCAACAAATGATAAACTTGTTTCCTCTCTTATAAGTATTATTCAAGTTGTCAAATAGCAATTGAAGACAGCCTCTCAAGTGAGATTGTCATATTGTAGGTGCGAAACTATCATATCTGATGTTTTGAAATATGGAAATAGTATGCAGTTACCTTGTTTCTGAAATTTTACCAGCAGATCAGGTGGCAACCATAGTTGAACTTTCAAAAGACTAGTTGAAGTTTGTGATCATTTAACATGTGATCCAGAATTTCCGAGAACGTTGGTGATAAGAGATGAAACTTGATGTTATCGTCATAATCAGACACAAAACCTCAATTCTCTGAATGGAAATCTCCAAAGACAAATTCTGATTGACAGGTCTAAAGGTTAAAATTGTTAGAATTATTTTTTTACTGTAAAGATGTAATTCTGAATTTATAGTAGGCATCTTCCTAGATATCATTAAATGCTTAAGAGTATTCTGAAGGAAGAGCCCTGATTTGTGGACAAGGAAGAATTTGAAGTTACTTCATGACAGTGTTCTAGCTCATTGTATCAAACAATCTGTAATTGCCTTGCAGTATTCTCCTTACTCACCTAATCTTGTACCATGTGACTTTTATAATTTTTTAAAGAATTTATTAAAGGGACAATTTTCTAGGGAAGTGGCAGTTACCACAGATATAATCAAGGAACTTAGTGAGATTTCAAAGAAGCTTTTTTTTTTTTTTTTTTTTTTTTTTTTGTATTATATAACCATTGGGGAAAAAAAAGTATAAATAGCTAAGGTCATTATTTTGTAAAAATATTGTGTTGCTGAGTATCTGTTAATATTATATTTGTTTAAAGAAAAATGTAGTTCTGGAACTTTTTGATCCTACCTTATTTGGTTTTTTAGTTATATTAAGTTGGTATTTCTAGAAGCATTATGAAACATTAAATTAATTGATATGAATGCTTAAGTAATATTGAGGAGTATTAAATTCTTAACTCATTTCGGCATGAGAGAGAGAGAGAGAGAGAGATTGTCATACAGCAGCCCACTGTGTAACATGATCGATCTCTCTCTCAAGCAGATTTTGAGTAATCTATTACTTTATCACTTAACATATGTTTATATAGATATGGAAAGATGTTACTTTAGCTAAAATTCCACATGATTATTTTGGTTCATTTTCTGATTTTCTCTGTGCTCTAAATTATACTCCCCACTCCCATCTGCACAGCGTAGAGCTATGCTTGGACACTCAGCCATGAACAATATAAGCGTGGGTTGAAGTGACATCCACTCCTCACAGAGGAACAGTTGAAAAGGGTGATTCTCATCACCTTTTGCATTACTACTCCCGCCACCACCACCACTTTGCTTAATGAAAACTTGAAGTGTCCAGAACCATGTTTGGCTTTCAGAGCAAGCTCAGACATAGAGGACATAACATCTTTTACATTTTGAAAGTACAGCTCTAAAACAGTGTTTGCAGGCTTGCTGCTGGATAGTCCACTAGACTGAACCTGTTGATGACACTTTTGAATTTGAGTCTTGCTGCCTCTACTCTGTCAGCTGTGACTGAAAGAGCCCGAGTATTAGTATTAACCATATGGTGCAAGGAAGTGCAGGGCTTTTTACTATTAGTAGAGGCATGCTTATGCAGCATCAGCCAAAAAAAAACTCCCGTTTCACCCCTCCATTCATTCCAAATAGCTGTCCAGCTCAGCCTTAAATTTATTTAGGTTTATTTTGCTGTACCAGCCAAAAAATAATAATAATAAATAAATTAAAAAAATAATAAGTAGTAAAAATAAAAAAAACCACCTACAGTAATACTTCACTTAATGAAGTAGATGTGTTCCAGAACTTTAGTTTGTTATAAGAAACTTCACTATTAGAGGTAGAAATACCATAGCAGGAATATGGATATGTTTCTATACTAAAAAAAAAAAAAAAAAAAAAAAAAGAGGTACATGTTGTTAAAAATAAATTTATTTGAAATGAAAATCACATATCATGTTAAGAAATGTAATATAAAAGAAAACTTTGCAAAAGTAAAGTAAAACAGTAAACTCAACCTGTTATGAAAAATAACACTGAACTACATTATTGCGCTCACTTGAAGGCATTCTTCAAAAATGCATCTATTGTTGACTTTCCTGTTTTTTCTTACAGTTGCATAGCATCTCGCTATAAAAGTTTAAAGCATTTAAACGGATCTCTTCACTATGCAACTTTATCCAAAATCAGGATCATTTTCTGATAAGGCATGTATGTGTCATTTTATTTAAACAATTAGATAAGATCTCTGTTGTTAACATCATCTCTGGGGGAGAACCTCTGTCATTTTCTGAACTGTTTTCTTGTACTCCGTTAACTCTTGTTCGTTTCTTACTGTCTTACCATAGCTATTCAATAAATCCTGAACATCAGCTACATTGACTTCTTCAAACTCTATTACCTGTGCCATTTGAACAATTTCTGTGATAATTGCCAGAATTTCACATTCTACTCCATCGTATTCTACAACATTGGGTCACACTTTTCTGATAGATCAGACACTGATATGTCACTTCATCCATGGCTTCTTTGATATTATTGCTGATTGCTTTCACAATGTGTAATTTTTCCAGAAGTCTTTGATTGACTGTTGTTGACCATTAGCCTCAGGGAATTGACTAAAAGTGTATCTCAGATAGTAGGTCTTAAAGGCTGCTATAACGCTTTGGTCCATTGGGTGTAGCAGCAAAGTTTGTGTTTGGCAGGAAAGACATCACTTTGACAAGAATACATATTTGAAGTGAGCCAAGGTTTGAAGGTTGGCGTGGAGGATTTTCCAGTATCCTCCAGACCATCCTTAGGTTCGAAATTATTTCGTTCACAATAACGAAAGACAGGATAAAACTAGTTGACAAACCAAGAGTATTGCTTCCTCTTGTCGCCTCTCTAACATGTTGCTGTAGAAAACAGTCATCCAAGAAATCCCCAAAAGTCTTGCTAGTGTGCGAGTGATGAACCCACAAATTCCAGTTAACATCTGGAAAGTTAAAATCCCCCATTATAAGACATTCTGAATTACTGGCCTATTTCTCTATTTCTTTGTGTAGCTTTGGTATACTCATCACAGTCATTATGCATATAGCAAACTCTGTTCTCAGTTTTGTTTACCCTGTATTTATATCACACCAAACTGACTCATCATTGCACTGGTCACCCATATTGACCAGATGCACTGCCTTAGATTTAACATGCTTAACTAAGAGCATAACCCTTACCCCTCCTATCCTGTCTGTCCTTCCTGCATACATTGTACTCGCCATATTCAAATTGCTTATGTCACCAGAGTGACACCATGACTTCTCTATCCATACAATGTCTGCATTTGATGACTTAATCAGTACTTAGAATTCATCAAATTTATTTTCAATGCTCCTAGCATTAGTATACATGCAAGTATATATATGTACATGTTCTTACTCTTAGTTACTCTAACCCAACCCATGTATTTACTTGTTCTATGATGGCCCACAGCAGGGCCTAAAATCCCCAACACCTTGTTTTCCAGGTTGTTGCATGTTCCAGATAGAAGTGGTACAAGAATCACTTTCACCTTTGCCTGTGGCTCTAATTAATCGATTAGTCTATGTATCCCCTTCCCCAAGCTAGCAGTTTTCTGATCCACTTATCACTGCCTTGATACCATCAGCAAATATTTTTGCACCCCTTCTATTTAAGTATATACCATTCCTGTTAGAAGTCTCTCTTGTTAATAAGCACAGATCACGCTGAGAAAAATTCTACACCATGAACCTTGCACATGTACTACCTCCTATTGTGTCTGGGCAGAATTGCAGACAATTTCAAATTTAGTAGTAACTTGTGCCTTTTGCACAACATTGTCCTGTACTTGTTAAGTTCTCACATCTCCTACCCTTAATATCATCACAATAATATCACCTTTTATGCCCTTGAAAGATGATATTTGCTCTACATCATGTACTTTTGCCCCTGGTCCTATTCCATCCATCCATCCTTCTTGCACGACATATACCTGTTTCCCTGACAAGAGTCACCAACAATAACTAACCCCTGTGGGACCAGTGCATTCTGCTTTGGAGATTCTCTGCATTGCCTAATGCATAAGTGTGAGCTCTGATTGATGTTGGGTTGGGCAGCTGAGAGTTCGGTGGGCCCTCCCACTCCATTTTAATTCCTTCGAGGCCATCTACCCTGCTCTTCAGATTCTCATAAATGTTCATAAGAATGCTGAGTTGGCACCTAATTTCTTCACACTCTCTGCACCAAACACATACAAGGATCCAGAATGGTGTTCAATAATTATGCACAAGTTGCACATTTTGTTAAGCCTTAATTTGTAGGAAAATTTCCCCTTCGGGTTTTCTCCCGAGCTATAGCATTCCAGCCACTTTGTGCACATTGCTATCACTAGTAAGTATATTCCCACTTTTATTTAACACACACACACAGTGGATTCCGGTTATTTGGGCCACCGGTTAATCTGGGCAGCGGTTTAGAACCTAATCAAGAAAATAGCCAGAGTTTTCTTTGGTTAATTGGGACAACATGCCGTTTAATCGGGACAGGAGACCACAGCATCCAAGATTACCCTACGATTGGCTTTGACCATACCATGTGGTTCAGTCAGATTTCTGGAGGTCACAACCATAAAACAATAAAAACAATTAGCAGTTTCCAGTTTATTGGGCTTTTCTGTTAGTGCAATCTATTATAAATGGATAGTAAACTCGATCTTATTGAATTTGAGATAATATTGACACCTGGAATTCTGTGGGTTTTTACCTTATTATGGTGAAATATGTTTCCCCTTTCATGAAATCTTCAATCATATAAAAAACAAATAAATTTTTAGAATCTTTCCTTTCCTATTTTTTAAGCTTCATAACTTGTTACTCCATTCTCACTTGCATGTATCGTGTTAGTTGCAATTTGTGCATGCCATGTTCTTTGTTATCGGTTGATTATCTTTTTTATTGTTTTAAATTTTACCCCCCCCCCCCAAATGTGAACTGAAATATCAACTAGTTAGTATGTACTAATGCATGTAAGCGTAAATTTATTTTGCTAACCTGTGGGAAATATTCTTCCAATTTTCATGTATCATTTAATTTTTTAATTGGTAAGGTAATAAAGTGTAAAGTTGTGGTTAATATATCTTTACTTTTATAGCCTATGGATAATATTCCTCCAGTTTTAGCTTATTAGAATTGCTGTTTAATACAATTAAAATTCAATTCACAAATGTGATCACAATGACCGGCACTTACTACTTATTGTATAGTGAACATACTTTACTATGGTGAATCCATCATGACGTGATTTGCTTGTACAGAGAATCAATCGTAAAGCTGTGGTCCACTGTATTTTTAACTATTTACATGAAACTTTGCATAAATGGGGCAGCCGCTTAATCGGGCCAAAATACACAATTCTGTTGTGTCCCAAATAACCAGAATCCACTGTATATATAAAAAGCTATTGAGCTTAAAAGTGGGTAAGTATTTTATGCACTTTTAAGCTTGGTAGTTTTTACAGCCCTGGGCACTCTGGGATTTTATCAGTATCACAAATCCTACAATGTCCACATATGTTATCACAATATTTTCCCTCCCTTCCCCAGAAAGAGCTTTCTAGATGAGGATTAATTCAAAATATTTTTCAGCTCATCAGTGACATCTGCTTTAATGTCTGTGATTTTGATTAAACAGAGGTCTACTTTTTCCCTCGTCGTGAATAAAATACTTATCTTCAAACTTCGTCTGCCCAGTGCTGCTGTGTGGCCTTGAAACCAATCAACTTATGATTATTATCATGTGGATTGGCTACCCATCAGTCTGTACTTGTGCCTTACTACCTTCTTTTCTGTCTGGCTTGCTAAATATCATACTATCCATTTTAAGTTGAATGCTAGTGTACTTTCGAGACGAATGTCTGGAAAGTACCAAGAGTTCAGCTGTACTTTTCTTTGTATATATCATCCGAATTAATTAAAACCAACTAACCCTTCCTTGAAATTAAAACTCTTTTCCTTACTCTTGACTGCCAGAATCTCATTTATCATTGTTCATCTATGTCAACTGGAAGTGCATCCAGTTGACATAGATGGACAGTGCAACATTAAGTCAGTTTGGTGTGACATAAGCACTGGGAAACCAAAAATGAGAATTGGAGTGATTTGTAGACCTAATGACTCTAATGAGTGCAACGAACCATTTTACAGAGAAATAGAATTGGCCAGTAAATCAGATTGTGTTATAATGGGGGATTTTAACTTGCCAGATATTGACTGGAACTTGTGGGTTGGTCACTTGCACACTAGCAAGACTTTTGTGAATTTATTGGATGATTGTTTTCTGCAGCAGCTGTTCAAGAGGTAACCAAGAGAGGATAATACTCTAGATCTGGTTATCAACAGTGATTATTCAATCATTAAGAATTTCCAGGTAAAGGAACCACTAGGTGGCAGCGATCACATGTACTGATGTGGGATTTACTTAAAGATATAATTACCATCAGGAGTATAGGGAAGGGATTTTTCTTCCATGAAGGTGACTACAGTGGTCCCAGACCGTTTTTAAATTCTGTACAGTGGGACCAACTGATGATGTTACCAACAGCAAATTCTAAGTGAGAAGTATTCAAGGAATTAATTGTGGAAGCTACTAAGCTTTTCATACCAATTAAGAAATATTTTTCAAAGTTTAGGAATAAATGGATGTCACATGAACTAATGAGACTCGTGGCAAAGAAGAAAAATGCATGGGATGCATATAAATTATCAGGCGACACAGAAGCCTATGGCAGATATAAGCTAGTCTGTAATCAAGTCACAAAGGAGATTAGGCAAGCGAAGGCAGATTATGAGAAATCTTTGGCAAAGGATGCTAAGAAAACCAAGGACTTCTTTACTTATATAAACTCTAAAAGGAAGGGGATGAATCAGATTGGTCCACTTGCATCTACATTCACACATGAGGAGTTATTAAGGATTGAAAATGCCGGAAGGTTATCAAATTGTAGCAGGGTGCTTAATGATTTTGTAATAACTGAGAGAAAAGTGGAGGAGAAATTATTGAAGTTAAACATAAGAAAGGCACCTGGGATTGATGGGATCTATCCAGTTATATTAAAGGTGGTGGCAAATTACTATGGTAAAATTACTATGGTATCTCCTTTCAAGAGCATGGATTCAACTTTGTGATAAAAAGCCATCAATATCCCATAAAAGAAAGTATTATTGAACTTCAAACAAAACTCGAACATCACCCTGACAAATGGCGCATTTTACATCAGACTAACACTATTATTAACTCAAAACCCCCTTCCAATCTAATATATCTAAACAACAACTCAATGATATTCATAAACTAAATAAAATCCCCGACATTATTATCCAAAAAGCAGAACAAAGGAGATACCATAGTAATTTTAGATAAAGCCACTTATATAGAAAAAATGGAACAAATTCTAGCAGACCAAGACACCTATATAATTAATAATTCCTATAATATATCCAAATTAAAAAACAAGCTTGACATTATCCTTAGAAAACTCCAGTCTAATAAAGAAATCACCCTATATACCTTACAGCAGATTGGCATATGAAGCAATGTTCTCCCCCATATGTTTGGAATTACCAAACTGCGTAAATCGGGCCACCCCCTTAAGACCAATTATTTCTTTTAGTAAAGCCGCCTTTGCAAACCTATCCTCATTTCTAGTAAAAATCATATCTCCACTCACCAGGTTTTTAAAATTTAAAATCAGTAATACCAACCAAGCCTTTGAGAAAATTAAAACCACCATAATCGCTGACGATGATATTCTAGCATCATTTGATGTCGTATCACTATACACCAATGTACATATACCTTTCACCTTACAAGCCCTTTGTGGATATTTAACTTCTGACAATAGTTTCATTAATCGCACCTCCCTTTCTATAAACAATATTTTAGAACTCACCTCTCTACTATTAGACGCCAGGCATTTCAGATTTCACAATCAGATCTTCCAACAAATATTCAGGTTACCCATGGGCTTGGGCATCTCTGCTCCCCTTTCCGAAATTTACTTAGCCACAGTTGAAAATAAAATCCTACAACCTTACCCTTCCGAGATAAAGTTATACATGCGATACGCCGATGATGTACTTTTAATAGGAAACAAAATTCAATTCAATTCACGACAGACTTACTTGAAACAGAAACCAATAAATAAATTAATACACAAAGAAATACACACTTGAAATAGAAACCAATAAACAAATTAATTTTTCTCAATCTTACCATATATAAAACAGGTGCTAAACTAGGAACTAAGATCTATAGAAAACATACACACACACACAGGGAAATTCCTACATTTTACATCGCACCACCCTTTCAACATAAAAAAATCCGTTCTCTATAACCAAATCTACAACGCCATTAAATTCAGCACCTCACAAGACTACCTATCCAATGAGTTACAATATCTCACAAAAAAAATTCATAGCCAGAAATTATCCTCCAAAATTAATCCAACATACTATTTCCATCGCAAAAAATAATATCAATAACCCCATACAACTCATCATAAATAGTAAAACTCGTCCTTCCTTATCATAGTAATCTTGCAGGACAATTTCGGTATTGAATATTTGCAGGTACAGACATCACTCTTATTTTTTCAACTTATAACAAACTCGGATCACTTTTCAATAAATATAAAGAAACACATAAATATCCAACAAGCGAAATGAATATTATTTATTTAATAAAATGTCAACACAATTGTAACACCTGTTACATTGGTAATACCACAACCAAATTCAGTTCAACCCAATCATCCAATACCAGAGCATACTATCACTACAATAGCTTCAGAACTGGACAATCTAGCACTGAACTTGCTTTACATGCCCACTCCAACAACCATATACTCCCTTAGTTGACTCAGCTATTACCATATCAAAATTAAAAAACAGTTACAAAATTTTACAATTCGAAGCCCTCATTATAGAATGGTTTCGTCACCACTCCGATCTTAATATTATAAATGCGAAACTCCCCTTCAATCTTTCTCCGGTTTGGAATCTTACCAATCTGAGATTCCTGCAAGTAACAAAGTGCATCACGGGATTACAAAATTCTTCTTAAATACAGTATGCGTTCCCTTTTCATTTAACTTGCCAACTGAAGACGTTTTTTAACGAAAGTCCTTCGTTACAACTTTTGGCTTATCCACTATTTAGAATCCCAATTTAATGACAACCAAGGATGGAGATAGTGCACTTCTACTTCCTTGCGCATATTTTAATCCCGTTTCCATCATAATTACTATTTACCCACCCCTTAATTTAAGAACCAATCACCTTAAAGCTAGTCACCTATTGCCATTCAAACCATAACAATTGCAGATCGATCAAGGTGAGTACTGAAAAATTAACCCCTTGCTATTTTTTGAATTTAGTATCCCTTGTAATTATTGAAGCACTTTGGCATTGCTGGCATGTCCATTGTTCTCCCCAGGACCTATTGAATGGGTCCACTGCCTAGGGAATTTAACTGACCGCCCGGCAGTACTGTATGGTACTTCTCACTGATCTCGATCAATATTAATTTGAACATACTATGCAATCGAGGTCAATGTGACAGGTGCATATAGTGTTAAATTATGTAATTAATTTTTGCTGTGGATCGCTTAAGTGACACTTATAACAGAAAATTTTATAATGTGAAGTACAGGCAGTTCCCGCTTTACGAGTTTTTTCCCCCCTTTTCCAAGTATCAAATATCAACAAAATCGAAAATATGAAAATTAATTGCAAAAAAATTTATGTTAAACATTCATAAATCCCACATTTCAAACCACTCATGTAGCTGTACAATATAGTGCGCCCCGCTTTATGATATTAATCCGTTCCAGAGATCCATTCTATCGTATTGTGAAAATATTGTAATGTGAACCCAATAACACATTGTTCTTTAGTTATTAGTTCCAATACCTTGGAAGTTGAAATTTTTGCTGTATAAATGAGCTATTTATCTCTAAAAGGTCATTTTATAATGAAAATTGTATTAGTTACCAATTCAAATCATTAAATGCAACACACAAATCGTTATCATATGTTCTGTTATAAGAACCAATTTTGAATGGCTTTGTGATATTTTTCTAAAGCACATTTCTGGAGATCAAGACCATAAAACAATTTGCACTTTCCGGTTTATTGTGCTTTTCTGTTAGTGCAAGCGTAGTAAACTTATGTTATTGCATTTGTGAAAATACCGATAGCTGGAATTGTGTGGGTTTTTACGTTATTAGGGTAAAATGTGTTTCCCCTTCACTGCAATCTGCAATCATATAAAAAACAAATAAATTTTCAGAATCTTCTTCTCTTCGTTCTTTTTTTTTTTTTTTTTAGCTTTGTAAACTTGTCACTCCCCGCCGCGAATTGTGTTAGTTGCAATCTCACTAGCACGTACCTTGTTAGTTAGTTACATTTTGTGCATGCCGTTAAAAAATGCTTATGCATGCTTTCGTGAAATTTATAAAGAAAAGAGAAGAGATTATCTTGGAAACAAATGCTTCTTGAAGCATTTCTGAAGACGAAAGACTCCTTGTGAAACAAACCAATAACGAGTACCGATCCAACAATGAGTGATCAACGAGTGCATTTGTCGATGATGAAGAATAAACATTCTTTAACAGTCATAAATTATTTCTTTAAATTATAATTTACTTGATTTTACAGGCTGTTTTCATTTCTTTGGATAAATCAATCATTGTTTAAACATAAACTAATTAGCTAACTAATTTCATTGTTGAGAATGTAACCCCTAATTTCTAAGCTAATTGATTTCTGAGAATGTAATCCCTGTTTTTAATATTGTCTATGGGCATAAATTTCTGCTTTGAGTGCGTGCTAGGAACAAATTAACTCAAAGTCGAGACCTACCTGTATTACACTTCCCCATCCAGCTACTTCATAATGCCAACCGACTAGTAAATTTTTCTGGAGAGAACACTGATGTCATATCCTTTCACTTAATTAATGAGTGATCAATCATTAATTAAATCCATAATTCGTTTCACCCTTGAATCCTGATAGCCTCCCATTCATGAGAGTGAAAGTGTGATGTTGACCCATGCCATTGAACTGACCTTGTCTTTTGCTTCCGTGCTCTCCCCATTAACGATATAATTTTCTAAAGATGAAAACAAATCCCAATTAAACATTTAAATTTTGTTGCATACTGTTCTCCGATTTTTTTGCTATTTATGAAAATACTTGTTTATTTTTAATAAAAGCCTCCTTTTCTTATGAACAGACTTGTGATTAAATCACTCCTGAATGACAAGAAAACACAGTTACTGTACATTCTAATTATTCGTGCAATTATGCATTGTAATATAAGACTGGAGAGGTATTCTGGGTTTTTTTTTTTTTTTTTTTTTTTCAGAAATGTGTTAGTAGTGCTTTGTCTCAAACAAAATTATTGGAAAATAAATTATTGCCTTTCAAATTGCATTTGAAAGGAATTCAAAATACTTTGCTGAATAATAAAACTTGATATTCCTCAAATTATTTGTTATACCAAAAATATTTTGATTACAAAATGTAGTTACAGTGGATTCCGGTTATTTGGGCCACCGGTTAATCGGGGCAGCCGTTTATTTGGGGCAAATCTTAAAGAACAGAACCCAGTCGAGAATTTTAGCCAGGGTTTACTTCGCTTAATTGGGACAACATGCCGTTTAATCGGGGCAGGAGACTGCAGCACTGGAGATTTCCCTATGATTGTCTCCAACCGTACACGTGGTTCGGTCAGATTTCTGGAGGTCATAACCATAAAACAATTAGCAGTCACTTGTTTATTTGGCTTTTCTGTTTGTGAAATCTATCATAAACGGATAGTAAAGTCGATCTTATTGAATTTGTGATAATACCGACAGCTGGAATTCTCTGGATTATTATGGTGAAATGTGTTGACACTTCCATGGAATCTTCAATCATATAAAAAATTAATTTTCAGAATCTTCTCTTCACTTCTATTTTTAAAGCTTCGTAACTCGTTACTCCGTTCTCACTTACGCATATTGTGTTACTTGCAATTTGTGTGTGCCTTGTTCTTTGTTATTGATCACTTATCTTTTTACTGTTTTAAATTTTAACCCCCACCCACAAATGTTAGTGAACAGAAATGTCAACTAGTTCGTATGTACATATTACAGTACGTATTAATTATTCCGATTTTCACATATCATTTAATTTTTTAATTGGTAAGGTAATAAAAAGTAAATTTGTGCTTAATATATCTTTTCTTTTATACCCTGTGGATAAATTTTCTCCTATTTTTGCTAATTAGAATTGCCGTTTAAGAGAATTAAAATTCAATTCACAAACGTGATCACAATGACAGCGCTCACTACACATCGTATAGTGAACGGTACTTTACTATGGTGAGTCCGTCTTAACGTGATTTGATTGTACGGTGAATCAAATGTAAAACGGGGATCCATTGTATTTTTTAACTATTTACGTGAGATTTCGGATAATTAGGGCAGCCGCTTAATTAGGCCAAAATGCACTAGTCTCAATGTGTACCAAATAACTGGAATCGACTGTATTTTGTAATCAAAATTTTCTGCAACTTTCATCAAAACATTTTTCAATCCATTCAGAAATGTAGTAGATATGCTATACTGCTCATATCAATCCGTATTTCTCTAAATTTGAAATTGCTTGACAGCTTTGTATGAAAGATCTGCATTTTCAAATTGGTCAGACCATTTGGGTGCTGTGGTACTAGATTGTGTATATATACACATGACCTCCACATAGAACATTTTATTAAACAGTAAAATTGAGTAAACATGAAATAGTTGAAAACAGAGAAATCAAGAATGTTATCATTGATTGGTATGGATGCCAATTAAAACAATACTCAAACTGTAATAAAACATCAGTATAACTTTCATTAAGACAGGCATTAATGCAGTGACCCATTTCATGATCAAACCAAAATTATAATAAATGAATTTGTTCAATTTTCTTTGTGTCAGAGTTTATTTGACAGTAGAACTTTAGAACACAGGAACAATTTTTGGTGATTTCTTTTCTGCCATGTATCCTTTGATATCTTTTCACATTCCACCAACACCATCCTAAATTTAGCATAATGAATCCAGGGACTTGGAAGTGAAAAGCATTCAGAAATCAACCAGGTGATTGGTTGCTTTTTGAACTCTTCAAGTGAAGAATACCTCCCCTCCACTTGAAGAGAGAGAGACTTCAATGCAGGCTGCAGTGTTTGGTAAATTGGAAGATACTGGAATGTAGAATTAAAAGAGAAAGAGTAATAAAATTATATTATATGATATTAATACGGGCTGCACTGTGCAAGGAAGCCGAAGCTTTTTCTATGCTGGCAAAAAAAAACAAAAAAAAAAAAAAAAACTGTTTATCCCTTCCTTTAAGCAGGGGATGATCTAGTTGGGGTTTAGAAAGCTCTGAGAAAGGGATAGTAAAATGAATAGCAGTAAAATTTTCATGGTATTAATGATACTAGAACTGGAGAGATTATGTCAGACAATAGGTCTCACTAGGCACCTCCATAGCCAGGTGGGGAAGGAGTAGCAGTATACGCTTCTTGATTAGACCGGGGTTCGAGCCCGTCACCACCAAATACGAAGGATGCAGAAAGGTCAGGGAATGGCCACCGCATTTCCCGGAGCAATATGGCCTTAGTTGCTAATGCTCCTAAAAACCAAGTAACAAACAAACAAACAACAAGGTCTCACTAAATTTGTAGGCACAGATCTGCATGAAGGAAGCATGTGACTTGGATTCTTTCCATTTTAGTGGAGGATGTATTTCTCATTTCTGCTATTTTCTTAATTTGTAGACATAGTAGTATTTTATTTTCACTCTAACAATTCATTTTAACTTGCTTACTATAAGGAAATAAAATTTCTCTAAATTTAATATTTAAATTTAATTTAAAATTTAAATTTAAATTAAGTGAACTTAATGATCTGCCAAACACAATACATAACTTATGTTTGGCAGATCATTATGTTAAAAAACAAAGAAAAAGTCCTCTATGATACAGAAGTTTAATGTATTTTTTTGTGCAGGAGAACAAAATACAGTTTGTGACTTGGATTCTTGAAGCATGTACAAAATAAAAATTTATTTTGTACATGCTTCAATTCTTGTACAATTAATGTACAAAATAAAAATTTATTTTGTACGTTAATTACACTTTTAAAATAATCACAAAATGCTATTTAGATGTAAAACAGTTTCTCTTTCTTGACTATGTAAAACTTTAATTTTAATATTTGATGTAATCTCTTTTTTGCCATTTTTTGCCTTTTTTTTTTTTTTTTTTTTTTTTTTTTTTGCCAGCATAGAAAAAGCCTCTGGCTTCCTTGTGCAGTGCAGCCCATATTAATATCATATAATATAATTTTATTACTCTTTCTCTTTTAATTCTACATTTTTGTATCTTCCAATTTTGCGATTGTTGCATTTTAAAGCTTTGTAAAAATCTCCTCAGATCTGATGGCAGTCAGCAAGAACAGTAAAATTTAGTTTGTTGTTCTTGTTGATTCATGGCTTTTTTATTACCGTATTTTGCAAAGATTATCATCTTTTATAATTTCATTGTAGTCAACAGTCATTAATAGTTTTACATTCATTCAAGTAATGAAAGAGGATTGTTACATTTGTATTTTGTTCTTTTGTTGAAAATAGCTTTCTTTTAAGCATAATGTTTCTCAACCATTATTACTACCCAGAGTGCATCATTATTTAAAAAGCTCCACCGTCACACTTTCTACTAGTGCATGTGTATTTAGTTCATAGAATATTTGTATATTTCAGAAACATTTCAGTGGATGTCTGAGTTTCATATAAATTCTTAAATGTTTTAATTTTGAAATTTTTTAAAATATATTATTTAATCTAAATAATAATCTAGACAGCATAAGGTATTCTTTAACACTTTCATGCTTCCACGATTAGCATTAGTAGAGGCATATGATGCAAAAAAGCAAGCTTATACATCAGCAAAAAAAAAAAAAAAAATTCATTTCATGCAACCATTTCTTCATTGAATTTATTTAAGCTATCAACTTCCACAACAACAGATGGAAGTTTGTTCCAGCAGTCAACCACCTGCTGGCTAAAGGCAAATTTATGAACATCTACTCTACAACTGTCCTTCCTCAGTTTGAATTTATTCCCCCTCAGGTTTGTAATCTGAGCAACAGGAAGCATCCCTTCAGCATTTAGCCTACTCAACTCATTCAAAGCCTTATACACCTCAATCAGATCACTTCGCAGGTGCCTAATCTCCAGATGCTGCAATTTGCAGAACTTCAGCCTTTCTTGGTAAAAGCACCCCTTTGTTCTCCTCACCAATTTTGTTGCCCTTCTCTGTAGTCATTCTAGCAACTCTACATCCTTCCTACTCCAGACCTGTACAAAATACTTAAGGCATGGTCTGTCCATTGCCTTATACAAAGGAATAATCACCTCCTTCTCCCTACTAGCAAAATTTTTGTATATCATTGACAAGACCCTATGACCTATTCTGGCAGCCTGTCTGCACTGCTCAGAAAATTTCATATCTGACTGCACAATTACCCCCAGGTCTTTTTCATTCTCTACCACCCTGAATGTAGTACCACACATTTGGTATGTTTCTCTGGGGTTACTTCTACCCATATGCAGTACTTTGCATTTGTCAATGTTAAACTTCAGTTGCCACTTCTCAGCCCATCTGCCCAACTTTTCTAGATCCTGTTGCAGTAGCAAACTGTCATTATCATCATTAACAACTCTGTCAACCTTTGTATCATCTGCAAACTTCGACATTAAGCTTGATATATCTTTATCAGTATCATTGATAAATGTACAAAACAACAATGGACCCAATGCCGAACCCTGGGGAACTCCATTAATAACATTAGTCCACGAAGAGCAGTGTCCAATAATTGTCACTCTATTTTCTCTCTCCCAACCACCCTTTTATCCATTGTAGCAACTTGCCATTAATGCCATACTGCTAAAGATTTTCTGAAATCCAAGCATATGATATCAAAATTATTTTTTGCATCCAATCAAATTTGTCAGACAAGACTTTCCCTTAACAAACCCATGCTGTGTCTGATTATTACTCAGTCTTGTCTAGATGATCCTGTAATGCTTCTTTAACCAGTGACTTCGTTGTTTTCTCTGGAACAGAAGTTTTAACGAGTCTGTAAGTTTAATCCTGTGGCCCTTTGATCCCCCTTTGAATTGGGGATACATTTGCACATCTCCAGTCTGTCATGGCCTCCCCTGAGTGCAAGGATACTCTCATGATTATGGCTAAGGGTTTGCTTACTTCCTTTGCTGCCTCCTTTAATATAACTGGATAGATCCCATCCACCCCAGGTGCCTTTCTGATATTTAGCTTCAACAATTTCTACTCCACTTTGCTCTTTGTTATTACAAAATGTTTAAGCTCCTTATTAGAGTTTAACAAGCTTCTGTTCTCCACTTCCCTACAGAATTCCTCATATGTGAGTGTAGATGCAAAATACTCATTCAGTTTGTCAATTATCTGAGCAGGATCTTCAACAATCGAACCATCGATATTAATTGGACCAACCTGATTCATCCCGTTTTCTAGAGTTATTAGTATTAGTAACGGCCGCATGGTGCAAGAAAGCCTATGGCTTATGGTGCACCAGCCAAAAAAAAAAAAAAAAATCCAAACAAAACAATGATAAAAACAAAAAAAAAAAATAATAATAAATAAATAACTAAATAATAATAATAATTAATAAATAAAAAATAAATAAAAAGGAAATTAAACCTATCATCCTATGCGCTTCCCTTACCCGAAAGTACTATCCAGGTGACCTTTGAATTTCCCCAAACTGTCGGCCTCTACCACCCATGAAGGCAACTTATTCCAGTAATTTATAACTCGCTGGCTAAAATAAAACTTCCTGCAGTCCAATCTAAACATTTCCCCCCGTAACTTGAATTTTTGTCCCCTAGTTCTAGCATCATTTATAGTCTTGAAAATTTTGTCCTCATTCATTTTACTGATGCCTCTCAGAGCCTTAAACACCTCAATCAAATCTCCTCTAAGGTGTCTAGTTTCCAAACTCTGCAACCCACATATTCGAAGTCTTACTTCATAAGGACGCTCTTTTGCCGATCTCACCAGGCGAGTTACCCTTCTTTGCACCCTTTCAAGAAGCTCGATGTCTTTCTTTAGGCGCGGTCTCCATACTTGAACACAGTATTCCAAGTGTGGTCTAACATAAGCGTTATAAAATGGGATTATCACGTCCCTCTTTCTACTTGCAAAAGTTCGATAGATCATCGATAGGACATCATGGGCCTTCCTTGCAACCTGTTTACAATGCTCAGAGAATTTCATGTCTGACCGTATCGTAACACCCAAGTCCCTTTCCTCCAGTACTGGGTTTAGTTGAACTCCACCAAGTGAATAAGTTTTTTTGGGATTACTGTTTCCCAGGTGTAATACTTTACACTTTGTTGGATTAAAGCACAGCTGCCATTTTTCTGACCATTCCTGAAGTCTATCTAGGTCTCTCTGAAGAAGCTCAGCTTGACAGTGATCATTAACTACTCTACCAATTTTAACATCATCTGCAAATTTAGACATCACGCCCTCTATCCCTTCATCAATGTTGTTTATGAAAATTAAAAACAGTGGCCCTAATACTGATCCTTGGGGAACCCCACTTCTTACATCAACCCAATCTGAGGAATAGCCATTTATCACAACCCTCTGCCTCCTCCCCTGAAGCCATCCTTCTATCCATCTAAGGATTTTCCCAGTGATTCCAACCTGTTCCAGCTTATAAAGCAACTGCTCATGTGGGACTGAGTCAAAAGCTTTGCTGAAATCTAAATAAACAGTGTTGAAATTATTCCCTAAATCCAGCTCGTGAGTGACCCTTTCGAAATAGCGAACCAGATTTGTTAAACATGATTTTCCCTTTATAAAACCATGCTGAGTATCCTTGAGAATTGAAATTCGATCCAAATGATCCTGAATTCCATCCTTGATCATTGCCTCCATGATTTTCCCTACTACTGATGTCAGACTGACAGGTTGATAATTTTCAACTTCACTTTTAGAGCCACCCTTATGTATGGGAGATACATTTGCACTTTTCCAATCCAAGGGAATCTCCCCAGAGTCTAGTGATGCTCGCATAATTAGCCTCAATGGTTCAATGCACTCGCTTGCCGCCTCTTTTAAGATTATAGGGTATATTCCATCAACTCCAGGAGCCTTACTGGTCTGTAGGCTCGAAAGTTTTTTCATTAAATAATCTTGCGAAATTTCAATATCATTAATTACATATTTTTTAACTTCGCTCCCACAATTTCCCATTGCCACAAATTTATATAAGTAAAGTTTATATAAGTAGAGAAGTTTTTGCTGTTTTTCTTTGCATCCTTTGCCAAAGATTTCTTGTAATCTTCGCTTGCCTAACCTCCTTTGTGATTTGAACATAGGATGTTAGGACTATAACATATATATACATATTTATATATATTTATTTTTTTTTTTTAATTTCAGTTAATTTCAAACTTATTTTATTGGAATATTCATTAGATATATGGACCTTTCTTCTTTAGAGCCTTGAAGAATAAGTTACTACTTTATTAAATAAAAATTTTGTTTATGTTAATTTTGTATTTTCTTTCTTGCTGTGTGTCACAAGTGTTACATTTGTAGGGATTACTTTGAATTATTTTAAAATTGTTACAATTATGGAGGTTAAATTACATATTGACCCATTGCAAGAACTGAAAAGGAGAAAATTATCTGGAAACATCTTTTTTGTAGACAAAAATAAAAAGATATCCAAAATGACGTGATTATGAAATACGGGTTTTTTTAAACAGTTCTTCGTGGAGAATTCACACATTTTCCTGCTATTTGTTGTGCACTGCCAGTGAAACAAGCCCCAATACAAACTTTTAATAGCAGGTCACCTTTGCCACCTCTTTTACTTCCACCACCAGCTCCACCACCTAGCATATCTGCATCATTAGAACAAGACACCCCTGAAAAGGTCTGTTAAAACTCCTTTACCTTGGGTAGTTTGCAATACAGTTAGTACAGTTTGAAAGTATTTTTGAAGAAATATAAAAATAAACGAGAAGCTGCAAAAAAATTTTGGTTGGATTTTTTGCTTTAATAACATTTAGCTTTATATTACAAAGGATAATTGAATTTGGTGTGTGTGTGTGTGTGTGTGTGTGTGTGTGTGTGTGTGTGTGTGTGTGTGTGTGTGTGTGTGTGTGTGTGTGTTTTAAGGTCTGTAAAAGTCATATCCACAAAAGCTAAAATTTCAGAAAAAGAAAAGAGAACACTAAACAGCATACTAATGTAACAATTAAGGCTATACTTGACAAGGCACGCATTTTGTTGTGTTTGAACCAAATTGAAATAAAATAAATTAGTCTTAAATTAAACTAAAGAAAAACAAATTGTGAATATTAATACCTTTCTAGATATTGATAACACTTGAAACTTGCCCACACTTGTTTCTTACCCTCACACTGCCCCCACCGTGCAAGTTTGTGATGCACACCAAATTTTCATTCAATGGGCTTTATTTAGAAAAGAATGCCTGAGAGAACAACGTTGCCAAAGAGGAAAAGTTTTATAAAGTATCTAGAGATAGGCTAACACTAAGTGGGGAAATACCATCAGGACCTGGCACTTTCTTGTTATCAAGACTGTTCAAAATCCTTCTGACATCCTTTTGACGTAAAACCACGGGAGGCATTGAATGAAATGTACTAGGAATGGTAGGAGGTGGTTTACCAAGATAGTCAGTACAAGAGTTAGAAGAAAGGTAGGATGCTAGCAGGTCAGCTTTAGCTGAGGTGAAAGTAGAAATGGAAAGGGTTGGAGCCAGTATTTTTGACAAGAAACCAGAATGCTCGACTATTATTTGAACAAAGAAGCAAGTTTTCTACTCTCAGCCTGTTCAAAATCTAGTTTGGGCTCATTAATAGCTGCTTTACAATTGTCGAAAGCTTTTTTATAGGCAGAAAATGAACCTGGAGATTTTGATGCAAGCCAATTTCAATATACAACTTTCTTATCTTGAACAGCCTTACACATTTATTGGAAAACTAAGGTTTAAACAACGGATGAGATTTTAAGATGTAATGTGGAATAAAGGATTTCATCCCTACAAGAATAATTTCACTGACATGATCTGAGCAAACATTGATATCAGAAAATTTAAAACAGTAACCCAATGAAGGAAAATAAAAATAGGAATATTGCAGATCATCCCATTTTGCATTCTTGAAATGACAAACAACATGAGTTGAGAATGGCCAAGAGAGAAAGGCTCCACTGGAGAAGAGATCATCACCAAGCTGTGATCTGAGGTGCCTAGAGGACTACAGTTCAAGACATTTACCATGTACCTAGAAAGGTTGTTTGTGAGAAAATGATCAAGAGTATTGGCTCTGTGGTTAGGATCGTCTTGTATCGGGTTAGGTCAGGGGTCGGCAACCTGTGGCTCTTTAACTTTTATCCCACATGAAGCACAATAGGAAATGGAGTTAAGAGGGCTTAAAAATCAAGGACATGTGGAGTGCAAGACTAAAATGCCTTAAAACTGAAATTGAGGATTTGGAGAGGCAAAAGGCTGCCCTTGCAATTCTACACAAATGGATGGCAATAGATGAGTTGAAAAAGCAAGACCAAACTGTGTTCGATCTGCGGAGTAGCTTACCAGACACATATATAAATTTGAAAATATATGCATTTGGACTTCTCTCAGTGTTTGGTTCGACGTATTTCTGCAGGCAAATATTTTCGAATATGATTATATTAAAAATAAATCCAGAAGCCATCTGAATAATGCACGTCTTTCAGCATGCTTAAAGATGAACATTACACCATACTTGCCTACTTGCCTGATGTTGAGACTCACTCAGGAAGTTCAGCAGCAAAAGTCACATTAATTCGTACCTAATTGGATGTTTGTTATGTTTTTTCAGTATTAATAAATAATATTTCAAAATACATATTTTTTTAATAAAACACCTTCCATTCTATTCCATTTTTTAACCCCCCCCCCCAGCTTGAGCTGAAGCCCTTCAGATTCTCTTTTTTATTTAATTACTGTATTTCTTCGATTCTGAGACTCACTTTTTTCCCCCCATATACATCTCTAAACACAGGGTGTGTCTTACAATTGCAATTTTTTTTTTTTTTTTTCCCCGAATTTTCCCACGCTTTGCACAGCACCACACATTTTGTTTTTACGTGGAAACCCCACCTCCAAGTTTGATCATTATCGCATTCTCCAATTCCAATGGAGAATAAAGTGGCGTGGGTGATTTCACATGCTTTCGAAATGTGAAGCCACTGTTATTTCATTATAGTGGAGCTCACTGCGAAAACGAGGAAGTTTTGTTTGTATCTTCGAAAGTACGTAAGTGGAGTTACTGTATTTTATTAATTTTGATCCCTTTTTGCACATTAAAATGTCAAAAAGATTGCGCTACAAAGCCGCATTGAAACAAAAAATTAGCAAAAAATTGAAGCAAAAAGTTAGCGTATGCAAAAGAACATGGAAATAGAGCTGTGGGTCGACATTTTGATGTTAGTGAAGTAAATGTTCGTCATTGGAGAAATTATCGCAATTCCATATTTTTGTGCAAAGCAACAACCATATGCTTTACAGGGCCTAAGAAAGGAAGATTTCCACAAGTCGATGAAGCTGTGATACGTTTTGTAATGGACACACGCGCAAAAGGATTACCCATCACTCGACAAGCCATGCAATTGAAAGCCAGAGAAATTGGCAAGTCCCTCGGAATAGAGAAAATAATTTTTAAAGTCAGTCACGGCTGGTGCAACAGACTCGTGTCGTAGTGGATTATCGTTAAGGTGCTGAACATCTATATGTCAAAAAATTCCTGCATACTTTCAACAGAAGCTAATTAACTTTCAGCGACAGGTGATGAAATTAAGGAAAAAAAGGAACTATGAGTTTAGTCAAATTGGAAATGCTGATGAAACCCCGGTCTTCGATGCTATGCATCACCGCTGATAGTCAAAAGTTGCCACCATATTTAATTTTAAATCGAAAAACCATACCGAAGAATGAAAATTTCCCCCAAGATGTTATTGTGCATGCACAAAAATATGGATGGATGTCGGCAGAGCTTATGGAAGACTGGCTAAATGTTGTGTGGAATAGACCTCCTGGAAGTCTTCATAACCCACTCAGCATGCTAGTACTTGATGCATTTTGTGGACATTTGTCCGAACGAGTCAAAAATAAAATTGTGCAAAAACATGGTGACTTGGTTGTGATTCCTGGTGGCATGACTAGCCAACTGCAGCCACTCGACATATCAATCAACAAACTATTTAAGGATTACTAGAGAAAGGAATATGAATACTGGCTGTTGACCGACAATCTTCCGGAAAAATTTAAGAAAGCGTCGGCATCAAAATTGGCAAAATTGGTATCAACTGCTCGGAAGCTGATCCCAGAAAGAATAGTCAAGCACTCATTTAAAAAAATATTACATCACCAACGCTCTCGATGGCTCAGAAGATGATATATTATGGGATAATGAAGATAACGATGGCTCAGAAGAATCTGACCCTGAATGTGAAGTAGACTCTGATATTGATTCAGATGCAGATATTGACGGCTCAGAAGATTCAGAAGAAAGTGATGAATAACATACCTACTGATAAATACCAGTACTATTGTTATTAGTAAATTGAATTCAATTGTAATAAAAATATTTGTTAGATTTATTTTAGTGTTTTATTTTATTTATTTATTTTTTCTTAGAATCAGAGCGCTTTTTTCTGAAATTAAGGTGCGTCTTACAATTGATGACGTCTTGGAATTGAAGAAATATGGTAGGTCAAAAATGGCTCTTCACTCAAAAAAGATTGCCGACCCCTGGGTTAGGTAAATGGATAATTTGTGCAAGGTCATTAGTAATTGCAAAAGCATCAGCATCTTGACCAGCTGGGTCCATGTGACTAGAAAACAGAATCCAACTGTGGTTGTGTTAAAATTAAATCATTAAAGAAAATTACCTCACTGTTAGGAAATTTGGACTGGAGAGGTCAAGTTTCAAAGAAAGAAAGCCATTTATGTAGAAAACAAAACAAAATAAAATATAATAAACAAAGCTGACAAACAAATTAATCAGTTATAAATTTATTAAAGCAAGCCAAATGACATTAAATTAAAACAATGAGAATCAGTTTTGAACATACAGATTTGTGTGCATTTGTGCCCCTCCTCTTTGGCAGGTAGAGATGAATGGCAGAAAATGCACAGCCCTTTTTCTGTAATTTAATTTATGATTAATTTGTTTTACTTTAATTATTAGGTAATTTGGTTCATAGGAAGCAAAGTTTTTTTGCCTTTCCAAGTATGACTTGCACTTGAAAAGGGATTTTGAGTTCACTGAAGATGGACACAGGTGCAGATGATCCATTGCTGTCAACCTTAGAAAACCTGAATGCTGTATATGTCATGCATTTGAAAAATCATCAGATCGTGTTACAATACATAGCAAAGACGCTAAACATATCCTGTAAATGAATTCATCATGTACCTAGTTTGGTATATATTGTTACCCATTTTGCTCAAAAATTTCAGAAAAATGTTTACTGAGAGATTTAAATGCTGACCAGAAGGGGGAGACGGTGAATTCTACAAAGACAATTCTTGTGAAACTAGCTTAGGATTCTACTATCATTAAGTCTATTAACTGTTTGGTAACCATGGATTTGTTACCATGAGCCAGAGACCAAACAACTGCCCACGAAGTTCCACGAGCCAACAAAGTAATGGGATTGGTTTTTGGGTCATAGAAGGGGTGACATTTGTTGATTATCTTCAAATAATATTCACTTGTAAATCCATTACATGTGAGTATTGTTCTTCCTTGCTACTATATTTTCGTGTAGAGAACACTTGAGAAATTTTTAGAGAGCTTCTCCTTATGTATAACAGCATTTCTAATGCCAAGGCTCCTTGGCAAGGAGAAGCAGTCAACAACAGTCTACAATTTTAGGTTATAAATTGTTTCACTAACCTGTTCACGGGATATTATGTCTTCTAAATTACTGTGTTTCTTGCACTGAAAAAATATAAAAATTTTGAAGAGCAACACTTTGGGACAAATAATGATGCTGTTGAGAAGTTATTAGGAGAACAGTTGAGCAAGTTCTATGTTGGGGAATGTTGTATTAAGTGCACAGCATTTTCACATAGATGTTGACCGTGTTGAAGAAAAGTTAATTTCCACTTTGCTCCATCCTTTCGGTGGTAGTCCGGAAACTTCAAGTACAAAAGGGGTGGTGGGGGGGGAAGGTATGTGCCACTGTTTCATAACACTATTGGGACTGTGATCCATATTTTGGAAAATGGATGTGTCTAATATGAAACTAATGTGATGTATGACTGCTTTAAAGCCAATTTCCTTATGCTGGCTACTCCATTGAGCATTCCAGAGCATAAAGCAGTGTTCTTGATTTCAAAGCTTACAAGCCAGTGACAGATCCTGGGCCATTTGTTTATATTAACAGAAAAGATTACAAAAACAAAAGTACAAATAAACTGTAATCTATCATTATCATACAAAATTAAAATGCAGATTTTGGTAGTGTTGTCTGCAGAGTAGCAGGGCAATGCAATTTTGGCACCAGGTGCATGGATGGTAAAACTTAATAGCTGTGTTATAGCAATTAAAAAAAAAAAAAAAAAAGTTTAGTTAACAAAACCCTTTTCTGTTTATGCTCCAGGTTAAAACCCATTGAATCCCATTTTTGTATACCTTTAAAAAGGGATAGTCAGTGTCATGTTGAGGTAAATGCAGGTAAATTCAGTGTGAGTACTGCTATCAACAAACAATCTAATATTACACTCAAAAAGCAAACAGTGTGAAACCAAACAGCATAGAGTCATCGATGATATTGCTTATATTATTTCATATATGCATCTGTTGAAGGTTTTTTTTTTTTTTTTTGCATTTCCATTTATGTTATAAATTATTTTATGATTCTAACAAGAGGAGAGTAGGATTAGTTAAATTTTTTTGGAGATAATATCAGAGAATGAAACAGGAGTAACAGAAGATCAGAATATAATTTTTGCCATCTCCATTTCAATTTGTTTGAAGGCCAGGAATATTAGCACTATATTTATGGAATAAAATCTCCCCCAGAATTTTTAAGCAACAACCACAACAGGGATGAATATGCATCCAAGTGGGGAGAAGAGCTGAATGTATGCCCCTTTTGTGTATGTTAATAAAATGAATAGAAGCATATCTTTTATATCTACAGTAAACAGGGAACACAAAGGTCATAATTGAATCACAGGACCAGAAGCAAAAAAAAAATAAAATAAAAGCAATGAAAAACAAATATTTTAAGAAAATTAATAAAATGAATAGAAGCATATCTTTTACATCTACAGTAAACAGGGAACACGAAGGCCATAATTGAATCACAGGCCAGAAGCAAAAAAAAAATAATAATAATAACAGCAATGAAAAACAAATATTTAAAGAAAGTGTTGGTGCGCTTTTTGTTGTGTTTAATGAAAAAAATGGCACAAATCTTAGCTTTATTTGTAAGCAGTCATGTTCTGGTTTAAAATTACACCTGGAAAATACAAAAAATAGTCAACAAAAATAACATGGTGAATAATTCAAAATTGTATGGGTTTTTGTTTGTTTGTTTGTTATTTGGTTTTTAGGAGCATTAGCAACTAAGGCCATATTACTCCAGGGATATGCGATGGTCATTCCCTGACATTTCCGTATTTTATATGGGTTTTCAAAGCCAAAATCAATTCACCATGTTTCAGTGCATCATCACCAAAACTCTGCTTTGATAACTTCATTTATTTGTAGTGAAGTTGGGAGTAGTCAGATTATGATTATAAAAAAAAACTAAATCATTTTACAGGCAAATCACATAAATGCTGTGATAGCTTGTTAACTTAGGGTTAAAACAAAAATGTCAACATGTACAGTTTATGTACCATTAAAATAAAAAAAAAAATAATAATAATAATAAAAATAAACATAAATACAGCCACTCCCCGACTTCGCAGGGGTGGCATTCCACGAAACTCTACATTAAGTTGGGATTTTCCTAAATTCCGACTTACAAAATTCAATCAAATTTGTGAGTGCTGCCTGAGCACTCGCAAATTTGATTGAAGCAAAAAAATAAATGTTCGACGAAGTGTAAATAGAATTTTTTATTTCATGCGTAGGAAAAGTTACAAAAATTTCAAAATTATAAAATTACAAAAGGAGAGAGGAGATAGGCATAACATCAGCAAGTTTTACCTTTTGAGCACCGTTGCCAGAATTAACTCTGCAGCTGCAGAATTGGCACTTTAATGTTTTGGAAACCAGTGCGATGCTTGAACCTATTAAACAACCCATTGCTTGCCACGAACTTGGCTTGGGGTTCGCCACACTAATCTTTAATATCTTCATAAATACTTGTTGCTTTTGCTTGAATGGCCATTGCACTCGGGATCACTTGCTATGGAATCTGATTTTCCATCCATATTATTAATAGCTTTTCCATCTTCGATATAGCACCTGAACGCTGTTTTGTGATCACTAGGCATCTTGAATGCATTGATCCTTTAACATGTTCTTTTATACACGCACTGTCCCTTAAAATAATATTCACTGTTGAAGCAGTGAGACCTAATTCTGTGCAATAGATGACAAATTTTGTCCTGTTTCGTACTTCTTAATTAATCATCTTCATTTCTAAATCAATTTTGTTTTGTTTCTTAGCACTGCCAGCACTTGCACTTTCTGTTGGTCTCTTTCCCTTCACCATTGTAATAAGTAAATAGGAATGAAGAAAAGATTCTGAAAATTTATTTGTTTTTTATATGATTGAAGATTTCAGTGAAGGGGAACTCACTTCACCATAATACAGTAATGTAAAAACCCACGGAATTCCAGTTATCAGTATTATCTTTTTAAGTTTGCATCAGCCAGCAAAAACTTACATAAAGTCGAATTTCCATAAGTTGAGTATTACGTTAGCCGGGGAGTGGCTGTACTGTAGTAATGGAATTTTTAGGCATTGAAATGTGTATGGGCATTACTCATTATTAGCTGACTTAAAAACCAAGAAATTAGTGGATATTTTAAGTTTCATTAGTATGGCATCGGCACATTTTGAGTTCCTGTTAAGTTAATTTCAAAAATTGTAAAGAAATGTTTCACATTTAGGGAGGCTACTCCACTCCATTTTAATTATTTTAAGCTGAAAGATTTAAAAAATTAATAGTCAAAACAAATCTTTTCTAAGCATAGTGTTAAACTGAAAAGCAACAAAAGTATCTATGCTAGAGCACCCTGTGTAATGTAACTTCCTGTGATGTTTCGTTGAAAATGCCGCCTCCGTAGCCAGGTGGGAAGGAGCAGCAGTGCATAGCACACGCTTCTTGATTAGACCGGTGTTCGAGCCCGTCACCACCAAATACGGAGGATGCGGAAAGGTCAGGGAATGACCACCGCATATCCCGGAGCAATATGGCCTTAGTTGCTAATGCTCCTAAAAACCAAATAACATAACATAACATTTGTTGAAAAACTGGCAGTGGTGTGGATAAAGAGTATCGTGAACTGAACAGGGCAAATGATATAGTAATGGCAGAATGCTCAGCACTGAACATTTAGGACTGATCTTTTATTTAAATAACTTGTCTTCTTTCAGAGAGTGGTTCAATACTACTTTAATTCACTTTTCCACTTGCAACTTATTTTTACACTCTTATACATCTGTTTTTGCTATACCCTTTTCTTTTTTATAAATGCATGCACACACACACACACGGAACATGAGTGTGCATGCGCGTGCGCGCACACACACAAACACACACACACACTACCCTATCATTGCCCTCATATGTAGCACAGTTGGTAGAATCACGCTGGGTGGAAATTACCTCAGTTCGAGTCCCATCAATGACGAGGAATTTTTCATAATGTGTTAGTCAGTCTGAGGCGAGGGTAGCATGGTTTTTCTCCCAGAAACTCGAGTTTTTTTGTCCAGCAAACAGAAAATCGACCACCGAACATGCAATTTGCATACAGTATGCATGGAGCAATATGGCCTTGGTCATTAATGCTCCTAAAACCCTACTGCAACAAAAACAACAGCCCTCCCATTAATATCTGGACACTCCTTTGTTGGTTGGTCACATCCTGCCCAAGCACCACATTTGGCTCAACTATAAATATGCTCATAGGTCTTCAAGAAGACAACAGTACAGTTGTGAATGCAAGATGCCTCGGTTGATGGAGAACAGACTTCTGGTGCAAAATGATAATAGGGTGCCACATAAGCAGTCGGTCTGTATATGAAAGTTCAGCAGCACTGAAGATCCCTAGGTTGATATTATCTTTCAATAGTGCTGAAACCGTCATGAAATGTGATAGAAGAGCCCTGCAAAGAATTGTCCGCTCAGAATGCAGGTTAGCGTAGCATGCACAGGCACTTGATGGAATGATTGGGACACATGGCAATACCAGTACAGCCACAGGATACTACATGATATGAGTTACCACCATAGCCTACTAGAGTACAGGCTGCGGCACAAAATCAAGACTGTGGCAATAGTAGCTTGAAAGTCTCATTTGGGCTAAGAAATATTGAGACAATATGATTTTACAATATAAAATTTAAAAAGATGCTTTTTTTTTTCCAAATTTGGAAAATTCTTTTCCAGATCTGCTAAAGAAAATAAAATGCTTATACTTGAAGTATATATAGGAAAAATTTCATTTCAGTTAACTAAGTGGCTAATATTTCTAACTGTCAAGATATTTCTGCTTACATTGTAAACTTCAGATTAAGTAATGCAGAATGAAATAATATGAAATCTGAGCTAAATAAGACAGTTTTGATATCCACATTTTATTATGGTATACATGCCCAGAACTCACATTAATTTCAGCAGTTTTTTAAATTGTAAATTGTAAATATCAAAATCATATTGTCTTATTTGCCTTGGCCCAGACAAGACTTTCAAGTAACACCTACAATTGCCACCATCTGTGGTTACCATGGTTGTGCTGCCATCTAGCTTAGTGTAAGCCCTTCTGTTCTTGGACCATAGACCCATGGAAAGCTGTGCTTTGGAGTGACAAATCACAGTACATGGTCTACCAGTTGAGCCTGGATGCTGTGGGTGCTCAGAGAAAGCTATCTGCAGGACTATATTCCCAACAATGAAGTTCGGCTGTTTTTCGTGGTTTGGCTTTGGATCATTGTTTTGTACAAAGGCACTGCCAAGGTCTGTCTAGATGTCCTGGACAGTAATGAATTACCTACATTGTGGTAGCACATCATGAAGGCTCATACCTGTATCAGCAGTGCTCCACATCTGTTTATGTTGCGACTGGTTTGAGGACATGCATGTGGAAATGTTGTACTGGCCAGCACAGAGCCCTGACTTCAATTCTGTAGAGAACTTTGGGATGAATTGGATCGTTGAGTGCATATGAGGAAAGACTGCCCAAAAAACAAGAGATGAATTGGTTACCTTTTTGAAGGCTGAATGGTGGAGAGTTCCCCCCAGACACTAGAGGCTATCATAAAGGCTAAAGTTGCAGCATGTGTTATTAGTTTTTCTGTAAATAAAAGTTATTTATAGATATACCGGTGTCTGAACATTAATGGTAGGGCTGTGTGCGCATGCAGTATTATGGAAATGAAAATCTGACACATGATTTCCATATCCAAGATTACAGTACTAGTAACACTCTAACAGTCCTAAGCAAAGCTCTAAATTGACAGAGAGTTTACTTGAGTAGCACATTGAGGTAATCACAGGACTAGCACATGTGGGATATACAAATAAATGACAGCAACAAAACTATGCAATTTAAACGAAGTTATTGCTCTGCAGTATTAATATTTTGAGCAAGATATAATAACTAGTAGCAATCAGAACCAGAATTATTACTGAAAATTAACTGCTATTTCCTGCATTCTTCTGCTATGAATGGAAGCCTTGTGGTGTTAAGGCTTCCATTCGTAGCAGTAACAGATACACAGATTTGCAATAGTGACAGATACACAGTTACTATTGTGCATAGTTTGGATTGATACAGTTATTCTTACATTTGGTGCTCTGTTATATGTTGACACTCCTTTGAGTTGAGCATAACTTGCTGCAGTCGTATCTGCTTTAATAACATTATTGCTAATTCACATCCCCGCCAATATCGCTTGAAGCTTATGAGATATCCCTTCGAATAAGTGAAACATGCAGTGTCAATAGACCTACTGTTGCTGAGAATTCTGTTCTGGAGGGAATCACTGGTGAGCACATGCATTTTTTATTTAGTGTAATATTTTTAACTGAATCACATGCTGGAATATGCAAAATAGTTAGAACCTCTAGTATTAAATATAACATTCCAGAACAACTGTCTATTGCATGATAGCTGACCGGGTTAGCCGAGTGGGTCAAGTACCTGCCCGGCAACCCAAAGGTCGCGGGTTCGATTCCCGCCTCGGGCTTGGATCAAAGTACTGCAAAAACCTTGGGAGGTGCAATATGGCCACAGAAGCCGATGCGCCAACAACTACCAAATCAAAAAAAAAAAAAAAAAAATGCATGATACATCTAGGCATGACACATCACCATAAGCCACTTGGTTCCCATTTACGACTAAGAAATATATATATATTAGCATTAGCATTAGTAGAGGCATTTGATGCAAGAAAGCAAGCTTATGCAGCATCAGCCAAAAAAAAAAAAAAAAAAAAAAACCACTTCCACTTCACCCCTCTGTTCGTTCAAAATACCTGTCCAGCTAAGCCTTAAACTTATTTAGTCTATCAACTTCCACGCCAAGCGATGGAAGTCTGTTCCACCAACCAACCACTCGCTGGCTAAAGGCAAATTTCCGCACGTCTGTCCTACATCTGTCTTTCCTCAATTTGAATTTATGCCCTCTCAGGTGATTATTCTGAGCAAGAGGAAGAATCGCATCAGCATTGAGCATGCTCAAACCATTCAATGCTTTATACACCTCTATCAGATCACCTCGCTGGTGCCTAGTCTCCAGACACTGTAATTTGCAAAACTTAAGCCTTTCTTCGTAAGAGCACCCCTTTATTCCATACACTAATCTTGTTGCCCTTCTCTGTACTCGTTCCAGCAGCTCTACATCCTTCTTGAAATGAGGCCTCCAGACCTGTATACAGTACTCTAGGTTTGGCCTGACCATTGCCTTATACAAGGGAATAATCACCTCCTTATCCCTACTAGAAAAATTCCTATATATCATTGACAATACACCATGAGCTACTCTTGCAGCCTGTCTGCACTGCTCAGAGAACTTCATATCTGTCTGCACAACCACCCCCAGGTCCCTTTCATTCTCTACCACTGTCAGTGTAGTACCACAGAGTTGATACGTTGCTCTGGGGTTGCTGTTTCCCATGTGTAGTACTTTACATTTGTCAATGTTAAACTTCATTTGCCACCTCTCAGCCCATCTGCTCAACCTTTCCAGATCCTGTTGCAGCAGCATAGTGTCAGTAGTGTCCTTGACAACCCTGCCTACCTTTGTATCGTCTGCAAACTTCGACATTAAACTTGATATACCATCATCAATATCATTTATGAATACAGAAAACAATAATGGACCCAACACTGAGCCCTGAGGGACTCCACTAATAACATTAGTCCACGATGAGCAGTGTCCATTGATTACCACTCTCTGTCTTCTCCCCCTTAGCCACCCCTTTATCCACAGCAGCAATTTGCCTCCAATGTCACACTGCTCCAATTTGTGCAGCAGTCTTCCATGTGCAACACTATCAAAAGCCTTTCTAAGATCCAAGTATATAATATCAAAGTTATTCCCTGCATCCAGTTCCTTTGTGACTGCATCATAGCATCCAATCAAATTGGTCAGGCAAGACTTCCCCTTAACAAAACCATGCTGTGTCCGAGCTATAACTGAAGTCTTGTCTAAATGATCCTGCAGTGCTTCTTTAACTAGTGCCTCCATTAATTTTCCTTGAACAGAAGTTAAACTCACAGGTCTATAATTGCTTGTGTCAGCCTTTGATCCTCCTTTGTGAATTGGGGTCACATTTGCACATCTCCAGCCTGTGGGTACCTCCCCTGAGTCCAAGGAAGCTCTCATAATATGGCTAAGGGTTTGCTTACTTCCTCTGCTGCCTCCTTTAATATAACTGGATAGATCCCATCCACCCCAGGTGCCTTTCTTGTGTTTATCTTCAACAGTTTCTCCTCCACTTTACTCTCAGTTATTACAAGATTCTCTAGCTTACTGCTAGAGTTGAATACACCCCTGGCTTTCCCCTCGCTAAATAACTCCTCATGTGTGAATGTCGATGCAAAATATTCATTTAGTTTGTTAGCTACCTGAGCAGGATCATCAACAGTTGACCCATCGATATCAAGTGGACCAATCTGATTCATCCCCTTCCTTCTAGAGTTTACATACGTAAAGAACTCTGCTGTTTTTCTTTGCATCCCTTGCCAAAGATTTCTCGTACTCTGCCTTCGCCTGCCTAACCTCCTTTGTAACTTGGTTACAGATCAACTTGTATCTATCTTAGGCTTCTGTGTCATGTGTTAATTTGTATGTATCCCATGCATGTTTCTTCTCTGCCATATGCCTCATCAGTTCATCTGACATCCATTTAGGCCTAAACCTTGAACAATATTTCTTAGTTGGTATGTAAAGCCTAGTAGCTTCCAAGATAAGTTCTTTGAATGCTTCCCATTTTGCATTTGCTGTTGGTAACAT
The DNA here is from genome assembly GCF_048544385.1 of Mastigoproctus giganteus. Classification (NCBI taxonomy): domain Eukaryota; kingdom Metazoa; phylum Arthropoda; class Arachnida; order Uropygi; family Thelyphonidae; genus Mastigoproctus; species Mastigoproctus giganteus. Next base: position 212,202,436 of record NC_143580.1, on the reverse strand, counting down.
CATCAGTTGGTCCCACTGTATAGAATTTAAATACTGTCTCAGTCCATCGTAGTCGCCTTTACGAAAGCAATAACCCTTCCCTTTACCCCTAATGGTAGTTACCTCTTTGAGTAAATCCCACTTCAGCACACTGTGATCACTGCCACCTAGTGGTTCCTTTATCTGGAGATTCTTAATGCTTGAAGAATCACTACTGATAATCAGATCAAGAGTATTACTCCCTCTAGTTGCCTCCCGAACATGCTGATGTAGAAAACAGTCATCCAATAAATCCACAAAAGCCTTGCTAGTGTGTGAGTGACCAGCCCCCAAACTCCAGTCAGTATCTGGGAAATTAAAATCTCCCATTATAAGACTCTCTGATTTACTGGCCCACTCTATTTCCCTGTACAGTTTCTTATTATACTCATCAGAGTCATTAGGCCTATAGCACACTCCTACTCTCAATTTTGATCTCCCAATGCTTATGTCACACCAAACTGACTCGACACTGCACTGTCCAGCGATGTCCACTGGACATCGCTGGACAAATCCAAGGAAGCTTCACTTCCTTGGATTTTATGTATTTCTTAACTAATAGCATAACCCCTCCTCCCTTCCTATCCAGTCTATCCTTTCTATAGACGTTGTCCCCAAATTCCAGTTCTGCATTCCTTATATCTGTGTGACACCAAGTCTCTGATATCCCAACAATATCTGCCTTTGATGTTTTGAGCAATACCTCAAATTCATCAAATTTATTTAATAAACCTCTAGCATTGGTGTACACGCAAGTATACACGCACCTATTTCTATTTTTAGCTACCCTAACACAACCCATGTGTTTACTTGTACCGCAATGACTCCCAGCAGTCTCTGAAATATCCCGAATTTTGTTTTTCAGGCTTCTGCTCATTCCAATAGAAGCAGTTCAAGAATCTCTGTCACCTCTGCCAGTGGCTACTGTTAATCTAAGTGGCAACTGTTAATTTAATATTCCAGGACAATTTAACGAGGCTTGGTGTATAAAGTAATTGTCAGGTGACTGTTGGTACGTTTATTTACTGCAAGTTTCAAGGACAAAGTTACCTGGGTATTGTTACTTGTAATTCATTGGGTGTTTTTTTTTTTTTTTTTGCCATAGCTCACTGATTCTAAAATATATGTCATGTATGAGGTTTTCCCCTTTTTGCTCTTCATAAGAGAGTATGGTAAATTGAGACAAGTCCCCCCCCCCCCCATTTATCTTCCCTTGATTCTGTCCAAGATAAAATTGTCTGGGTATATTCAAGGGTAAGATAGTTTAGGTTAGATGGTAATAACCTTACATTGCTGTTTCTTTATTGTTTTATTTTATTTATTTATTATTTTTTTTTATTCTTTGTTCAGGATAGTTCAACTGAAAATCAAATTAGAATGTCAAGTGCAGAGCAGTCAAGTATACCATCTTCATTAACAGAAATATCTGCTACAACAGGACCACAGATTGTTATAGATCCTGATATCCAGCAAATGCTAGAAAAACAGGAAATAAGTCGGCCTCGTGCTCCACTTGTCCACACAGTCAGCATAGTAATAGAACCTGTTGATGTGGATGAGGCTGAACCTGATAAAGTTGAGACTCTGGAAGACACAGATGAGAAAAGTAAGAAGGAAATTATATATAATATTTCTATGATTTATTCTATATAAATTACAGAAAAGTTTCACAGGTATTGTGTTACCTTTAGTTTGTACCCCATTTTTTGCAAATTCTTACTCTAATCCTCCCTACTACATACTCTTACTATATACTTTTGACTTCTTACTTGTACTTTTAGAAATGTTGGTGCAGCAGAGACTGACTTATCCAGGTTTGAAATCACACACAGTGAAAGTGTATCTGAATTTAAAGCTATGTGTATGCTAACAGTACATTTTAGAGCAAAGGATAAGTTTCAGAATCAATTTAAAAAATATTCACTATAAAAAAGCAAATGTTCAACAATCTACAAAGCATTAAGAATACAAAATGCATTAAGCATTTTTTAACTCTTTTAATCTAGAAGTACAGAAAGCAAGTCCTAGTGATTATGCTTCTTATACATTCAGTTCAAATACGTTAAAGCGTCTCTTGATTTAACTTGCTCCAGTTTCTGTGTTTTCAATTAATATGTCCATGACCAGTTATGACTAGAGTCACTCAAAAACAAATAAACGAGGTAGTGTTCTAAACAACTATGGTGAATGCTAGTTTGACTGGAATTTCTGGGTTGGTCACTCACACACTAGCAAGGCTTTTGTGGATTTATTGGATGATTGTTTCCTACATCAGCATGTTCGTGCGGCAACAAGAGGGAGCAATACTCTTGATCTGATTATCAGTAGTGATTCTTCATGCATTATGAATCTGCAGATAAATGAACCACTAGGTGGCAGTGATCACAGTGTGTTGAAGTGGGATCTACTCAAGGAGGTAACTACCATCAGAGGTAAAGGGAAGGGTTTTTGTTTTCGTAAAGGCGACTATGATGGTCTGAGATAGTATTTAAATTCTATACAGTGGGACCAACTGATGATGTTACCAACAGCAAACTCAAAATGGGAAGCATTCAAGGAACTAATCTTGGAAGCTACCAGGCTTTACATACCAACTAAGAAATATTGTTTAGGGTTTAGGCCTAAATGGTTGTCAGATGAACTAATGAGACATGTGGCAGAGAAGAAAAATGCATGGAATACATACAAATTAATGGGTGACATGGAAGCCTATGGTAGATATAAGTTGGTCTGTAACCAAGTCACAAAGGAGATTAGGCAGGCAAAGGCAGACTATGAAAAATCCTTGGCAAAGGATGCAAAGAAAAACAGAAAAGAGTTCTTTACCTATTTAAACTCAAGAAGGAAAGGGATGAATCAGATTGGTCCACCGGATATTGATGGTTCAACAGTTGAGGATCCTGCTCAGGTGGCTAACAATCGAAACGAGTATTTTGCATCTACATTCACGCATGAGGAGTTATTCAGGAAGGAGAATGACGTAGGTAAAGTAAACATTGGCAGTGAGCTAGATGATTTTGTAATAACTGAGAGGAAAGTGGAGGAGAGATTGTTGAGGATAAACATAAAAAAGGCACCTGGGGTGGATGGGATCTATCCAGTTATATTAAAGGAGGCAGCAAAGGAAGTAAGCAAACCCCTAGCCATAATTATGAGAGCTTCTTTGGACTCAGGGGAGGTACCCATAGACTGGAGATGTGCAGATGTAACCCCAATTCACGAAGGAGGATCAAAGGCTGACACAATTAATTATAGACCTGTTAGTTTAACTTCTGTTCCAGGTAAATTAATGGAGGCACTGGTTAAAGAAGCACTGCAGGATCATCTAGACAAGAATTCAGTTATAGCTCAGACGCAGCATGGTTTTGTTAAGGGCAGGTCTTGCCTGACCAATTTGATTGGATACTATGATGTAGTCACAAAAGAACTGGATGCAGGAAATAACTTTGATATTATATATTTGGATCTTAGAAAGGCTTTTGATACTGTTTCACATGGAAGACTGCTGCACAAATTGGAGCAGTGTGGCATTGGAGGCAAATTGCTGCTATGGATAAGGGGATGGTTGAGTGGCAGAAGACAGAGAGTGGTAATCAATGGACACTGCTCAACGTGGACTAATGTTATTACTGGAGTTCCTCAGGGTTCAGTGTTGGGTCCGTTGTTGTTTTCGGTGTTTATGAATGATATTGATGATGGTATATCAAGTTTAATGTCCATGTTTGCAGATGATACAAAGGTTGGCGGGGTTGTTAAGGACACTACTGACGCTATGCTGCTGCAACAGGATCTGGAAAGGTTGAACAGATGGGCTGAGAGGTGGCAAATGAAGTTTAACATTGACAAATGTAAAGTACTACATATGGGAAACAGTAACCACAGATCATCATCATCATCATCATCAGCCATTTTCAATCCACTACAGGATGAAGGCCTCTCCAGCAACTTTCCAGGCCGACCAGGCTAGCCGAGTGGGTAAAGTACCTACCCGGCAACCCAAAGGTCGCGGGTTCGATTCCCGCCTCGGGCTTGGATCAAAGTACTGCAAAAACCTTGGGAGGTGCAATATGGCCACAGAAGCCGATGCGCCAACAACTACCAAAATCAAAAAAAAAAAAGCAACTTTCCAGTTCCTTCTGTTTTGAGCACTGGCCATCCATTTACTCTTTGAGTAATAACCACAGAGCAACGTATCAACTCTGCGGTACTACACTGACAGTGGTGGAGAATGAAAAGGACCTGGGGGTAATTGTTTCAGGCAGATATGAAGTTCTCTGAGCAGTGCAGACGAGCTGCAAGAGTAGCTCATGGTGTCTTGTCAATGATATACAGGAATTTTTCTAGCAGGGATAAGGAGGTGATTATTCCCTTGTATAAGGGAATAATCACCTCCTTATCCCTCAATGGTTAGGCCACATCTTGAGTACTGTATACAGGTCTGGAGGCCTCATTTCAAGAAGGATGTAGAGCTGCTGGAACGGGTACAGAGAAGGGCAACAAGATTAGTGAATGGAATAAAGGGTTGCTCTTACGAAGAAAGGCTTAAGTTTTGCAAATTACAGAGTCTGGAGACTAGGCACCGGCGAGGTGATCTGATAGAGGTGTATAAGGCTTTGAATGGTTTGAGCATGCTCAGTGCCAATGGGATTCTTCATCTTGCTCAGAATAATCACCTCAGAGGGCATAAATTCAAATTGAGGAAGTACGGATGTCGGATAGATGTGCGGAAATTTGCCTTTGGCCAGCGGGTGGTTGGTTGGTGGAACCGACTTCCATCACTTGTTGTTGAAGTTGATAGCCTAAACAAATTTAAGGCTGAACTGGACAGGTATTTCGAACGAACGGGGGGGGGGGGGGGTGAAATGGGAGTGGGGTGTGTTTTTTTTTTTTTTTTTTTTGGCTGATGCTGAATAAGCTTGCTTTCTTGCATCATATGCGTCTACTAATGCTAATGCTAAAGGGATATCTGAAGACAAGGTTGCATATTCTTTGAAAAGAAAATAAGCAAGCATGAGTTGCACAGAGACAGTTCTCGAGAATGGTGTGTGAATTTTTTCTTCTGGGCTGTTAGCAAAGTTCAATAACTTTACTGGTCTGCAGGGATGGTTTCTTGGATAATGCTCTGAGGCATTACAAGGTGTAGACGATATGTCTGAAGACAAGGTTGAGGTTGTTTTCATACCTCCAGATATAATCGTACTGTTCCAAACTGTGGATCATATATTGCAAATTTCAAATGCTTTACCATATGTGAACATTTTCTAGAGCAGTTAGTCAAACTGTGGATGAACAAGTTCTAACTAAAACAGTTCTGGAAGTAATTCAACATCTTAAAGACATAAATATGAGGTGAGGCTATTAAATAACAAGACTGTGCATGCAACCACTACACACCAAGCCCCACCTGAAACAAAGGCACAGCTGTTGATCTTGAACTTTTCCCTAGTTGTCTGCCATGTCATGTTCCAGCATTCACTTTGCAGTGAGATGTGTTTTCATTACCTTGTGTTTTTGCAGTTTTCTGGAAAAATGACAGATTAAAAAAAATCAAACAACAAATCAATCTCAATTTTTTAACAAAGCTAAAAAAACACCAACTGAAAGTTGAGTCGTCAAGTTTATGGGTAGGATACTATGTCAGGAGCTCGTGTTTGAATGGCATAAAAGATTTTTAGAAGGGAGAAAGAACATGGTAGACAATGAACGGCCAGCCTCTCTGGTACCCATGAAAAGTGATGGGTACTGTTCTTAGACAAATTTTAACTCAAAATTTAGGTATGAGAAAAGTGTATACCAAGATGGTGCCAAAAATTTTGAAAAAGAATTTCAAAGAATTTCATTTGAAGAAAATCCAGACTTTCTGAGTACTGTAATTACTTGCAATGAAAGAAACCCAAAAACTAAAAGATGGTCAATGCAATGGAAGACAAAACTATCCTCAGACCAAAAAAAGCAAGAATGCCAAAATCAAAAATAAAAACCATGCCTTTTGTTTTCTTTGATATTAAAGGAATTATTATGGCTGAATACGTCCCACCAAACTATCAATCAAACATACTACAATGAAGTTCTGACCAAGCTGCATGAAAAAATTGAGGAGACCTGAATTGTGGAAGGATGGGTGGATGTTCCTTCAAGACAGTGCTCCAGCAAGCAATGTGCTCCCTGTTTGCCAAAAAACAAATCCGTTTGTGTGTGTGTGTGTGAACATGCACCATGATTTTTTTTTTTTTTTTTTTTTTCCTCATCCCTAAGCTGAGAAGTGTGCTTAAGGGAACCCATTTTCAGTCCATTGAAGGCATTCAAAACAAAATGACCAAAATGTTAAAAGGGCTTACAGAAGATGACTTACAGAACTGTTTCTGTGCTTGGAATAGTGTATGTGCAAGCCCAATGCAATTATTTTGAAGGGGATAACTTGTAAGGCACAAAATATTTAATTATATTTATTTTATTTCAGCAGTCTAATTTAATAGCCACACCTTGTATTGTTGAAACCTAGAATGAAGTTTCAGGCCTGTATAGATGGTGTAGCTCTTGATGCTAGCACAATGGTTATAATCACCATCCTTCTACATTATGTGGGAAAAGGCTGGGGTTCAAATTCTATCAGTGATACAAGGAACTTTTATGGACTTTTTCATGCCTTGGCTGTTTCATTTCCTGAAAACTCAGGTTTAATGGGTGCTCCTATGTTACTGAAAAAGTGTGCGTGCGTGCGTACAACCCACTTTGTTTAGGATTGTGTTAGAGGCAAGTTTGTGTTCTTAACTACTATTTAGTATTAGCAAATGCAAATGATGTAAGAAAGCATGCTTATATAACATCAGCAAACAAAAGAAAGAAATAATCTCTTGTCCCCTCTCACAGTTTGTCTAATTCTTCTCAAATTTATTTAACCTAACCAACGTTCACATCAACATATGGAAATTTGTTCCAATAATCAACCATCTTTCCTCTATTTGAATTTATGCCCCTCATATTATAATCTCAGCAAGAGGAAGAATGCCCTCACCGTTGAGCTTGCTCAACGGTGAGGGCATTCTTCTCAGGCACTTACAAGGTGATTTGCTCCAAACAAGGTGATTACAAGGTGATTTGCAACAAACAAGGTGATTACAAGGTGATTTGCTCAATCAAATCACCTTGTAAGTGCCTAGTCTTCAGATGCTGCAGTTTGCAGGACTGAAGCATTTCTTGGTAAGATTACTCTTTTGTCCCTCACTTAGATTTCAGCAAATGCTTTGCTGAAACCTAAGTAAGCAGTGTTGAAATTAGAAGTATTTCCTACATTCAGCTCATGAGTGACTATTAAAATAGCTAAGCAGGTTGGTTAAACATCATTTTACCTTTACAAAACCATACTGTGTTTCCTTCAGATGTGTGCACTATGGTTGAGAGTGCAGCAGTTCCCTACACTCAAGCCAGACTAATCAATCGGTAGTTATTCATTTCACCATATGTATTGGCGATACATATGGTACTTTTCCAGTCCAAAGGAATAAACTCTTTTGAGTCTTGTGACGACCTCATAATTAACCTCAGTGGTTTAGTGCACTCTCTTGCTGCTGCCCTCAAAATTATTGGGTGTGTGTGCGCGCCATCAGCTCCGGGATCCTTACCCACTTTTAGGCTTTTTCTAATAAATAATCTGAAGTTTCAATATTGCTAATTTCATGCTTTTCAGCTACACTCATACAATTTCTCTTGAAAGATTTTTCATCTGTAAACGTTGATGTAAAGCATCTGTTCAATTCATATGCAATATCAGCTGAATTATCTAAAACTTTCCTGCACCCATTATACTCTATTATATTATGATCTAATGCTTTCTTCTATTTGTGTTCACATGCATGAAAAACTTTTTATGCCTGCTGTTTTCTCTTTTTAGCCAGAAATTTCTTATAATCTGCCTTTGCCAACTTATTGCCTTCTACCTTAAATACAGATACATTCCCAAGACTGATATACATTCATGAGTCAAAATGTTATGACCACCCCTGTCGCCATGAGTGAACACATCCTGCAGCACCTACAGGTGATGTCACCAACTGGCGCAGCATGTATAGTGATGATAGTGAGTCAGTATGATGCCCATGCAATGGGAAAAGGGAAGGACCTGATAGAGTTTGAATGGGGAATGATTTGCAGCAGTAGGAAGACAGGGGACAGTATCTCAGCAACCACAAGCATTGTTGGCTGTTTGAGGGCCACCATAGTGAGGGTAGGTGAAAATGGTCCAAAGAGGGACACACCACCACCTTCTATCCTGGGACAGGGAGATGAATAGTAGTCGGCACGTGATGTCCAAGGCATCAGATGGCTCGTGATTGCTCAATTAATGGCAGACCAGGGCATACAGAGAAATGTTTCTAAGCACACTATCCAGCAGATGCTCTTGTGGGTAGGCCTACAGAGTAGGCAATCTGTTCGTGTGCCCGTGTTGACCAACCATCACACCTCTGCCTGTAGTGGGCACTGGAGCACCATTCCTGGACACTGGACAGGAGTCACCTGGTCTAATGAATCAAGGTTCCATCTGTATCATTCTGGTGCATATCTAATGGCAGGTAGGTAAACAGGCTGGCAGTAGTGGTATCATGGTTTGGGGGATGTTTCCACGGAGATCACTGGGTCCCATCACTGCCTGATTCTACCTCAGCATTATTTTGGACCAAGTTTTACCCTACGTGGCGGCCATGTTTCCACATGGCACTGACCTTTTTCAACAAGGCAGCATCCCTTGTAAAAGGCCTGCATTGTGCAGGAATGGGCCCAGGCATTTTCTGTGCTCCCCCTAGCTGCAAATTCCTCCGACATCAATCCCATCAAACATTTGTGCGGTCAGTGGAATGCGGCATTCACTAGTCCACACCAGTGACTCACTGTTACCAAAACTCTGGGATGTCCTTCTGTTCAGCTGGTCAGGGATAACTGAGGACACCTGCAGTTTCAAGGAGTTGGTGCCAGGCTGGGTGCAAGTGGTTGTCACTGCGAAAGGCAGCCATCACTCTTAGGTGGTCATAATGTTTTGGCTCTTGACTAATTTTCAGTCAGTTCTTGATAGTATTGATCTAGTCTTGATATTTTGCTCTATAGTTACTATATAACTTTCCTTAAAATTATTATATATATATTTTTTAAATTATCATATTACAGTAGACCGTCGAAAATCCAAACAAGCCAGCATTTATTTATTTTTTATGCTGGTGCCATAAAATCACAATAAATCCTGGTTATTGTGGTCACATTTACAAATTGAATTTTGATTCTATTAGACGGCAGTTCTAATAGGCAAAAATTGGAAGAATATTATCCAGGGGCTATAAAAATGAAGATATAAAGCCCAAATTTACACCTCTTTTTCCCCCTTAGCTAATTAACAAAATTAAATGATACATGAAAATTGAAAGAATAGTATCCACAGGTTAGCAAAATAAAAAAAAAAAATATGCTTACATATTTAGCTTAATTAATATACGTACAGTATTAAGTAAACATAACACTTTGTAATCTGATATTTCCGTTCACTGACATTTTTTTTTATTTTTGGGTTATAAAATCTAAAATAGTAAAAAAAAAGTTAAGCATCAATCAATAAAAAAAGAACATGGCACACAGAAATTGCAGCTAGCACGATATGTACAAGTGAGATAATGAGTAAAAAGATTCTGAACAGAGTTTTATTTTACCATACTGTAGTTTTCTTTGTATTTTAAAAGGAAGCAGAAATTTTTAAACATTGTATCAAATTTAGATTTTAAACAGACTTTCAAAGGGAGAAAGCGGGACTTTGTTAGCAAAATTTTACAAGGTTGGAAAGTGAACTGTAACAGACATTAAAAACAACAAGGAAAAAATTGTAAAGTTTGCGTGGAAGTTTGATTCAGATAGTGCAAGGGGGAAAAAAAGAAAAACTATGAGAACAGCTAATGACCCATTCCTCAAAAATGCCGTTTATTTGTTGTTCACACAGAGACAAAATTTTGGAGAACCCATATCTGGACTGCTGTGTGAAAAGGCACTGGATTTTAACAAAAAAAAAAATAAATAAAAAAAAAAAATAGGCGTCCCTCAGATTTTAAATCCAGTGTTTTTTTTTTTTTTTTATCTTAAAAGTTAGTAAGTAAACTTTTTTTTTTTTTTGTTTCCAACATAGTATTTTTGATAAGTTCGGAAGTCCAAACTACTCCTGATCCCGATTAGTTTGGATTATAAACGTTCTACTGTATATAGGTTCTTATATGTACTGGATGTTTAAAAATTGACAGAAACAAATGTAGGAGCTATGGCTAAAAATAAGGGGGGGAAAAAAGTTTGTGCCTTTATTTCTAAGGTATTAAACCTGGTAATTGTGCAGTCAGATATGAAGTTTTCTGAGCAGTGCAGACAGGCTGCCAGAGTCATGGGGTCTTGTCAATGATACACAGGAATTTTGTGAGCAGGGATAAGGGGATATGAGTACTGCACTACCTGTGTGCAGTACTCACTACCTTGAGTACTGCACATAGGTCTGGAAGCCTCATTTTAGGAAGGATGTAGAGTTGCTAGATTGCGTACAGAGAAGGGCAACAAGACTGGTGAGGGGAACAAAGGGTGCTCTTACAAAGAAAGGCTGAAGTTCTGCAAATTGTGGTGTCTGCAGACTATGCACCTGCGAGGTGATCTGATTGAGATGTATAAGGCCTTGAATGGATTGAGTAGGTTCAATGCTGATGGGATGCTTCCTCTTGCTCAGATTACAAGCCTGGGGTGACATAGATTCAAACTGACGAAAGACAGTTGTTGAATAGATTGCAGAAATTTTCCTTTAATCAGCGGATAGTTTGATTACTGGAACAAACTTCCATCTGTCGATGTGCAAGTTGATAGCTTAAATAAATTCAAGGCAGAACTAGACAAACATTTGGAACGAATAGATGGGTGAAATGGAAAGTTTTTTTTTTTTTTTTTTGGCTGATGCTTATAAACTTGCATCATATGCCTATGCTAATTAATCATTTTCTAAATGTTTAATGTTTAATACCTCAGAAATGGGAACAGGCATTCCGTGTGTTATAAAACACTCAGTCTAAAACACTGATGGATCCAATATCTTTATATTTTAGAAGATTTGGGAAAAGTCCGGTTGGCCCACAGTCCCTAACGACTTTCACTCCCTCTCTTACAGCAGCGAGAGGATCAGAGTGGAAGCAGAGGATGCTAAGAATCTCTGGGTATGACCAGGCTGCCATGCATGGAAATTGAACTTGGCCTGTTACAACATAATTGCTCAAACGGTGAAGATATGATATTAGAACTGGAAAAAGAATTAGAAAATGTGAATTCGAATATGATCGGCTTGGCTGAAACAAGAAGAAATGAATCATTTATAAGTTTATCAAGTGGAAATCTGCTGTACACCAATGGAAACGGTGAAAAGAGCAAAGGTGGAGTTGTTCAGGTCCATAAAGATATAAAACACAACATTTTGGAATTCAAAAGTATATCACCAAGGTTTTCAAGACTACTCAGGATTTCTGGAAGATAAAAACTAAAGGTTAAAATGATATATGCACCAACATAGATCCATGATGATGAAGAGGTTGAAGAAATGTACACCGAAATTGAGAGACTTCTAGATGAGCAGAAAACTCACTACACCATTATTATGGAGGACTTCAAAGAGACAAAACAGCGCAGAAATGGAAACTATAGGAAATTTTGGAATTGGTGAAAGAAATGAAAGACTTGTAGAATTTTTTTTTATGTAAACCCCAAACACGAGAGGTATTAGAACCTATAGTACTTAGTACCGTGCTTGGGTGGAGGTTGAGAAGACGAAAGAACATATTTGTTGACATTGGACTTGAACTTCTGTAGACTGTAATTTTCAGGAAATACATATGAAGGAAGGTTGTTCCAGAAAACGGCAGTTGAATGAATAAACGAGGAAGATGAAAAGTTGGTTCTGTGAGTTTCAAGTTGGACAGTAAATGGATGTTGGCTGGTGGCGACACGTGTTCGGACTGTTTTGAAAGAGAGAGCGGGAATTATAGAAGCCAATTCGGAAGAACAGTGCCCATGGAAGTATCTGTAGAAGAGACATGCAGCAGAAACAGTACTTCTATGAGACAGCGAGTGGAGAGACTCTGTTAGAGATAATCATTAATTAACCTAACTGCCCTCTTCTGAATGGAATCAAGAACAAGAAGCCTGAGAGAGGTTTTGGGGGCACCACCCCAGATGTGGGAACAATATTCCATGGCATGGCGGATTTGCGATTTATACAGAGTGAGCAGCTGTTTGGAAGAAAAGTAATGCCGAGAGCGAACGAGAAAACCAAGTTTTTTAGATGCAGAGGAAGCAATATTTGTAATGTGCTTGTGCCAAGAGAGATTTGAAGTCAGGGTAATCCCCAAAAGAGATATATAATTTTGCCTAGAAATCGAAGTGTCACTAAAGATAAGCATTGGGGCAGAAGAATCCTTTTTGCGAGAGATAAGACAAGACTGAGTTTTAGAAGGGTTTAAATCAACTAAGTTGTCTTTGTCCCACTGGAGAATTACTTGAAGATCGGCGTTTAAGGAATTGGTAGCAGATTTTCGAGAAAGTGGAATGCAATGTGCTATCATCAGCAAAACTATGGATAGGATTTCCAGTCAATGGAAGAAGGTCATTAATATACAAGAGGAAAAGAGTGGGGGAAAGAACTGAACCTTGGGGACACTGGCATTAGTAGAGAAGTTAGAAGACAGAGAGCCAGCTACCATCACCCTCAGTGAGCAATCAGGGAGAAAACTGGATAACCAATTACTAAAATTGGCAAACCATAAGATGGAAGTTTGTTTAGAAGACATTTATGCCAAACACGATCGAAAGCCTTTGAGATATCAAGAGCAACTACTTGTGTTTCACTGAACCTTTCCATTGAATTAGTCCATAAATGGGTAACATAAGCCAGAATATCACCAGTGGATCGACACTGACGGAATCCATACTGGCGATTGTTGATTAAGATGGAAGGTTTCTAGGTGGTTTAAGAGTTTTGGGTTAATTGATTTCTCCGTTACTTTAGAAAGAGTAGAAGTAATTGCAATGGGACGATAATTGGATGGGAAGGATTTGTCACCCTTTTTAGGAACTGGCTGGATATGAGCAAATTTCCAAGCAGAAGGAAAAACACCTTTGGAATAAGAAAGTGAAAAAAGGCGGCAAAGAATAGGAGTAAGTTCAGGAGAACAGGTTTTGAGAACAAGTGGAGAAATACCATCGGGACCTGGAGCTTTCTTAGCATCAAGATTCGTCAAAATCCTACTGACATCCTTTTGACGGAAGACCACAGGAGGCATTGAATGGAGCATGTTGGGAATGGTGGGAGGTGTTTTACCAAGATCATTAATAAATGAGTTGGAAGAAAAATGGGATGCTAGCACGTCAGCTTTATCCTTGGCTGAAGTGACAACAGAACCATCTGTTTTGGACAGAGGTGGGAGCAGAGATGGGCAAAAGTTGAGGCCAATAGCTTTGACAAAGAGACCAGAATACTTGGCTGCCATTAGGGCAAGAAGCAAGTTTTCTACTCTTAGCCTGTTCAAACTCTAGTTTGGACTGATTAATAACTGCTTTACAATTGTTGCGAGCTTTAGTGTAGGCAGAAAATGAAAATGGACAATTAGAAACAAGCCAATTACGATATGCAACATTCTTCTCTTGAACAGCCTTAGCACATTTATTGGAAAACCAAGGTTTAGATAAAGGACGAGATTTTAAAGTGGAGTGTGGGATAAAGGATTCCATTCCTGCAAGAATAATTTCACTGACACGATCCGAGCAAACGTTGACATCAGAAGTTTTGACACAGTAATCTGACCAAGGAAAGGAAGAATTTGCAGAATCTCGAGGAATGTCAGTGATGAACACTTTTTTTTCAAGAAAAGGGTGAACAGAAAGTGGACTTGGAAGGCCTAAATGGATTAACAACTAATGAAATCAAAATCACAGAATGGTAAGATGCACACGATATAGATGTAAGAAAAGAAAGGAAAAAAAACTGACTCGAATAAATAATACCAAGGTTTTTGAGATAACAGAAGAAGAGAAAAAAGCAGTATGTACTGGAACTTAAGAACAAGTTTGAGCTTCTGAAGACCTTTCAGAACCAAGATATCAATAAGGAATACAACGATTTTCTGAAAGTGATAACGCCCGGGAAACCTATAGGTAAAAAGAAAAACCAAAGTCAAGAAACACTTGTCGTGATGAACTGAAGATGACAAATGAAGAGCAAGATAAACACTGACAAGGACAAAATTGAGTATACTGTGAGTTATGCAAAGCCATTAGAATGAGGCTCAGAGAGGACATAACACAAGAAAAGTAGAAAGCAGTCATGAGCATTAATACAGAAAGACAAATTATACTGAAAAGGAAGCATATGTGATGGTCTACTTATAAATAGTAGAGAAGGCATCATCCAAATAGCAGAAGACTACTATAGAGAATTATTCAAGGAGCGAGGAAATGAAGCAAGCAGTTGGGAAGATGGATCACAAATTAGCAACACACGACATACCCATTCCCAATGAGGTAGAATGTGCATTGAAGAAAATGAAGAATCTGAAAGCCCCCGGTGAAGATGAAGTTACTGTAGAGTTGTTAAAATTGGGAGGAAGAGACATGAATCAGAAACCGGCAAGACTCTTCACAAAATATATTAGGAAAGGCATGACACCTAAGGAGTTGAATAATGCAATCATAATTTTGCTGCATAAGAAATGAGATTGATCTGAAATTGGAAATTATAGACCAGTTAGCTTGTTGTCTCACATTTACAGGTTGTTCACAAGGGTCATTACTAACAGATTAGAAAGAATACTTGACAAGAATCAACCAAAAGAGCAAGCTGGCTTTAGGACAGGATTCTCAACTATGGATCACCTTCACATAATATTGCAGGTAATGGAGAAAACAAATGAACATAAAACACCATTATGCCTGGCATTTGACTCCATACAACATAAAGCAATGCTTCGGGCACTGGAAAGACAAGGCATAGATACACCCCATACATTATGATTTTGAAGAAAATATATGAGAATGCTACCACCTTTATTAGACTACACAAAGACAGTATCAAATTTAAAATTGAGAAATTAGTTTGACAAGGAGACACAATATCTCCGAAGTTGTTTACTGCTGCCCTTGAAGAAGCTTTCAGAAAATTGGACTGGTTGCAGAAAGGAGTCAATGTGAATGGAGAGTACCTAAAGCATTTACGATTTGCAGATGACACTGTGATCATAAGCCACAATCCCAAAGAATTAGACGAAAATCTTAATCGATTATGCATAGTTAGTAAGGATTACAGACTAAAGAGGAATATGGCTAAAAAAATGTAATGACAAACAAGTATACCACAGAAAGGGATATAATCATTGAAGAAGCAGTAATTGAAAAGGTGAATTCATATACTTATCTGGGACAAGTCATTAGCTGCAATAGTGATAAATGGCTGGAAGTCAACAGAAGAATAAATTTCGGATGGATGGCATTCGGGAAATATAGTTGCTGAGGAGCAATATCCCAATTTGTCTGAAATGTAAAATGAACTAATGTATGCTCCCCACCATGACTTATGGAAGTGAAACTTGGGCACTCACCAAAAGAATAGAAGAGAAGCTGAAAACTACACAGCAAAGAATAGAACGAATTATATTAGGAATGAGAGTGTTAGATAAGAAGAGAAACACACGGATTAGGCAGCAAACAAATAAAGCACATTCTTATCAAAATTAAAAAATTGAAATGGATTTGTGCAGGACACGTAGCTCAAAGACATGATGACAGATGGACTGAGAAAATAACAGAATGGTATCCAAGAGGAGATTAAAGAAAACCTTGAAGACAACAACGGAGATGGACAGATGAAATTCAAGAGTTCGTGGGTAGTAAATGGATGACCATTACACAAAACAGAAGTAGCTGGAAAGTTTCTGGAGTGGCCTTCATCCTGCGGTGTATTGAAAATGGCTGCTGACCTCAGAAACATAAAAATAAATTGATATAAAACTGAAAGTCTAAAGCATCTGTTCCAAGTGATTCCCACTTTGTTCAGTACAGCTGTTGTCATGATTTTTAATGTTTCAGTAGTTAATAATTTTTAATGGTTTTGGTAACTTCCAAAATGCAATTTCTGGGTTCATCTTGTATTATAATAATCATCGATAAACCATGGCTTTCTTATGATCTCACACAAAATAATCTAAAGATGTGAGGTCAGGTTGTGATTGTGGCCATTACAGAGTTGTTCCAGCCAGTCCATCAGTTATTGCACTCTGTATTTGAAAAGTCTGCATAATTAAAGAAAAACATTACTGTCATGTATAAACCACTTTCTCTGCCAGTTTTAAGGGATGTGTCTTCCAGTAGCAGAAAATATAGGTAAGATTGTCCTCAAGAACACTACTTCAAACACTAAAGGAAATGGCATATTGACAATGAGTACTGACATGCATATGTGGCATTTCTTCAGCTCAGGTATGAGTGCTTCAAGAGCTGATAATTCCATTTCTTGTTAAACATAATTCATATGTTGAAACTGCTAGTATCTTTGCACCACATTGCTTATTCATAACTAAGTAATTGGTATTGTGATTCGTGTAGTAGAATAACACTGTTCGTGTTGTTCGTGTGATTCGTGTAGTAGAATAACACTGTTCGTGTTGACATTGATGCATGTGTTTTGTACCAGAAAACATAAATATATAAAACAGCCTTTATTTAAAGGCTGTTTTACACATTTTACAAAGTATTTTGCCATTCAAATAGTTTTGTAATTTATGAATAATGTTTATTAGCGTACCTATTTTTAGCTGAAGAAGTGTGTGTGTGTGTGTGTGTGTGTGTGTGTGTGTGTGTGTGTGTGTGTGTGTGTGTGTGTGTGTGTGTGTGTGTGTGTGTGTGTGGAATGGAAATGCTTATAAAAATATCACAATTGTAATTTTCCTTATCTGATGCTCTTTCAGTTATGAAACCTGAAGCAAAAGAAAATGTTGTAAAGTCATTAATGGTAAGTCTAATTAGTTCAGTGCTTATGAAATATTTAACTTCCCATAACTTATTTAATTAAATGCAATTTGCAAGTTCAAGAATATAAAGCTGCAGTTCATTAGTGTAATGAGCCTTATGTAATGTTTTTCACAACTCCCTCCTCAATGGGCTAATTTCTAGGCTGCAATCAGATAGGTGTGATATTTATGTGAAATTATTAATCCATGGTGATGGATGCCCTGGAATGTGACAGAGATACTACTGCCTGGCCAGTCATTCATATCCTATTTATCGGCACCTCCATAGCCAGGTGGGCAGGAGCAGCAGTGCATAGCACACACTTCTTGATTAGACCGGGGTTCGGGCCCGTGACCACCAAATACGGAGGATACAGAAAGGTCAGGGAATGACCACTGCATATCCCCGGAGCAATATGGCCTTAGTTGCTAATGCTCCTAAAAACCAAATAACTAACAAACAACTTATTATACCAGTGCTAAACCTTTTTTACTGCTGGATTGCAATACTTATTAAATGTAATTCTTTTAATGAAAAACTTTAAAATACACCTGTTATTTCCAAAGAAACAGAACTTTTTATTAATTCTGCTGACAAAATAAAACATTATAAACATAAGATATAAATGTGAAACATGGTCATTTCCAATTTCAATTTTATAAACCATTAAATCTAAGAATTTATAGACTTCTTTAGGTTCAGTGGTGCTTTTGGAGACACTTGCTCTTGGCTTTAAAAAAAAGAAAAATTATATCTATGATAAAATATAAAATTATTCCTTTGTTGGGGATTACCCAAGTATAATGTTTCAGGAGAACATTATATTCTATTTCCCAAATATAATGTTTATCGAGAACTTTTTCTTCATTAGGTAGGAAAAAAGATGTTGCATAGAATTTATGCACAAGAAATATTGATGTGTGTGCTGAAAACATAATTATGTTTTGAATCTGTGAATTGTGTACATCAGATTTTGGCATATGGTTATCGTTTGAAAATTCAGTGCTGACAGTTGCATCAATCAAAATTATTTTGTTGATGTTTTGCTTCACGTAGCAGGGAAACAACAATTAACTTATATTAATTTAATTGCACTCTTATTTTTTATGGAAATCTATTGACGTTTCAGTGTGTACGATGCATATGGTTTAGTATTAGTATTAGCAATGGCCACATGGTGCAAGGAAGCCTATGGCTTATGCTGCACCAGCCAAAAAATATATATATAATAATAAATAAATAATTAATAAGGGAAAAGGAAATAAACAACCCATGCATTTCCCGACTCCCGTAGATAATTATCCGGCTGACCTTTGAATTTCCCCCAAACTCCTCCCCCATCTCTTCCATCATGCAGTATGATTGATGTCTTTTCAGGTTATGATGAACACCATAGTGATATCCAGACTTCCTTACATTTCGAGAATACAGCTCTAAAACAGTGTTTGCAGGCTGGCTGCTAGTTAGTACACCAGAGCTAACTTATTGGTAACTCTCTAGGAGGCTTCTGTATCAGCTAGTGTATAACCTTGCTGCCTCTACTCTGCCAGATAGTGACTGGAGGAAGTCCGAGTAGTGTGTATCCAGGGAGCATTGTCGAGGCCACATTATGTCAAGGATCTGGGTATATTCTTACCATGTGTATGCCACATCCAAAAATTTCATTACTTCATACAGAATAATCCCCCCCTTCACTTTTTCCTACTATTGAATACACAAATTGTCAAACTAATAGAGCAAACTTATCTGCAAAAAGATCTAAACCTCCCACTTCCTAGTTCATTTAACAAATATACTTGGTCTCAGTTCTAATCTCAATGATGTCCATTCCCCCATGTACTTTTTCTGACAGAATCCCAGTTATCGGTTGATTCAAACACTGCTCATCTCAGTTGCCCAAATTATTCACTGTATAATTCCTTTCGCCTCAAAGGTGGTACTTGTGCATATGTCTGTTACAGTATTCCCTGTCAGAGACTTGGTAATTGGAATCTCCTCTTTTTTTTATCTTCTCTGGCTTAAAATCTCTCTACCTCATTCTGTCAAATATCTGTTGTCTCTACTGTTCTCCCAACTCCACTAATCACTTGGAACTCTCTGACTTCATCTCTTTGCAACTTGACTTTCTCCAGTCCAACTTTCCTGACAATGAGGTAATTTTCCTTGGCGATTTTAATGTTCACAACTCCAGTTGGCTTCTGTTTTCTAGTCACACAGACCCAGCTGGTTTAGATGCTGAGGCTTTTTCGATTACTAATAACCTCGCACAGATTATTCATTTACCTACCAGAATATCAGACAATCCTAACCGTACAACCAACACGATTGATCTTTTTCTCACAAACAATCCTTCTAAATACACAGTCGAAGTGTGTGGTCCTTTAGGCCCGCGGTCACCAACCTTTCGGACCTCACAGACCACTAAACTCAAAATTTTGAATCCCGCAGACCACTACCATGATTTTTTCCATAAAAGTAACATTCTAAATATGAAATGGTACTTACATTTGTTTTTGCACTCCATGTTATTTGCAAAATTTTGGATATCATTAATGTTAATATAATTAATAATATAATGGCCTTATAATGATAAAAAAAAAGTATAATAAATAAACTCAGATATATTCATTATGAAAAATGCAAAAAAAAATTTCAAATTTTATTTTATTAAAAAAAATTAACAATTAATATTAACAATTATCAAATATCGAGTGCACCTCGACATAGAAGTGTATAAAGGATTAATTATAGCAAAATAATCAGTGTGACATTTGTTGCTGCTTGTTTGAAATAAGCTGTTGGATTCTTGGTTCCAGTGGCGTTACTGCAACATGGAGAGTCGTTTGTATTTCTAGCCGATAGCGGTACTTGTTTTTAATTGCCATAACTGATGAAAATGTCTTTTCACACATATATGTAGTTGCGAATGGAATTAAAATTTTGATGGCCTTTTCACTCAGCACTCGGTACTCACTCTTTATGGAAATCAAAAATGAGATCTTGTTAGGGACAAGTGGAATTTACCTTTGAGACTGTTGTCGGATAATAGATCGATTAGGCTTTCTTTTTCTTTCATGTTCAAATTACTATCCTCTATTTTCTCCAAAAATGGATCTGTTTTCCATGTATTTTCGTGTCTGGGGTCTTCCTTTGGGTAATAACGACCAAAAAAGTCAGTGAGCGACTGTAAGTGCAATCGAACAAGAGTTATTACCTGTTGGTTGACATCCTCCTGTTTCATATAATCATCAAAATTTGGGAACATTTGCAGATCTTCTTCAGCCAACCGCATTTGCCACAGCAATATCTTCCTTTGAAATGCATCCATTTTGCCTCACAGTGTAAACATGTCCGTAAGCTGTCCTTGCAAGGGCGTGTTCAGCTCGTTTAACAGAGAAAAAATATCTGCGAGGTATGCAAGCTTGGCTAGCCAATCACTGTCGGGCAAGAGATCATGGAACCTAGAGTTATTTTGTTGCTGGAAGAATAACTTGACTTCTTGGCACAGATCGAACAATCAGGTTAGTACTTTACCCCTCGACAGCCATCTCACCTCAGCGTGAAGAAGAACATGAGTATGCTGAGAGCCCATTTCTTCACAAAGTGCCTCAAATATTAGCATTAGTAGAGGCATTTGATGCAAGAAAGCAAACTTATGCAGCATCAGCCAAAAAAAAAACCACTTCCACTTCACCCTTCTCTTCGTTCAAAATACCTGTCCCGCTGAGCCTTAAACTTATTTAGGCTATCAACTAACACGACAAGGGATGGAAGTCTGTTCCACCAACCAACCACTCGCTGGCTAAAGGCAAATTTCCACACGTCTATCCTACATCTGTCTTTCCTCAGTTTGAATTTATGCCCTCTCAGGTGATTATTCTGAGCGAGAGGAAGAATCCCATCAGCATTGAGCATGCTCAAACCATTCAATGCTTTATACACCTCTATCAGATCACCTCGCTGGTGCCTAGTCTCCACACACTGTAACTTGCAAAACTTAAGCCTTTCTTCGTAAGAGCACCCCTTTGTTCCATTCACTAATCTTGTTGCCCTTCTCTGTACTCGTTCCAGCAGCTCTACATCATTCTTGAAATGAGGCCTCCAGACCTGTATACAGTACTCTAGGTGTGGCCTGACCATTGCCTTATACAAGGGAATAATCACCTCCTTATCCCTGCTAGAAAAATTCCTATATATCATTGACAATACACCATGAGCTACTCTTGCAGCCCGTCTGCACTGCTCAGAGAACTTCATATCTGCCTGCACAACCACCCCCAGGTCCCTTTCATTCTCTACCACTGTCAGTGTAGTACCACAGAGTTGATACGTTGCTCTGGGGTTGCTGTTTCCCGTGTAGTACTTTACATTTGTCAATGTTAAACTTCATTTGCCACCTCTCAGCCCATCTGCTCAACCTTTCCAGATCCTGTTGCAGCAGCATAGTGTCAGTAGTGTCCTTGACAACCTTGCCTACCTTTGTATCGTCTGCAAACTTCGACATTAAACTTGATATACCATCATCAATATCATTTATGAATACAGAAAACAATAATGGACCCAACACTGAGCCCTGAGGGACTCCACTAATAACATTAGTCCACGATGAGCAGTGTCCATTGATTACCACTCTGTCTTCTCCCCCTCAGCCACCCCTTTATCCACAGCAGCAATTTGCCTCCAATGTCACACTGCTCCAATTTGTGCAGCAGTTTTCCATGTGCAACATTATCAAAAGCCTTTCTAAGATCCAAGTATATAATATCAAAGTTATTCTCTGCATCATAGTATCCAATCAAATTGGTCAGGCAAGACTTCCCCTTAACAAAACCATGCTGTGTCCGAGCTGTAACTGAAGTCTTGTCTAAATGATCCTGCAGTGCTTCTTTAACTAGTGCCTCCATTAATTTTCCTGGAACAGAAGTTAAACTCACAGGTCTATAATTGCTTGTGTCAGCCTTCGATCCCCCTTTGTGAATTGGGGATACATTTGCATATCTCCAGTCTGTGGAGACCTCCCCTGAGTCCAAGGATTATCTTATAACTATGGCTAAGTGTTTGCTTACTTCCTTTGCCACCTCCTTTAATATAACTGAATAGATCCCATCCACCCCAGGTGCCTTTCTTATGTTTAACTTCAACAATTTCTCCTCCACTTTGCTTTCAGTTATTACAAAATCATTAAGCACCCTGCTACAATTTGATAACCTTTCGGCATTTTCAATCCTTAATAACTCATGTGTGAATGTAGATGCAAAATACTTATTCAGTTTGTTTGCTATCTGAGCAGGATCATCAACAATCGAGCCATCGATATCAAGTGGACCAATCTGATTCATCCCCTTCCTTTTAGAGTTTATATAAGTAAAGAAGTCCTTGCTGTTTTTCTGAGCATCCTTTGCCAAAGATTTCTTGTAATCTGCCTTCGCCTGCCTAACCTCCTTTGTGACTTGATTACAGACTAGCTTATATCTGCCATAGGCTTCTGTGTTGCCTGATAATGTATATGCATCCCATGCATTTTTCTTCTGCCACGAGTCGCATTAGTTCATTTGACAACCATTTAGGCCTAAACCTTGAACAATATTTCTTAATAGGTATGAAATGTTTAGTAGTTTCCACGATTAATTCCTTGAATGCTTCCCACTTAGAATCTGCTGATCATCAGCAAATTCTTCTGTACAATGAGATCATCAGTTGATCCCACTGTACAGAATTTAAAAACTGTCTCATAACCCGTAACAGAGATAATGATATCAATGAATTTGGTAGTGCATATTTCCTACTGTTTAGCAACC
Organism: Mastigoproctus giganteus; assembly: GCF_048544385.1. Lineage (NCBI taxonomy): Eukaryota > Metazoa > Arthropoda > Arachnida > Uropygi > Thelyphonidae > Mastigoproctus > Mastigoproctus giganteus. Next base: position 212,179,571 of record NC_143580.1, on the reverse strand, counting down.
ATCAGATTGTTAAACATTAGGGAATATACAATTTATATTACTATGTTTTAATATTTAATTTATTGAACACTGTGCAATATACACTGACAGATTCATTGATATTGCTTTCTCTGTTTCAGTTTATGAATGTTAAATGTGAAACCATGTAGCAACAATTGATGGTTATGTAAAACAAGTGGTGACCAGAGAAAAGCAGAGTATCCCCTTTTCTGAATTAACCATTACATCCTGGGGTGGTATTTTTCAATACACATTGGAGGATAGTATATATGTTTATATACAAAAATAGGTAATCTGAGATGAGTAGAATTATCTAATTCTAATGTATTTAATATTTTTATTTACAGGACCTTGCTGAAATGCGCAAAGAACAGTTTGCTCGTCTTCTGGAAGAACATGCACAACTTGTGAGAGAAATAAATAAAGCAGAAACAGATCTTATCTAACAAATTTTTGTCACAAACCACAGCCATTATATAAGTGACATGGGAAAGCATTTTGATGCTGTTTTTGTTAGAATTAAGGACATCAAAGTATGGGGTATTTGGTGAGAACTTGTTTGCAGCCACTTATTGCCAGGCAATAAAATTTTAACATGCTGGATACTGTTCTTTGTTCTTGTGAGTGGCTATATGTCTTTATGCCTTTGGCGTAAATAATCAGTGTCACTATCTGATCATGAGTCTGTTTGTTTCCTATATTCATTTACAGTTAAAATTCCAGTAATGGTACTGCAAATGAGGTCTTACAGGCCCTCATTCCCACTGAGCTTTTACACCAAGCACCACTTAGGTGCAAATTATAATTTCTGAGCTTAATCTGTGCCTATTAGTGGTCCTGCCACATTACATTCTCCAGCTGTTAGTTAACTTTGCTGGTAGGAATATCCATAATATCCTAGTCTTTTAAATCATCAGTTTCATTTATTGTTTAAAACCACGGGAGCAAATCAACAGGAGAATGTCATAAGTTTTGGCATTGTAACAGGAGGGCTTCCAGTTATACTCTGTTTGTGCTTTTTTGAGAATTGTTCCCGGTTTTTTTTTAACCTAATTTTTGATAACCTTTTGTGTTGTTTATTTTTGTTTGTCATTGAAAAATTTCACATTTAATTGTATTATTATGAATATTTAGATGCATAATTTATTTTTCTCCACTTAAGAATGTTTGTTATATAAAATGTACATATATTCATAATCCATTTTTGGTGATTATTTATTTATTATTTTTTTTTTAATTTCCACTGTTTCAATAGTTAACAATAACATATCTAAATCTCCATTCTTAAGATTTTTTGAATAAAATTTTAGATTGAAATCATTAAACAGTTTTCCCTAGTTTTAATTGGATATAGAAATTTAGTAAACCATCAATTAAATCATACATATCATAGAATTATGTATTTTGTTATAGGTTTGTATAGAATTTACTCAATGGCTTAGTTGTATAAACAGTTGGTCACATCTTAAAATTATATGATTTTTCTGTGAAAAACATTTATAGATAATACAAAAAAAGTAATGAAATACCTTTTTATATTATTTTTTTTTTTCACTGGATATGGCTGAAATGTTAAAAGGCATATTTTTATGCTTATGTAGAGAGAGAGAAATAGTGTGCCAAAACTAAGTGGAACTTGCTCATCTAGCTTTTAAGTAAAAACGTATGGTAAATTGTGATGGGTGCTGCTACAGATTTTGCAATGGTTTTCTATTTCAGAATTGATTAATCAGTTAATTAGATACACACAAAATACTGTATTTAAAGGTGGAATTGGTATAAAATATTTAGTTTGGATGGGCAGGGTGAATTCAGTGTGAGATTATGTATGCAGTTCTAAGTGAGAAAAATCTACCGTAATTATAAATAGTGGTAAATCTCTAAATAAAACACTTTCCTTCATATACATACATTTATATGTGTGTACACTGGAAAAAATTTACCCCCTCCCTTTTCCAGTAGAGCAGGTTCTCTTTTGTTCCATAATAAATGCATTATGATGAAAATTTGAATACTTATAGATTAAAAATGAAAAGGAAGTTGTGTTTATGATATTTGAAGTTTTCTAAATATACAAAATTGTCTTCTATTGCTTATTTTCTGCTGTATTACATATATTCTAGAAAGGGAAAGGATGGATATATTTGCAGGGGTAGCATGTGGGTGTATACACACATACAATGGAGAAAAGGGGGGGGGGGAGCATGCATGAAATTCAATTCTCAGAGCTCACTGAATTCATAAATGCCCCAAAGCAAATTTTAAGATAAAATTGTCTAATCATGTCATATCATGATGTCCTAAAAGTTATTGTACCATATATAACATATCCATTGGATCTTAGCTATAGTTTGAATATATGTGGACTGGATACTTAAATACTCACGTCCATGTTTACACTCCGTAGAAGTATAAGTCTTGGAAAAATTATTGGACTTTATATAACAAATATACTAACAAGAGATGAGGGGTTAAGTAGAACTAAGTTATGTTTTACAGGTGTTAGTGTCAGACGAGCCATTAAACTAGGAATGTAGACATTAAATAGTAAATTATTTTTGTTAGGAAATATAAATCAAACGAATTTCCACAATATTGCAATAATAAAATAAATTTGTTATTGCATTATATAGAATGTGTAATTGAAAATAATACAAAACATATTTTGATTTATGTATTATATAACATATCCATTTGCTTTACATTATGGCTTAAAAAAGCATCCAGCTGGGTAAATACATATTTAGCCTCATAGCTAAATCAGTAAATGTACGGTATAGTGATCCAATAGTTGATTAAGTAAAGATGTGCACATAAGGCAGTCCATTGAAGTAATTAAGATAGAAAGCAGGACTTATATTTACTGTAAAAATAGGCTGTTTGCAGTAAAAAGAAAAAATGGACTATTTGACTTGCTATTTTTAAAACAGACAGATGTAAATCCTACTTTTGGCATTACTTGATTACAGTGAAAGCTGGTTAACATGAAATATGTGTCTGACTTGAAAAGGACTGAATTGAGCACATGTTTCATATCTTTCAGGGTATAATTGTTCAATGAGAAATAGATAGCATGAATATATTTAATACAAATATAATGCTATACTGGTTTCATTAAGTTACACAGAATATATTGTATAATCAAAAACTATATGCTGTCTAGATGAAATGAGCCATGACAGTGGCATGATTTAAAACTTTTCTTCTCTATAGCCCCATTCACAATTTTTCAATACTATTTACAGTACTTTTCAAGAAAAGCTGAACTTCAGTTTCTCTAACAAAAATTCAATAAACAACTACTGAAGTATTGAACACAAGTGCAGAACGCTGCCTTTTGGCTCTTGTTATTGGCAGTATGGCAGAAAGTGTAAAAAATTCTTACCTTTCGCTAAAAAGATCATTATCTAAGGTGATGGAGAGGCCTATTTCGAGAACTTAATTTTTGGAAGGAGAGGCTTCTTCCATAACTTCTGGAGGTGTGGTTGAAGCTACATCTTTTTTTCTAATTCCTATCAGGAAGATTTTCTATCTTCCTGATGCAAAAAAAAAAAAAAAACCCAACCCTATCCAATCTTGGCTGTGTAGCAGCTTTTCTTGCTTGTTAACAACTTGAATACCTAGTAATGTTTTCACATTGGCAGTTTATAAGCTCTGTTGGTTTCATGTTTTGGAGCCAGTCTCTTCACTACTTCCAATGAGGACACAGTTTCCTTGACATCTTATTGTGATATGATCTTCCTGTTCTCTTTCCATCTGTCATGTTTAGTTGCAGGCTTCTGTTGTGAACCCTCTCTTTCCTGAAACTGGTCTTTACCATTCTTCTCATTCACTATTTTCACTGATTGACTGAAAAACAATTTCTCAATCAATGATAACTTGATCTTCCAAGCCTTGCTGGATATAAAGGTTTACAAGCAGCATTCAGGCAACAAATCAAGACTGTTGCAAGAAAGAAGTGTTTCTTACAGCCTTCAGGATATTGAACTTTATTTTCAAAATTTTCATGACATTTCCTAATCATTTTCTTTTTGTGGAGCCTCTTGAAGTTGGCATCACTTGTTGATCCATAGTCTGGGTCAAAGAAGTGGTGTTAACTGGGGGGAATATCACCTTTGACACAATCAAATGCAGCAAGTTCAGGGTTATGGTAATGTGCAACATTCAAAAGGAGCAGAGTTTTGAATGATAGATTGTTAGTGATCAGGTAGTTGCTCATAACCGGACCAAATTTTCAATTGCCCATTCAGTGAATTGCTGCTTGGCCCATGCCTTGCAGTTGGACCTCCAGGAGACTCCCAGTTCACCTTTGATAACCCTTGTTGCTTGAATACCTGGGATTTTCAGAGTGATATGCTTTAAATTAAAGTCACCAGAAGTATTAGCAACAAGGTTAACCTATTCTTCACAGGCTTGTGCCCTGGCAAAGCAACTTCTTTTGTTGTCAAAGAGACCAGTCTCATCTACATTGAAGAAAGAGAGCCTTCCTTTTCCATCAATTTACAGAAGAGCCATAAATTTGTCTGTTGCTGCTTTATCTGCATTTGAAGCTTCATCATGCCAGTTATACTTAACTTCACACCCCAACCCTTTCTAGCTTTAAAATAGAAATCAAATGATTGAGGGATTGTTTTAAGACATCATAAATGACATTAGCCTTATCACAAATCCATAGTATTAATAGTTCTTCCATTTCTTTCCCTTAAAAACGTAGAATAAAACACAGAAGCATTGTTCATTTTTGCTGTTTTAAATACAATTTCTTGCTGTGTGTGAGCAGAAATTGATTTCTTGTATCTCTGTTCTTTCGCACTGACTTTTGAGTGTCATGGCTATTGATTTAATTTAATAAAATCATAAATTTATGAAGGTCAAAGAGGGAAAATTTGCTTAATTGCAAAAAAAATTTATGAAAATCAGATGTTTGCACTGTAAAGGAAGAATATAAAAGTGTGACTTAAGAGTGCTGTGACTGGCCAGAAATGATGTGGCTTAAGAGTGCATTGTTTGAAAATGATAGCTGAATGTTATTGTACCAACAGCAAGGTCCTATGAGAGATGCATTGTAAACCAAATATTGGTAATCAAAGAACCACTGTATAGATATTTTAAGTTGAGAGAATTCATTCTAAAAAAATGAATGTTAATCCTAATAAGTTTGACAGTTTTGTAATTTGAAAACAGTCACGACACACTAATTTTCACCATAGTAAGTAATATAAAATCCCCCCCCCCCCATTTTTTTTTTTTTTTTTTTGCAGTGGATGTATTTTTTAATAACTGTTGGTATGATGCTTATGTATTAAAAGTATGAACTTAAAATACATCTGGAGTAATGTTTCATCTGTGACATGCATGTTTCTAAAATTTAAAATTTTAATAACAAAACAATACAATATTCATTTCACATGATATTTATATCAGCCCCTACAATTTCATGCCAACCTGTTTCCACTACTGAAATTGGATTTTGAAGCCTGTCACTAAGGGAAAAAAAAAAACCACATTTGCTTGGGGATTTAATACTGTGTTATTTCTGATCTAAATCATCAGTACAGTAAGCATAGTACTGATGGGGGGGGGGGGGTCTGACCATCCACCAATGAGATGGCAATGACTTGAGACATTAAAGTGGTGGCTTTGTATTGCAAATAAATAGCCTTATCTATTTGTAGTACAAATGACTACAATCTGTGTAGTAATCTCAGAAATCAAGAGATGAGAGCAATACCATTCTGAAACAAAGTTATCTTTTTTATCTGTTATAGTAAGTAGATTATGTGAGATAGTATTTATAATAGTTGAACTATAGTGTTCATGACTGCTGAATTCAGGTGATTGTAACATAGAGGAGGTTACTCTGATAGTTTTCTATCATTATCTTTTATTTATTGTTTTCACTTCTAGAAGTGTTAGCTTTATAAGATGTCACGTTCTGTCTGCTTTCGATTGTCAATATTTTAGAATGTTCTTCCATTATGTAAGTGAACAGAAAAGAGAAAATTGGCTTAGTTTTGAATGTAGTGTTCATATTTGGACTGCTCTATTTTGTCACTAATTTTTAATATCTTTTAAAAAGTGACTAAATCTTGATAGCTCATACAATTAAGAAAATTTTTAAAGCTAACTATCTTGGATTAAGTTTATGATTAACAGGAAGCATTAATGACTTATTTAAAAGTCTAATACTTAAATATACTTAAATTTGAAAATACTTGCATTTTGTGTTTTCTTAATACATAATTATGCTGGTGTTTACTGCTCAGTAGATGGGAGAAGAAAATCTGACTGCTGCTAGTTTTGTGGTTTGGTAGAACAACTAATTGGTAAGAGGGCTACATAAAGAAACTGCTGGTTTTGTGCATCTTCTGAGCAGGATCAAGTAAACGAGATCCACAAAATGAGAAGTAAAAGTTGCTGTTGTAATTAATACGAATTTAAATTTCAGAACTGTAGAACATTAGATTTTTGAAAAATGTAAGTGAAGTGCTCCGTGCATGTATGTGTTGCTAGCTGATTAGTGAAAAAGAAAACAAGCCTCAACACAGGGTTCAAACTAGACATTGTAGGGAGCAACCTAGGATTTGCTACTGCAGAAACATGGGTTTTACTGTATGAACTCCATTTTTGTATTGTAGAGAATAGATCTGGAATATGGTATCTCAGCTTTTGATCACAATGTGTGGAAAATAGTTTGTCATTAGTGAAAAGTTTAAAATTTGTGTTTTGAAGGATAAGAGATAGTAATTCTGTTAGCTAAACATCAGATAATAGAGTAATGGAGAGTGTATAAATTTGCTTAACAGAGTATCAAAGTGGTATATAGAAGGAAGAAGTTATTTTACTAATACTGCATCTACAAATTTTGAATTGGTTCATATTTAAATCATTGCTTTTTTGCCAATTGATAACTTTTTTTAAGTTCTATAAAAAAAAATATATAAAAAAAAAAAACACTTAGGTTTTATTGAGATTAGTTCTGCTGCTTCCTCATTTAGATTTATTTCATTGTATAATGAAACTAGATTTGGACATACCGGTTGTAATGGACAACACCATCTTCCCCCCTCCCCCACATGGCTATATTATAGTATAGTATTAGTTAAACTATTAATTCAAGTTGTGTATATTCCTGTAAATCGATTACGAAAGAAAAGGTTACAGTAATAAAAATTGTATCCTGATACTACGACTTGGGAAAAGAAATTTATGGCAAAGATGCCAACAGTGATTCTTTTATTAATTTATTAATGCTACTTCCCTACAAGAATTTCTAAAAGTACACAGAAAATTTTCTCAGTAGGTTTATATATCTGAACCTCAGTTAAATATTTATATACATCATAGTTATATCTGTTAATTGATTTTTACTTTAGAAAGATGTAATTTGTCTTTTCTTTTTCATTATGGAATATGTTTCAAAAGTAGGATAAATTCTTTGTATTAGCAGCAATACTAATATTGTTACCCTAATTATTCTCAGTATCATTGAACAAACTATGGAAGATATTTTAATAAAAAAAATATTTTTCACAAATTTTCTGAAAAAGTAACAACAATCAACGAAATTTTGTTGGGTACCACTAGTGCATCAATATGCATTATCGTTTTTATATTAAAAGTACTGTGTAGTGTTTATTATATTCCTAACTGCTTATAAAGAATTACATGTATTTTTGTGCTCAAATCATATTTTGAGATTATCATACTGAAATGTTAAAAGAATGTCCAGTGTTCAGTCGTATATTAGTTGTGAAACATTCATATGAGAATACCTTTAAGAGTAGCAAATAAATTCATTGTAACTAAGGAATTCAGCAGTACTTATATCATCCATATATTTTTTTTAAATTCATTCTTGCACTGTAATAAGGGTTTTTGCACTCTTTTCATGTTAGTTTATTTGAAATTTTTATATAAAGTGACACCTGGATTTTCCCCTCCCCTTCAGTTAATTGAACTTTGTAGAAAGCTTCTCTTTCCCCTAAATTACAGTGCAGTAACTGCTATAAACATCAATCTGATTTTGTAAATTATTCCTAAAAGCTTAATAGAATTTCCTTTTCACAGCTCAATAATGTATTGTGATTAAAATATGTATATGATTGCAAACACTTTGTCGAAGAAAGATTAGTGCATGGAACAAAATTCATTCCATTGTCTTCCGAATGCTGATATTCAATTGTTGAATTTTATTCAAAGCATTTTTGTGTACTTAATGTACTTATTTTCAGCATTAAGTTAAGCCTTTTCATTTTAATGTGAGTCAGGTGTTATTTCATATATACCATTAATATTAACTGTAATAATTGAAGTGTGTAAATATTCCAGCCATGTTTTGATAATTTTGCGTAAATATTTATGTATTTATTGTAGTACTTTGCAAGCTATAACATTAGGCAACTCTTTTAATGAATAAAATGTTTGTCAGTTAGATGAGAATATACCATTTAGAGAATTTATAATAAAAACAGAATGAACAATATTCTTATAGTAAACTGTAACTTGTGACAATCAGTGTGCTTGTAGAGTGTCTAATAAAATCATAAAAAACTTTCCTAGATATTTTCTAACTTAAATAAAGATAGCCTTTCATATTATTATTTAACAGGGTGTCAGGTTATAAAATTGGTGGTAAAGAAACAAAAACAAACCTTTAGATATTATATTGCTTCACCCCAGACTGATAAATAAGTTATTTGTTTAAACTGTATAGCAATATACAGGGTTTTTTTGGGAGTTAATGACAGCTGTTAAATTTCCCAAATTCAAGAATACAGCTAACTTTAAAATCTTCTCTCTTATCTTAATCTGCCAGCAGGGAGAGTAAATTTCCACCCCAACACCTCTGATATACATTTTATGCAGTTTAAATAAATAAGAGTAGCTGATAAGAACACCCATTATAACTACTTTCATTTGACCACTTGGCTTATACTCTTACTCTCCAGAACCCCATCTCAAGAAAATTACAAAGGATGCATCAGTCACCTGATGCATCCTTTGTTTATCTTTGATGACTGTTTATCTTCTTTAGCTCTGTGCAAAAGAATGTTGATTTCACCCCATGTAACACTTATGTAACATACACAGGTGATCTAAGTATTCTGAACTGACAAGAAATTGTTCTCACTGCAGCAGTCAGTTTCCATCTAAGATTAAGACTTTACCATTGTTGATTTGTGGTCCCTGAATTCAGAGTGAGAACAATTTGTCAGTTCAAGAATAGTATCACCAAAGATGGGTTTCTCTCAAATTTTGAATCAGCTAGATGGACTTTTGACATTGTTGTACCTTTCTCTGTAATATATTGTAAATTTGTATGTATGATATTGCAAATATACAATAAGGTTGCCAGACACTTCTAGTTAAAAAAAAAAAAAACAGTGAAGCTGCCTTTCAGGTAAATACAGGGTTGTTTTGAAGGATTTAAAAACATAAAACCAGTATTATCACCTTTCTTGAAGTTTGATACCAGCATGATAAAATTTTCCTTTTGAATTTTATTAGAGTAGGTGGGCTATGTATGCCGCTCATTTGAAAATTGCTTTTAAAAAATAGTTACAACAAACAGCAATTTTGAATTAACTTTATGAAAGAAAAATAGAGAAATGTTTACATGCCAGTGTTATGTGAAAATGGCCTTTTCTGACCACTTATGTTTTAAAAAATTAACTTCTATTATGACATTGAGGGTATTAAAATAAGGAAAGAAAATTTAAACCTGAAATATGTAAAAATACTCAGTTTACAGCAGTAATGTCAAATTCTTCACCACCAGAATTTGACATTACTGCTGACAGCTTAAAAGTTGATATTGGTATTACAGGAATTTGGTCATGTTCAACACCAGTTAGCCCAAGCACTGGAAAGATATACTCCAACTATGGTTAACTTTGCTTTTTATATATATATATATATATAATGAAAACCCCAAACACAAAAGGTATTAGAAACTATAGTACTTAGTACTGTGTATGGGTTGAGAAGAAGATACTTGTTGACATTAAACTTGAATTTCTGTGGATTTTAATTTTCAGGAAATGTGTGAAGGGAGGTTGTTCCAGAAAAATGGAAGTTGAAGGAATAAAAGTTGGTCAGTAGAAAGATGCTGACTAGAGTTGTGGCATGTGTGTGGACTGGCTTGGAAGAGGGGGGTGGGGAATAAAGACACTAATTCAGAAGACCATGGAAGTATCTATAGAATAGGCATGTAGCAAAAACAATGTCTATGAGATAGAGTGAAGAGACTTTATAAGAGATGAGTCATTAATTAACCTAACTGCTCTTTTGAATGAAGTCTAGAAGACAAAAGAAATTATGGAGCACCATTCCACATGCTCCATAATTAAATAAGGTATCTTTACCCTGCTGGCAAATTACTTGGAGATCAGCATTTAAAGAATTAATAGTGGATATTTGAGAAGTTGAAGCTGTTTTTTTGCAGGACAAGGTTTCTCAAACTGGAAGGCAAAATGCCATGTGCTATCATTCACAAAACTATGGATAGGATTTCCAGTAAATGCAAGATTAATATACAAGAGGAAAAAAGCCAGAACTGGTGGAAAAGTTGGGTATTCTGGTAGGGTAAATGAACAATTTGTGTGAGATCATTAGTAACTGCAAAAGCCTCAGCACCTCAACCAGTTTGTTCTGTTTGACTTTAAATTGGAAGCCAACTAATATTGTGAACATTAAAATCACCAAAAAAATTTTCACTGTTAGGAAAATTGGACTGGAGAAAGTCAAGGTTCAAAGAAAAGAAGTCACAGAGTTCCAAGTGGATTAGTGGAATGGAGAGATTGATAGGGATAGCAGATGAGTTTGGCAGAATGAGGTAGAAAGATTTTAAGCCAGAGAAAATTCCAGATTACTGTGTTTCTGACATATGCAGAATTACTACCTTTGAAGCAAAAAAAATCATACAGCAAATAATTAAATTATGAAAACTGAGATGAGCAGTGATTGAATCAACCAATAATTGGGATTCTGTCAAAAAAAGGGGGGGGGTCGCCAGACTGCAAGTGGAAATTGACATAGTCGAGATTGGAAGTGTTTAGATATTTTTGCAGATGAAAGTTCTATTAGTTTTGATTATATATATTCATTAGTATTCTGGTGGATATATATATGAAGTAATGGAATTAAACCCCCCCCACTGCCAGGATATGCACTAACGTTATCCTAGAGTTACCAATAGGTTCAAGTCTGGCAGACTATCTAGTGGCTGGCATGCAAACTCCATTTTACAGCTATACCCTCCAAATGTAAGAAAGATTGGTTCTTACTATGATGCTCCATAACCTCAATGTCAGTCATACATGATGGAAGACAGGAGTTGCTAGAGCTTTGCTCTGGAGATTAAACATCGGTTTCACCACTTGACCCCAGCAAAGTACCAGTTGGTGAGAGTCATCTACCACCTAGTATTTTCTAGCAATGCAGAGGAACTGCATTGCTCTGTGTAGTGTGGATGCCACACCTCAATCCCTGCTTACATCTGGGTGGTCAACTCCAGTATACTAGGTGCTGTATTTCTAACCAGTCTAAGTCAAAATGACTTATTAAACTGGCTGCACAAGTGGTCTGGAAAATAGTTTTAATTCTTCAAAATGCAAGTTTCTACACCTATAATAAAACAGAAATCCAAGCTAGGAAGAATAGAATTAATAGTGATCCAGGATGAAAAAACAGACTTGTGCTCATTCAGTCAGACACGAAATCAGTTAATAACATGCATTATATTATTCCGTCTTCGGAACACCGTTCCTTCTGGCGATAGCTGCAGGATGGTCTTGGGCTAAATTCAACAGTTATCCATAAGTCAACCTAATGTTACTAACAAAATCACCAACACGTTATTCATCAACTCAAAGGTGCTGTTATGATAGCTGTTTCAGAGATTACTGACTCATCAGATAGTGGCCTTGATGTCTGATGAGGAGTCAGTAACTACGGAAACTGTTGTTAAATCAGTGCCTTTGAATTTCAGACCTCTTTTGGTGTTGTTATTCAATTTAAAATGATATTAGTAATTTTAGATTGACTCAGGGATAGGCCCAAGCCTGTTGCTCTCACCAGAGGCACATATTTCAGGTACATATGCAACTTAAGCTATATTGTGCCAGTATTATGTTTGTGCAAATGTGTGTTCATGTGCCAATTTCCATGCTGAGTGGGCTTAAAATCCCAGATTAACTCAGTGGGAGAACCCTACTCCCACTTCCCAAGGTCAGCTAACTTCAGCCCTGATTGAATAAGAAGCTGCTCATATGCTGTTGCTCTAATTTCATTGTTAGCCATAAGGAAGGATTGCTGGAATGTGTTTTGAAAATTTTAAACTCAGTGCCATATTTATACAGAAAAAAACGTTTTTTGTTTATTAAAAAAATATACATAGTTTACAAATCACGACATTTGATTTTTCACTTTCTTGAGATTGGATGAACAGCACATTTCTCAACAAAAATGGAAATAGAAACAAAAAAAAATGGTTTTAATTACAGTTATGAATTATAAATTTGTTTAGTTCTTTTTCTCTTTGGCTACTGTTTATTTCCATTTTCAGTGAGAAAAGTACTACAACAGATTACTACTGTAATTATTTGAATGTCAAATGGAACATTAAAATTAAGTTCACATAGTTCTGCTCATTGTCAGAATAGCAAATGAAAGGACAGGTAGAGACCTAACTTTACAATGACATTGTGCCCACCCCATTTTCCCCTTTTACAAATGATCTTTATGTACAGGTGGCTGCTGTAAACCTAATTTAATCAAATATTTAACATACTTAAATAATAATAAAACTTTGTAAAAACCCTCCAGTTCAACACCATCCGAATGGAAAGGAATCTGATTAGTTCCTTACTGTCTTATGAAATTTAGTATGTCATAGCACCAGAAGGTAAATCAAAATATTCTTCTTCTTTTGTTTTGTGTGCAGCACTATCCAGATGCAGCAGTAATTCTCTCGGTGTATACATAGTTACATCACAAAATCGACATTTATTTACCTCAGGCTTGCTATCCCTGAAAAAAAAAAAAAAAAGGGTTATTATTAGATATCAAAGAAAAAGTCTTTATTCGTTACTTGTATTTAATCTGTATAGTTCTATATTTTCTAATTAAACAGCACTTTATTCTTTTACATATCTACAATAACATTTTCATGTACATTTAGCTGTGGCTGAATGTATTCCCACAATTTTTTTTTTTTTTTTGAATAGAGAGCATATATAAATTGTTGTAAAAGAAAGATGGAGAGAAAAAAATTGAAATCTGGAATTAAATACTATAACGCAAACACTTTCTTTTCAATGTCCTGGGTTCAGATTGATAAATTTACATTCAATCTTGCTGTTATGCTACATACTGGTGACATTTTCACCTTTAATTCTTTCATTTTGTTCTTCAGTGAGTCTGACTATCATGTTTCAAAAAGTCGGGTTTTCACTTTGGGTGTTCAATTAAATTGCATACTACAGGGGTTAAAACTTTTATAGAAACTAAAGAAGTGTTTACAGAACACCACATGATGTTGACCTCCATAAAATGGGTAACTGTGAGTGAAATCTGCATAGCAGTTTATTTAGAACAATGTTCTAAATAAGTTCTGAAATTCTGAAAAGCATTAAATATACTGTTCCAAATTTATCACAATGTCTTGTGGTGGTGTGTGTGTGGGGAGGTTATGAGATTTTACATACATACACATATAAAAAAGAAAGGAAGTGAGAATGCAGGGATGAATAACAATAACAATCAAAGAATTAAGAAGATAAATTCCTTCTCCCAAAACTGGTAACATACAAAGACCACAATACACTTTTCTAACTTCTCAAAACTTTGCAAGTTAAATATGAAATACAACAGTCACCTCTCTAGTAATGTCTATGATGAAGTAAACAAACTGCACAGTCCCTATCACTGCTTTAAGAAAATTAACTTTTTTTTTTTTAAATGCTACAGACATTAAAAATTGCATGGCAATAAAGGACTGTGAAAACAGAAGAAAAGAGCATTAAAAGCAGGAAAACATAGTGGGAGTTTACTGCATATTCTCTCTTTCCTTAGGGAAAGAATAAAGTCAGGCTATCACCTTCTTTATACAAATATCTTTGCAAATGTACATAAATGCAAAAACAAAATACTGTTGGATAATACATAATTTAATGAACACTATGGTGCACTAATTAATGAAAATTAAAAAATAACACTATCCACTTATAAAAACAGATTTTCCCCAGCCATTCAGGAAATAAAATCTTCCATTTAGAAGTGAACAAATCACAAAACCTGCTGACTATAATCTGTCCAGGGCAGAGGAACCCATAGCACATACTGAAGACACTGATATTCTCCATACTTACCAGGTGCAGAGCCACCTGAAAGCAAGTTTGAGTCCAAATCAAACATACATATACACACACACAAATTCAGAAGAAAAGTAAACCCAAAAACTGAAGATGTGAATTCCAGCAAAATTGGAAAAGTTGGCAGGTAAGTGGCAGTATGGGACAATTTGAAGATTAATTTTGCTTTCACATTTATATTTGTTTCATTTCATGTAATGCCCATGCACAGTGATAAAATTTCGTGCTTTTATTCTTTTGCATTAAAACGACCATAATCACAAAGTATGCACAAAATTCATTTGTTCTCTTAAATCCCCTAATCCTTTAGAATTTATTACAAAGAATAAAATATAAGGTCCTAAAATACTACAAATCAATATCATTTATACAATGTTTATTTGTTTATGCATACCAAATTCTTAGCCAAGGCAGCATAGCTACTTAAATCATCTACTTTTGAAAAAAAATGCAAGTTTGAAACCTACTGTGGATGTCATTCCAGCCTATTTTTGACAAGCCTGCCAGTTTAAAGTGATTTTTCGACTAGGTCAGTGGCACACGAATTTATTTCACTCACAACTCCCTTTATTAAATATAAAATTGACATGACCCCTCAATGTGAACTCCGAGGTAGAATGACCAGATTTTTAGAGAAGAAAAATGGCATTTTATAAATTATGTACTAGAAAATTTTATTCGAATCCTGAGGAAGGAATAAAAAAATTGTTTTGATTTTAATTTACACATTAAAATAATTATTGAATACAGCAGAAACAACATTTAAATTCTTATTCTTAAGATTACAAAACAATTAATGAGAAGGATGAGCCTAGGTAACCAATATTTGGTGCAATTTTTGAAATTACTAATCTCATGTCATCTTCTGGATCAAGTCTGGAATGCTTTTTTGTTTTTATAGCTGTTAATTTTGAGAAACCAACCTCACATAAATATGTAGACCCGAAAGGTAGCAATGTTTGTATCGCCATTTTCAATAATTCTGGATGCTCGTCTCGAAGAGAAAGCCAAAATTTTTCCCAAGTAGTCTTGAAAAGAGCACAATGCTTCATCAGCGACAGGTCGATGAGATCTTCCTTTTGCTGAATGGTAATTTCAGGGCATAAAGAAATTTTAACAAATCCAACACAATTTTTTTTTCCTGGAGATACATTAAATCGTTTGATTTGATTTGATTTTGATTTTTGTGGCGCAAAAACAGCAAGGTTATAGTGCGCCATGGAGAGATTAAAATTCAAAAAAAGATTAGACTGGTTTCTTTTAAAATGGTTACTTCGTCTAAAGTTGCATATATATATACATAAAATCAGTGCGATGATAAAAGCAAGTTGTATATTTCATATGAGTGTATACATATTGATCGATTTTAAAAATTTAAAAACTGCTGACACATTGTCGTTGTCATTTAAAATCTGACTGAGTGTATATGGCTCAGTCAGATGGGTAAAAGCAGTAAAACGAGAATTTATAAAACTAGTACAATCACATAAAATGTGTTGGACGGATAAAACGGTGTCGTATTGCTCGCACATAGGAGGGTCATCAGCCCTCAGCAAAAAGGAGTGTGTCAAATGACAGTGTCCTATGCGGAGCCGAGTAAGAACAACTTCCTCTTTGCGATCCCTGCGTAATTCAGAAAAACAGAACATTTCAGTATTATTACACTCAAATTCAGTTTTACAAAGTTTAAGCTTCTTTTTGAAAGTTTCCATTTTATTACTGAGTATTAATATACAGTGGATTCCGGTTTTTTGGGCCACCAGTTAATCGGGACAGCCGTTTATTTGGGGCAAATCTTAAAAAACAGAAACCAATCGAGAAAATAGCCAGGGTTTACTTCGCTTAATTGGGACAGCATGCCGTTTAATTGGGGCAGGAGACCACAGCACTGGAGATATTACCCTACGATTGTCTCCAATGGTACCACATGGTTCAGTCGAAATTCTGGAGGTCACAACCATAAAGCAATTATCAGTCACCTGTTTATTGGGCTTTTCTGTTAGTGCAATCTATCATAAATGGATAGTAAACTCGATCTTACTGAATTTGCAATAATACTGACAGCTGGAATTCCGTGGGTAATTATGGTGAAATGTGTTTATACTTCCATGAAATCTTCAATCATATAAAAAAATTAATTTTCAGATCTCTTCATTCCTATTTTTAAAGCTTTGTAACTCGTTACTCCGTTCTCACTTGTGTGTATTATGTTACTTGCAGTCTGTGTATGTCGTGTTCTTTGTTATTGATTGCTTATCTTATCAATTTAATAAACTGAATTTTATGTTGTCTGTGATAACTGTGTAACACACTGTGAGACTGTCTCTGGATAAAGGAATGGTATTTAAATTGTTGCTGTACTTTTCTCCATGCATAATTGAAGTCATTTTTATAGCAGCAGAGAGAACAAAAGTTCAGCAATAGTATGTGATTTCAAATTTTTTCCTATTAAATATGAAACTTCCAATGATGCCCTTAAAGCTTTACAAGGAACTGCCATGTATGAAAGATTTCATACATGGAAAGACTTCATGAAAGATTTCAGGCCTTGTATGGCATTGGTGTGTCTTTTGAAAACGATTTCATATTTTTCATTATCTCTAGCTGTTTTGTATGCGTCTTTTTCATTTAATAGATTTCGTGCCAGTTTTTCATAACATATTACACACTTTTTTATTTAGAATATAATGGCTCTCTACCAGAAATTGCTGGTTGCACTACACTTGAAATAATGTTAGTGTCCAAATTTTTACATGATACATTTCAGCAGAAGTATCTGTAGCAACATTGTCATCACCCCCGACAATTTTGTTCTACCCAATTACCCATGTTAAAATATATAAAAATATATTGTTTTCTTCTTAAAAACAATGATAACATAAAAAGTAGCAGGAGAATGAAAAACACATCCAAGTTTGATGTGAAAGCCCCGAATTATGAAGCATGCATGGCTTGTTATTTACTGCCACTGCATATTCACGCCTCTGGCCTTTAGGCAATTTCAGAAATTTTTGTTGTAGGAAGCAAAAATTAAGAGCTAAAGGGATTACAGTTCAGCAATTGAGTAGTACTGAGAAGTCACACTAGTCAGCTGCTTTCTGTGTGTCCACAGCCAGTGAACAAATTAAGGCATATTTATCACATGTGAAACCATCCTAAAAAATAAAAGTGGCAATAGGGTTCCATTCGTATCTCAGACTTCGTTCAGTCTCTACACCTACAGTATTGAAGAAGTAATTTTAACAACAGGTTTTTGAGCTTTTATGTACACAATAACTAATTTTATTTAAAAATTGCCACGACCCCCAGAGTGGTCATGGCCCATAGTTCGTACACCACTGGACTAGGTAAACTGAAACTAACAAAAATAATTAAGGATTTTTACAACCAAGATATCACGTAATTCAGTACTTCAGCAAAACGTATCTAAAATAGAAAACACTGGTCCTAATGATATCACAGAAAAAAAAAAAAAAAAAAACATATATATACAAATACGTACCTTCCAGCTCTTGAATAGAGCTCTTTTGCATGGTCTTTCATAAATTCTTGCATTTCATCTGTGTTGAGGGGAATAGCTTTATGAAGTGGTAGCACATGAGAACAGTCAGCTAGACTGCCTTCCAACTCAGCACTAAGCAAAAGTTCACTATCAACTTCTCGCCAGCAGTACCTCCGAGGATAGTAATACATCTCCTGACTCTTGCGTGTCTTGGAAATTAAACTAAAAAAATGATTAAGTAATTTAAAAATTTACTACAAAACATTTTTTTATACTTACTGCTTTTATATTAATGTGAACTAGTATTATATTTGATATATATCATTATCTTTTTAGCAACTGATTCCCAGATTTATCTAATTTGATAAAAATGATTTTATTGAGAGTGCATCCTACTTGATTCTCAACTAGAGATGATCTGCAGAAACAGCACTACAATAATATGACATTTCAACCAGGAGTTGGCAGGCAGTCTGGAAAATACAAAAACCTGGCATCTGGGTGGCCAACCAGTACAGAAAAACATGCCACACACACACATGGGCAGTCATTTTGGCATAGGGAAGTTATTTAAGTTAGAGGACTGCTATTCTTAAGCTAATTTTGTGACTCACTGACAATTAACAATTCGGGAATTGAATTTTTCAGTTGCACAATTCTTACAAAATGTATTAGGCTGACAATGAATTTCAGTTGTTTGTAAATAACATCAATTTGGCGAGCTTTAATTCATTTGTATTTTACTGGGGGATAAATGCATAAATATTTAAAGGCTTAATTTGTGACAGCATTATAATGAATATTTCATAGAGCTTTGTACGTATGAATGATGTTCATAGCTTGGGAAGTGACCCTGTAATTTACGCACTTTTTTTATAACATAATTAATTTAGCATATAAAAATAAAAGTTAACGAAGCAAAGAAATTTAATTTAAAAGCTTTTAATTTTTCAGAAGTTAATTATCAATAACAGCACAAATTTGGCTGGCAAAGACACTGATTTAAGAAGCTACGGCAAGGTTTTCCAATGGGGCTAAAGTACATAATTGCCATACATATATATATATATATATATATATATATATATATATATATATATATTTTTTTTTTTTTTTGTATGTAACTAAATAAAGACAAACTTAAGTTTGCACGGAAGACATTATTATACAATATATGAATACTATGAATTGCTTCACAACAAGTTACCTGTTCCTAAACCTCAAGATGTATATCACTACTGATTCTCAATAGAGATGTTTCACAGATTAGGGTTAATTCATTGTATTTACTAATTGTATTTTTGTTATAATTTAATTCATTATAAATACAATGAACTGATTTAATTTTATTTACAGACCATATAGACTTTCAAACCATTAAGCTTCATACTACTTTAAGTATAAAACATTGTACAGGTAACCCTCATATAACACGGTTTTGTTCTAACACTTGATATATTGTGGCAATCCTCGCACAAACGGTACTTCTACAACAAGGTTTTGCTCTAACACGGTTTGATAATTGCTGGAAATCTCGCATAACACTATTTTTGAGCTTTTGTGCTGGGAAAACCCTGCTGTTATGTTAGATGAAATTTTCAATGTTTCCATTCCTTTTTGTGAATCCCCACTGTTGACTCGCTAGTTGTTATTGCCTTTGTGATATTTTTCTAAAGCATATTTCTGGAAGTCACTACCATAAAACAATTTGCAGTTTCCGGTTTAGTGTAATCAATTATAAATGGGTAGTAAACTTGATCTTGCATTTGCTATAGTACCGATAGCTGGAATTCTGTGAGTTTTCAACGTTATTATGGTGAAATGTGTTTCCCTTTCCACGAAATATTCAATCATATAAAAAACAAATAAATTTTCAGAAACTCGTTACTCCGTATTGTGTATGTTGCAACTTGTGTGTGCCATGTTCTTTGTTATTAATTACTTATCATTTTTAGTCTTAAATTTTACAACCAAAAAAAAAAAAAAAAGTCAGTGAACAGATATATCAATTAGTATGTACATATTACAGTACGTATTAATTAAGCTATGTATGTAAGCGTATTGTTTGAAACCATAAAAAATAATAGTGACTTCGAAGAGTGCAGTTTGTGACTTTTAAAGAGAGCAGAAGGTACATGAAATCTAGATGCTGCTTAGCAACAATGAAGAGGAAGAAAATTAAATGAATGTACATTATCTCACGTATAAGTATCAGTATAAGTATCACGGTTTGTAAGGTAAGATGTTTGTTCAGTTATTACTATTATAAAAATAATAGTTAAAATATTAAGTTATTACTACTATAAAAATTAAGTTTCCCATAGTTATAAAAAACAATGGCATGCTTTTGGAACATAATCCTCCCTTTTTTGTACCAGTTCTCAGTCCCATAATAACATGGTTTTGCATTATACAAGATTTTGTAGGAACCAAACTACCATGTTATATGAGGTATAGGTAGTGCATAGCATCATTTTTGTATGTAGATATACATAGAGGCAAAAAAAGTCTGCACAAGATGCACCATTATATGTCGCTTCACAATGAGCTGCCCACTAAACCTTGAATGTGTATTTTTAATTATTCTCAGTAGTGCCATTTAAGAGTTTGTCATTCCCATCAGTACTTCACGAATAACTCAGAGTCTAAGAGCTGACAACTATTAATTACAAGCACATCATTACAACATAATGAGCAGTTCATCATTACCATCCATTCACAATATGAGTCGTTGGTAATGATGAGCTCATTATTAACATTAAAGAGAACAGATGCTATATGGGATAATTATACCTAAAGATTAGATTTGCTATCAACAACAGCACTGTTGCCTAGTAGGGGTGTAGGGGTGGGTGGGTGTGTGTGTGTGTGTGTGTGTGTGTGTGTGTGTGTGGGACTAGCATCTTTTAACTCTTTTTGTGTAAAATAATTCTCAATATACACAATAAACTAACAGATAAAGCTCAAATTTATATGGATTAAGTATGTGTCTTTACATCTTAAAATACTAAGTCACTTTTCACAACTTGTTATTATAATCCCATGTAAGCTTTAATCCAACATTTAAGATGTAGAACAGGTGCCCTGGAAATTTTCCATTAGTTAAAGTGGGACTGGACAAATAGCTGAAAGATATAAATCAGCAAAGGATCTTTTTACAGATAGTCTATCATGATTAACCCTATCCCGGAAATATAGTGCTAAGAATTTTTCTGGAGGATCTTTGGGGCTTGAATTTTTTTGTGATGTGGTGATTCTGAATATTGCCACTTTGCTTTTCAAGGGTGAAACAAAACAGTGAAATATCATATAATGAAGCCAAGTTTTGCCTTTTGCCTGTAATTTGATTGCGATCCACAAATTTTACTAACTCTCCATCAAAATCGCCTAGAACAGCATCAAAACATTTGGGGGGGCCCATTTTGCAGTTTCTCATGTCTAAATTATTGTGAACAACAGTAAAATATCCATTGAATATCTGAGCTATCTTTTAGTCTGATTCAGCAATCAAAATGTATAATTTCATGCACTTTATCAGAATTTATTTTCCAAAGTTCTAACTGAAATGGGTCTTCTTAACCTTTCTTTATCTTAAAACTGAAAGAAAAATTACTGTTATGATAACAAATCTGGCACATTTATATAAGAAAGGGTCTAGCTTTTTACATATTTACAATGAACACTTTAATATTACAGCATAATGGAGTATAGGCTTATCAACAGCCCCTGTAGTACAAAGAGGAGCACAAGTGAAGATAACCAAATACTCACGTCATGATGTGACCTCTGATTTTCTGCTGGATTTGTGGAACTTTTCTTCTTCCCCACTGCATGTGGTCTTTCTCACTTCCCAGGGCAATATTTATTCCCATTCTCACAAAATTCATCTGTAAAAGAGTGTTTAAAAAATATGTTTATAAAATAATATTTACTGGTGTTCACAGGCAATTGCTACTCATGATACACAACAAACACATAAATAGTATCTAGTAAGAACATCTTCAAATCATACAAACCCACATACCCAACTATTTAAAAAAAACTACTTATAAAATGTGTATGTGCCAGTATATGATATTAGTGTATTAATATATTTAATTAGTGAAAAGCAGTGAATTATTTTATTAAATGAATTTCATTATTTTTGTGTGAGATATGCAAGTCGATTCCCAGAATAAAGTTACATATTTAGCATTAGCAGAGGCATATGATGCAAGAAAGCAAGCTTATGCAGCATCAGACAAAAAAAACCACTCCCATTTCACCAATCCGTTCTTTCGAAATACCTGTCCAGCTGAGCCTTAAATTTATTTAGGCTATCAACTTCCACAACAAGGAATGGAAGTCTGTTCCACCAACCAACTACCCGCTGGCTAAAAGCAAATTTCCGCACATCTTTCCTCAATTTGAATTTATGCCCTCTCAGGTGATTATTCTGAGCAAGAGGAAGAATCCCATCAGCATTGAGCATGCTCAAACCGTTCAAGACTTTATACACCTCTATCAGATTACGTCACAGGTGCCACTCTCCAGGCGCTGCAATTTACAGAACTTAAGCCTTTCTTCATAAGCGCACCCCTTTGGTCCCCTCACCAATCTTGTTGCCCTTCTTTGTACTCGTTCCATCAGCTCTACATCCTTCTTGAAATGAGGCCTCCGGACCTGTATACAGTACTCAAGGTGTGGCCTGACCATTGCCTTATACAAGGGAATAATCACCTCCTCATCACTGATAGAAAAATTCCTGTATATCATTGACAAGACACCATGAGCTACTCTTGCAGCCCATCTGCACTGCTCAGAAAATTTCATATCTGCCTGCACAATTACCCCCAGGTCCTTTTTATTCTCTACCACTGTCAGTGTAGTACCACAGAGTTGATACGTTGCTCTGAGGTTAGTGTTTCCCATATGTAGTACTTTATATTTGTTAATGTTAAACTTCATTTGCCACCTCTCAGAACATCTGCTCAACCTTTCCAGATCCTGTTGCCACAGCATACTGTCAGTAGTGTCATTAACAACCCTGCCAACCTTTGTATCGTCTGCAAAAGTGGACATTAAGCTTGATATACCATCATCAATATCATTTATAAATACAGAAAACAATAATGGACCCAATACTGAACCCTGAGGGACTCCACTAATAACATTAGTCCACGATGAGCAGTGTCCATTGATTACCACTCTGTCTTTCATTATCATTATCATAATTAGCCATATGGTGCAAGGAAGCCTGAGGCTTTTGCTGCACCAGCCAAAAAAAAAAAAAAAAAAAATTCTGAGTTACCCCTGAGAGAGAGAGAGAGAGAGAGAGAGAGAGAGAGAGAGAGAGAGAGAGAGAGAGAGAAGAGGGAGGGGGTCAGAAATAGAAGGGAATCACCAAGAAAGAGAAGAATGATGATATCCAGCTCAGGACCCTGGGTTCTCCCACTCAACCATCCCTTTATCCATAGCAGCAATTATCTTCCAATGCCACACTGCTCCAAATTGTGCAGCAGTCTTCCATGTGCAACAGTATCAAAAGCCTTTCAAAGATCCAAATATATAATATCAAAGTTATTCCCTGCATCCAATTCTTTTGTGACTGCATCATAGTATCCAATCAAATTGGTCAGGCAAGACTTTCCCTTAACAAAACCATGCTGTGTCCGAGCTATAACTGAAGTCTTGTCTAGATGATCCTGCAGTGCTTCTTTAACCAGTGGCTCCATTAATTTTCCTGGAACAGAAGTTAAACAAACAGGTCTATAATTACTTGTGTCAGCGTTTGATCCTCCTTTGTGAACTGGGGTCACATTTGCACATCTCCAGTCTATGGGTACCTTCCCTGAGTCCAAAGAAGGTCTCATAATTATGGCTAAGGGTTTGCTTACTTCCTTTGCTGCCTCTTTTAATATAACTGGATAGATCCCATCCACCCCGGGTGCCTTTTTTATGTTTATCATCAACAATTTCTCCTCCATTTTCCTCTCAGTTATTACAAAATCATCTAGCTCACTGCCAGAGTTGACTTCACCTCTGCCATTATACCTTCCTGAATAACTCCTGATGTGTGAATGTAGATGTAAAATGCTCGTTTAGTTTGTTAGCCACCTGAGTAGGATCATCAACAGTTGAACCATCAATATCCAGTGGACCAATTTGATTTATCCCTTTCTTTCTACAGTTTACATAGGTAAAGAACTCTTTTCTGTTTTTCTTTGCATCCTTTGCCAAGGATTTCTCATAATCTGCCTTTGCCTGCCTAATCTCCTTTGTGACTTGGTTACAGACCACCTTATATCTATCATAGGCTTCCATGTCACCCATTAATTTATATGTATCCCATGCATTTTTCTTTTCTGCCATATGTCTCATTAGTTCATCTGACATCCATTTAGGCCTAAACCTTGAACAATATTTCTTAGTTGGTATGTAAAGCCTAGTAGCTTCCAAGATAAATTCTTTGAATGCTTCCCATTTTGAATTTGCTGTTGGTAACATCAGTTGGTCCCACTGTATAGAATTTAAATACTATCTCAGACCATCGTAGTCGCCTTTACGAAAGCAAAAACCCTTCCCTTTACCCCTGATGGTAGTTACCTCTGAGTAAATCCCACTTCAGCACACTGTGATTGTGCTGAAGTGGTTCCTTTATCTGCAGATTCTTAATGCATGAAGAATCGCTATTGATAATCAAATCAAGAGTATTACTCCCTCTATTTGCCTCTCGAACATACTGATACAGAAAACAATCATCCAATAAATCCACAAAAGCCTTGCTAGTGTGTGAGTGACCAACCCACAAATTTCAGTCAATATTTGGGAAATTAAAATTCCCCATTATAAGACACTGATTTACTGGCCCACTATTTCCCTGTACAGTTTCATATTATACTCATCAGAGTCATTAGGCCTATAGCACACTCCTACTCTCAATTTTGATCTCCCAATGCTTATGTCACACCAAACTGACTCGACACTGTACTGTCCAGCGATGTCAACTGGCTTCACTTCCTTGGATTTTGTGTGTTTCTTAACTAATAGCATAACCCCTCCTCCCTTCCTATCCTTTCTGTACACATTGTACTCCCAAAATTCCACTTCTGCTTTCCTTATATCTGTGTGACACCACGTCTCTGATATCCCAACAATATCTGCCTTTGATGTTTTGAGCAATAACTAAAATTCATCAAATTTATTTACCAAACTCCTAGCATTGGTGTAAACACAAGTATACATGCACCTGTTCCTATTCTTAGCTACACTAACACAACCCATGTGTTTACTTGTACTGCAATGACTCCCAGCAGTCTCTGAAATACCCTGCATCTTGTTTTCCAGGCTGCTGCTCATTCCAATAGAAGCAGTGTAAGAATCACTTTCACCTCTGCCAGTGGCTACTGTTAATCTATTAGTCCTTGTATCCCCCCAATCTAGCAGTTTTCCGACCCACCTAACACTGCCTCGATAGCATCAGCAAATATTCTTGCACCCTTTCTATTTAAGTGTATCCCATCCCTGTAGAAGCAGTCTCTCCTGTTAACAAGTACAGACCAGGCTGAAAAAAAAATTCTACCCCTTGAGCCTTGCATAATCTTTTCAGGGCCGCATTGATCGACAAGGTTCTCATCATATTTTCCCTCCTATCGTGTCTGGGCAGAATTGCAGACACTTTCAAATTCAACCCTAATTCACGGCTTTTTTTTTTTTCATCAGTGACCTGTACTTAAGTAATTCTGCCGGTCTCGTACTCTTAATATCATTAGGGCCAACGTGTACAACAATATCACCCTTTGTGCCCTTAAAATATGATATCTGCTCTACAATGTCATCAACCTTTGCCCCTGGCAGACAAACCTGGTTCTGTTCCACCTATCCTTTTTACATACCATATTCCCCATTTCCCTGACAATAGAGTCACCAACAACTACTAGTTCCTGTGGGATCAGCACATTCTGCCTTGGGGGTTGCCACTGTGTTGGGTGATGATCAAGTGCAAGCTCTGGCATTGATGTGGGCAGCTGAGAGCTTGATGGGCCCTCAATTTTGATCCTTCGAGGGCATCCACCCTGTCCTTCAAGCTCTCATATAGGCCCCATAACAATGCTGAGTTGTCGCCTGATTTCCTTACATTCCTTACATCGCGCACACACAAAGACATCCCCCATGGCAATATCATGTCCCGTACCTAATTGATCCACAAACATCAAGCAAGCAGTGCATTTTAAAAGGCCGTGATTCAGAGGGCAACTGCCCCCCTCAGTTCTCCCATGAGCCACAGCATTCCCATTAGCTTGAGCCTTTTGGATTTTACTGGATATGTGACAACCTATCTGTATTTAACACACCAAAATGCATTACGCTAGTAACTTAGTAAAGTTAATGCTTTGCCTTGTTATTTACCAGCTAGAAATAAATACAGTAAATAAAATTAATAACCAAAGTACCTTCCTTCTGTGACTCTGCTTCTTTCTTCTTCTTTCTTTGTTAGTTGTTGGCGCATTGGCTTCTGTGGCCATAATGCACCTCCCAAGGTTTTTGCAGTATCCAAGCCCGAGGCGGGATTTGAACCCTCGACCTTTGGGTTGCTAGGCAGGCACTTTACCCACCCGGCTAGCCCGGTCGGCTCTGTGACTCTGCAGAAACTGCAATAATTATGTCTTATTATGCTGCTCTAGATGGTTTTATCCTCATTGATTTTTACACAACAATCACTGACTGCTTGTATCACAAAGCCAGCAATGCCAATGTGAATACATCCAAATGTTTGAAGCATTGAAACTCCACTGTGCAGTATGTTTGGTTCACATACTCAGTTGATAGGCATGTTGTGAGTGTTATTTATTATATAAAACTGATTTCTAAACTAGATTTAATAAGCAAAACTTATTTACTTATTCATTATCTTATATATACAGCCCTTATTCATTATCTTTATTATCTCTATTCAGTATCTTCCAATTTTGGTATAATGCATTTTCAGGTTGCATATGCATTATACCAAAAGGCATCTGAGAGCCAACAGCCTAAAGAAAGAGCTTGTGGGAAAGGGAGGGGAGGGGGGGACTCTTGTTTCTTTCTGGCTGATTTAGGAACAAGAGGATGTTCTTGTTCCGATAGTCAGCAAATGGATCAATAACTGTACACAGAAGTTGATTAAATTAAAAGAAAATAAATCACTTAATTTTTTGACAAAGAGCATTTATACAACATATTTCATAATAAAAAATTATTACTTACTGTAAGAATATCATTAAGGTCAATTACTGTATCAAAGGTAGTTTCTATATCATGCTCTGGATATATAGGTTCTCCAGTATTTGGATCATATCCAAGACCACAGAGCGCACCAGTGTACCTCATTCTTTTTGGATCTGTCCTAAAACAAAATGAACAGAATTAAAATATGGCTAGTCTTTTTTGAAATTATAAAAAAGCCCATTATGTTATACATTTATACATCTGAAATAAGCTGGTTCTAGGAAAATTACAGTAGATCAAAACAGAGAACAGCTGCTGTTACATTATACATTCAACTTATCACTTATTTAATATCCTGCAAAAAGTAGTAGTAGTAGTAGTGTCATGTGATGCAAGAAAGCAAATGTATGAACTTATGCAGCATCAGCCAACAAAAAAAAAAAAAAAACACACCATTCTCTCCAAATGCCTGTCCAGTTCCTCCTTAAATTTATTCAACCTATCAACTTTTTTTTTTTTAGCATTAGCATTAGTAGAGGCATTTGATGCAAGAAAGCAAGCTTATGCAGCATCAGCCAAAAAAAAAAAAACCCACTTCCACTTCACCCCTCTGTTCGTTCAAAATACCTGTCCAGCTGAGCCTTAAACTTATTTAGCCTATCAACCTCCACCACAAGGGATGGAAGTCTGTTCCACCAAACAACCACCCGCTGGCTAAAGGCAAATTTCCGCACGTCTATCCTACATCTGTCTTTCCTCAATTTGAATTTATGCCCTCTCAGGTGATTTTTCTGAGCTAGAGGAAGAATCCCATCAGCATTGAGCATGCTCAAACCATTCAAGGCTTTATACACCTCTATCAGATCACCTCGCTGGTGCCTAGTCTCCAGACACTGTAATTTGCAAAACTTAAGCCTTTCTTCGTAAGAGCACCCCTTTGTTCCATTCACTAATCTTGTTGCCCTTCTCTGTACTCGTTCCAGCAGCTCTACATCCTTCTTGAAATGAGGCCTCCAGACCTGTATACAGTACTCTAGGTGTGGCCTGACCATTGCCTTATACAATGGAATAATCACCTCCTTATCCCTGCTGGAAAAATTCCTGTATATCATTGACAATACTCCATGAACTACTCTTGCAGCCCGTCTGCACTGCTCAGAGAACTTCATATCTGCCTGCACAACCACCCCCAAGTCCCTTTCATTCTCTACCACTGTCAGTGTAGTACCACAGAGTTGATACGTTGCTCTGGGGTTGCTGTTTCCCATGTGTAGTACTTTACATTTGTCAATGTTAAACTTCATTTGCCACCTCTCAGCCCATCTGCTCAACCTTTCCAGATCCTGTTGCAGCAGCATAGTGTCAGTAGTGTCCTTGACAACCCTGCCAACCTTTGTATCATCTGCAAACTTGGACATTAAGCCCGATATACCATCATCAATATCATTTATAAATACAGAAAACAATAATGGACCCAACACTGAGCCCTGAAGGACTCCACTAATAACATCAGTCCACGATGAGCAGTGTCCATTGATTACCACTCTCTGTCTTCTCCCCCTCAACCACCCCTTTCTCCATAGCAGCAATTTGCCTCCAATGTCACACTGCTCCAATTTGTGTAGCAGTCTTCCATGTGCAACAGTATCAAAAGCCTTTCTAAGATCCAAGTATATAATATCAAAGTTATTCCCTGCATCCAGTTCTTTTGTGACTGCATCATAGTATCCAATCAAGTTGGTCAGGCAAGACTTCCCCTTAACAAAACCATGCTGTGTCTGAGCTATAACTGAAGTCTTGTCTAAATGATCCTGCAGTGTTTCTTTAACCAGTGCCTCCATTAATTTTCCTGGAACAGAAGTTAAGCTCACAGGTCTATAATTACTTGTGTCAGCCTTTGATCCTCCTTTGTGAATTGGGGTCACATTTGCACATTTCCAGTCTATGGGTACCTCCCCTGAGTCCAAGGAAGATCTCATAATTATGGCTAAGGGTTTGCTTACTTCCTTTGCTGCCTCCTTTAATATAACTGGATAGATCCCATCCACTCCGGGTGCTTTTCTTGTGTTTATCTTCAACAGTTTCTCCTCCACTTTACTCCCAGTTATTTCAAGATTCTGTAGCTTACTGCTAGAGTTGAATACACCTCTGGCATTCCCCTCGCTGAATAACTCCTCATGTGTGAATGTCGATGCAAAATATTCATTTAGTTTGTTAGCTACCTGAGCAGGATCATCAACAGTTGACCCATCAATATCCAGTGGACCAATCTGATTCATCCCCTTCCTTCTAGAGTTTACATAAGTAAAGAACTCTTTGCTGTTTTTCTTTGCATCCCTTGCCAAGGATTTCTCGTAATCTGCCTTTGCCTGCCTAACCTCCTTTGTAACTTGGTTGCATATCAACTTGTATCTATCATAGGCTTCTGTGTCATGTGTTAATTTGTAAGTAACTTCCACCATTTGTAACTTCCACAACGACAGATGGAAGTTTGTTCCAGCAATTAACCACCCGCTGGCTAAAGGCAAATTTCCGCACATCTATTCTACATCTGTCTTTTCTTAATTTGAATTTATGCCCCCTTAGGTTCGTAATCTGAACAAGTGGAAGGATCCCATCAGAATTCAGCATGCTCAACCCATTCAAGGCCTTATATACCTCAATCAGATCACTGCGCAGGTGCCTAGTCTCCAGCCACTGTAATTTGCAGAACTTAAGCCTCTCTTGGTAAGAGGATCCCTTCATTCCCCTCACCAATCTTGTTGCCCTTCTCTGTACATGCTCAAGTAAATCTACATCCTTCCTAACATGAGGCCTCCAGACCTGTACGCAGTACTCAAGGCATGGCCTGACCATTGCCTTATACAGAGTGATAATCACCTCCTTTTCCCTGCTAGAAAAATTCCTATATATCATTGACAAAACCCCATGACCTGCCCTAGCAGTCTGTCTGCAATGCTCAGAAAACTTCATATCTGCCTGCACAATTACTCCCAGGTCTTTTTCATTTTCTACCACCTTAAGTGTAGTACCACACAGTTGGTACGTTTCTCTGGGGTTACTTCTACCCATATGCAGTACTTTGCATTTGTCAAGGTTAAACTTCAGTTGCCACTTCTTAGCCCATCTGCCCAAATTATCTACATCCTGTTGCAGTGGCACACTGCCATTACTGTCATTAACAACCCTGCCAACCTTTGTATCATCTGCAAACTTCAACATTAAGCCTGATATACCTTCATCAATATCATTGATAAATATACAAAACAACAGTGGACCTAACACCGAACCCTGTGGGCCACCACTAATAACATTAGTCCAAGAAGAGCAGCACCCATTGATTACCACCCTCTGTCTTCTCCCACTTAACCATCCTTTTATCCATTGTAGCAACTTACCCTTAATACCATTCTGCTCCAATTTGTACAGTAGTCTTCCATGCGCAACAGTGACAAAAGCTTTCCTGAAATCCAAATATATGATATCAAAATTATTTTTTGCATCCAGTTCTTTTGTAACCACATCATAATATCCTATCAAATTTGTCAGACAAGACTTTCCCTTAACAAACCCATGCTGTGTCTGAATTATTGCTGCAGTCTTGTCTAGATGATCCTGCAATGCATCTTTAACCAGCGACTCCATTATTTTACCCGGAACAGAAGTTAAACTAACTGGTCTATAATTACTCATGTCGCCCTTTGATCCTCCTTTGTGAATTGGGGTCACATTTGCACATCTCCAGTCCATGGGTACTTCCCCTGAGTCCAAGGAAGCTCTCATAATTATGGCTAAGGGTTTGCTTACTTTTTAATTATTAGAGGAGCGGAGTCCACCCGTACCGAGCCATTTGCCCCTGTGAGCACTGCATACATTCCCTACTATCCAGGCCTTTCAGACCACATTGCACGAGTAATTCGGAGGTGCCAGATACACTGTGTGCAACTCCCGGGATGGAGGTTGTACACAGTGATACCTTGTGTCAAAGACCCCATAACGAAAGAAGCCAACAGTGGAGTGGTATACGAGATTAAATGCCCGGATTGTGGGGTGTGTTATGTAGGTGAGACGGGACAACGACTGAAAGACCATCTGGGGGAGCATATAAATGCAATAAAGTCTGCAAATTATGGGAAGTCTGCCGTGGCAGAACATTTTTGGGAGAAGCAAATCAAATCTCCCCGGAGGATGCTGTCATCACGGATCATGCACAGGGGTTCTGGGACCGTAAATGGCTTGAGAGTTTACGTATTGGGGCAGCTAGCAATTCCATAATAGAGACAAGGGTGTACGTTTACATCCCCCTCTTGGAAACTGTGGTTCTTGGGCGAGATGAACGGTTTCAGCTAGCGCGTTCACGAGCCATTTCCGGTGCATAAATGGGAAATTCCGGCCTTACTCCCGAGGAACCATGTGATGAGTGCCGTGGATCTGCTACTTAAGGATGTGCCACACAGCAGAAATATGCTGTTGAGAAAGGGGATTGCTATCTCCGAAAGCTACAGTTGTTACGGTATTTTATTTTATTAATTGATTTTATCGCTTTTATCATCATATTTTATATTTTTGTATTTTATTGTAAATTAAAACACATCAGTTTTAGACTACTATATATTTTATTTCATACGCTCGTAT
The DNA here is from genome assembly GCF_048544385.1 of Mastigoproctus giganteus. Lineage (NCBI taxonomy): Eukaryota > Metazoa > Arthropoda > Arachnida > Uropygi > Thelyphonidae > Mastigoproctus > Mastigoproctus giganteus. The sequence goes on along the minus strand of NC_143580.1, from coordinate 212,147,873 downwards.
TTTATTTTATTTTAAATAAAGTGTTTTAGTTGCAAGATTGGAATTTGTTTATTTGAATACCGGCTAGTGTAAAGTCTAATTGTTCAATATGAATTGTCCCAGCCTTGTAGGCCTATTTAGAGATATAAGAATTGTGTGTTGACATTCTCTGAAGTGAACTGAACTTCATCACTGAATAGGAGGAAACAATGCAAATGACGATTGTCATTCAGCAAATTATAAAATTCCAACCATTGGGCAGGATTTCCAGGTTTGAGGTGTTAAACACTCTGCATGTGGTATGAATACATGCCTTCTTTATGCAATGTTCTCCATACTCTTGATTGAAAAACACCAACCTGCATGGATATCCTTTGCATGCTAGCACAAGGACTACACTGTGCTGCCTCAACTATGTTTTCTTGCTTGGCCACATCTTCCCATCATACTGGGAAATTAGCTGGTATCTTGCAATGTTTGGAAAATTTGGCTAATAACTTATCAATTCAGAACTCTGTGGTTCAGAAAACATTGCTGGTATTTAGCAACAGTACTTCCATTACAACATCTATAAACGTACATCATATCAACGTATTCAGCACTGTAAAATAAGATAATGGCAAAATTTGAAAAGGAAAAAGAATGAAAAACTTCCTTCCCTGTTGGGAAATTTTATACCTCATAGTGCACCCAAAGACATTTCATCCCACTTAACAAAGAACAAAAAAAAAAAAAGTCACTTTTGGCTAAATCTGGCATATAGGTATAAATCTAGAAAATAGATTTGAAAATTCCCTTTCAAAAAAGATTGTTAAAGCTTAATATTGTAAAGCATTTAAATTTATGACACCAGTGCTTTCTAGGGTTCACATGCACTAGATTATCACACCTCTCCCACACACACCAATAATGCTGGAGAGGGAAAAAGAGTTCTGGCATGTTTTCAATAAATTGTTAGTATTGGAACAACAATATGTTTGCATTCTCTGACAATCTGAAGACTTACTTAATATATAAATAAAATTACTTACTATTCCTTTAGAAATCTGCCAGTTATTTCTGCATTATTTCGACATAAAATAAAAAAATCAGAGAACAAAACACAATAAGTACACATACCTTAGTTCTGCCATTGGTGCAAACAGTAGAGAAATAATAGATGGAAGGCCGTGGATATGTGGCATCAGAGTAGTGTTATATGCAGAAAGAGAATTACCAGACGGGCTTAATCCTATATGGCACGCAATCAATAACCTTGGATGTTTGTCTTGGGGTTCAGGATTTAAACATACTGAATTTACACTGTCTTTTTCAAGTCTAACAGATCTAAAAAAAAATACATATTTAAAAACAAATTTTAAATATCATACAATGAATTAAGAATCTTAGGCAAAAAAAAGTACCCTACAATAATACATTACTGGTTTTGTAGCAACTGCTTTGGAATACAATGTTGTTGATATTGCATAGCATAAAAGTATATATGAAGTACAGTAGACTCGCAATTTTCCGGGATAGATGGTAAAAAACAAATCCCGGATAATCCAAAAATACAGAATTTCCCGACATACAAAAGAGATACGTTCCAGGACTTCTGATTTCGTCGAGTTTTACATAACTCGGGAATGACTAATAACATATTGCTATTATATTATTATTGACAAATCTGAATTCAGCGCGATACTTGTTAATGTTTGACCATTTTCATACATCCTTATTATTTGTTCTGATTGCTTTCCTTTTCTTCGTAGATTTACTAGCATCACTGTCACTTATTCTCTTAGTCAGCACCATGATAACAGTCAAAATGAAATTTTCTGTAAAGAACTTCACAGGTTTAGGCAAAAACTCACTATTATCACCATGTGTGAGCTCAGATTTCGTTAAAGCACATTTCTGGAGGTCACTGCCATAAAACAATAAAAACGATTAGCAATTCCGGTTTATTGGGCTTTTTCTGTTAGTGCAATTCATTATAAACGGGTAAACTCGATCTTATTGCATTTGCAAAAATACCGATAGCTGGAATTCTTTGGGTTTTTACGTTATTATGGTGAAATGTGTCCCCCCCTTCACTGAAATCTTCAGTCATAAAAAACCCCATAAATAAATTGTAAGAATCTTCTCTTCTTTCCTATTTTTTTTTGCTTGTTACTCCGTATTTCATTTGTGCAATATGTGCGTGCCGTGATCGTCATTATTGATTGCTTATTTTATTTACTTTTTTTGTTTCTTTTAAATTTTACAATCCTTAAAAAAAAAAAAAAAAAAATATTTGAGTGAAAAAAAAAAAAAAAAATTACATAAATCCATAGTTACGTAAGTTGGGGACTTATTGTATCGAAAAATGTTCAGCAACCTATATAAAAAAATATGGCGATAGATAAAAAAAACTTACCGCGCACTACTCGCGTGTCCAATACGGTGCTTTCCCCCCCTTTTCCCCCGACGTCGATTTTAAGTCTATAGCCTTCCTATATTTTTTTAGGATGTTGCGTATGGTTTGGTCACTAGCATTATAATGGTACATTAGAGATTTAACGGATGCACTGTTTTCAAACTTTTGAATAATTTCAAGTTTTTGTAACTGAAAGTGCAATTCTTTTGCATTTACCCATCATTTTTGCGATTTCTAAACAAAAAAAAAAAAAATCTTTTTTTTTTACTATAAAAAAAATTGACATAAACGACAAAACAAATTTTTTCTTTTTGCGGTGCGACAGAACACAACAATCGACATTACACACTGAATCAAACGAAATATTTGGTCTCTTTTTTTTGAGTGGTAGGTGTGAAGACAGTGGGGGATGCAAGATAATAATAGGTACACTAATCTCCCAATGACGACTTACAATGCCGTTTGTCGCTTATTTATGACTTGCCAAACATCTGTTTATACCTATTCTAGTTATTACTTGAGTTTTATGATTTCTGGTTGGGTTTTTTTTTTTTTTATAATTTGGAATCTTGAAGTGTCCCGGTTAATCCGATTCTGGTAAATCGAGAGTCTGCTGTACCTGCAGAAATCAACCCTACGTTTTGTAGTGAAAAATTCACTAGATACTGAGATATAACACTAAAAATGTTTATCTAAAAGTTAGAGGTTATGCAGGATATTCTTGAACTCATCCAGCAAGTCTTAAACACATGATCTTTCAGTAGAAGGATGAAGATTAAACATGTCTCCATAATGAAATTTGATGCGGTAAGTAGAAAACCTAGTTTACAACACTTACAACTTAGTGCATATGTTCATTGATATACAAATGCCCTAACAAGTACAATGATGTTTTAAAGTGACTATAGTGTTAATTTCTGGGGGGGGGGAGGGATAATTCATTCAGACTCATTTGTATGAGCTTCTGAAAGGTGATACATGAAGATCTTCGTTTTTAACCTTAAATCCTTTAACCTTTAAATCTATTTGAGACCTTACTTAAATCCTTCCACTTCATGTTATGGATTTTCAATCTGATAATAATAGACTAATAATATAAAATATGAAATAAATATGGTAAGCCATCTTCATCACAAGTTCTAATTATTAATAAAATAAAACAGCCCAAACCACATATTATCAAGTGCAAAATCAGCTGAAGTATAATCAGCTTTGTTATATATGCTTTCAATTTCTTCATATTTGGTGTATCCACAACTATCTGGTGGCTTCCACTATGATGCAATGAGCTTTATTTCTTCTTCCACACTGGCTCAGTAACATACTACACTGTTGTTGACATTGTTTGTGAGTATAAGTTTTGGTTCATACAAAAAACTACCATATATACATAGAACAAAATAGTGAATGAATCTAAGAGTGGAAATAAGAATGTGAAAAAGGCAGATTGAAAAAAAAAAAAAAAAAAAGCCTCAAAAATCTCATTTTTTAGAGAAGTTACACCAGTTCTTAGTTTATATGGAATAGGTGCAGCATTAACATTCAAAGAGCAATAGGACTAAGTGAATGTTGCAAGTAGTGAGAACAATTCATGGCAGTGAAGGTCCAATTCACAAGACTGCTTATGAACTATAAATCTCAACAACTAGTTATGAAATCTTGTACTGAAGCAAAAAATGCTGAGCACCTAGATAAAACATCATAACCAGCAACATGCCTTTATCTGATTAAAGATAAAAAGCATCCAACCCATTTGAAAACTGAAAATAGTTTGACTACTTTAAAAGCTATCACACATTCAAAAACCTCAATGGCATGCAAGGTGACAGCTGCAGATCATGTAATAGTAATAGTAGTAGTGGCACATGATGCAAGAAAGCAAGTGTAGGAGCTTATGCAGCATCAGCCAAAAAAAAAAAAAAAAAAATCACACCATTCCCTCCAAATGCCTGTCCAGTTCCTCCTTAAATTTATTTAACCTATCAACTTCCACAACGACAGATGGAAGTCTGTTCCAGCAATTAACCACCCGCTGGCTAAAGGCAAATTTCCGCACATCTATTCTACATCTGTCCTTTCTTAATTTGAACTTATGTCCCCGTAGGTTGGTAATCTGAACAAGTGGAAGGATCCCATCAGAATTCAGCGTGCTCAACCCATTCAAGGCCTTATAGACCTCAATCAGATCACCGCGCAGGTGCCTAGTCTCCAGCCACTGCAATTTGCAGAACTTAAGCCTCTCTTGGTAAGAGAATCCCTTCATTCTCCTCACCAATCGTGTTGCTCTTCTCTGTACACGCTCAAGCAAATCTACATCCTTCCTAAAATGAGGCCTCCAGACCTGTATGCAGTACTCAAGGCGTGGCCTGACCATTGCCTTATACAGAGGGACAATCACCTCCTTTTCCCTGCTAGCAAAATTCCTATATATCATTGACAAAACCCCATGACCCGCCCTAGCAGCCTGTCTGCACTGCTCAGAAAACTTCATATCTGACTGCACAATTACTCTCAGGTCTTTTTCATTTTCTACCACCTTAAGTGTAGTACCACACAGTTGGTACGTTTCTCTGGGGTTACTTCTACCCATATGCAATACTTTGCATTTGTCAAGGTTGAACTTCAGTTGCCACTTCTTAGCCCATCTGCCCAAATTATCTAGATCCTGTTGCAGTAGCACACTGCCATTACTGTCATTAACAACCCTGCCAACCTTTGTGTCATCTGCAAACTTCGACATTAAGCCTGATATACCTTCATCAATATCATTGATAAATACACAAAACAACAGTGGACCCAACACCGAACCCTGAGGGACTCCACTAATAACATTAGTCCACAAAGAGCAGCACCCATTGATTACCACCCTCTGTCTTCTCCCACTTAACCATCCTTTTATCCATTGTAGCAACTTACCCTTAATACCATTCTGCTCCAATTTGTACAGTAGTCTTCCATGCGCAACAGTGTCAAAAGCTTTCCTGAAATCCAAGTATATGATATCAAAATTATTTTTTGCATCCAGTTCCTTTGTGACCACATCATAATAACCAATCAAATTTGTCAGACAAGACTTTCCCTTAACAAACCCATGCTGTGTTTGAATTATTGCTGCAGTTTTGTCTAGATGATCCTGCAATGCATCTTTAACCAGCGACTCCATTATTTTACCCGGAACAGAAGTTAAACTAACTGGTCTGTAATTACTCGTGTCACCCTTCGATCCACCTTTGTGAATTGGGGACACATTTGCACATCTCCAGTCCGTGGGAACCTCCCCTGAGTCCAAGGATGCTCTCATAATTATGGCTAAGGGTTTGCTTAGTTGCTTTGCCGCCTCCTTTAAAATAACTGGATAGATCCCATCCACCCCAGGTGCCTTTCTTATGTTTAACTTCAACAATTTCTCCTCCACTTTGCTCTCAGTTATTACAAAATCATTAAGCACACTGCTACAATTTGATAACCTTCTTCCATTTTCAAATTGTAATAATTCCTCATGTGTGAATGTAGATGCAAAATACTCATTCAGTTTGTTTGCTATCTGAGGAGGATCATCAACAGTCGAACCATCGATGTCAAGTGGACCAATCAGATTCATCCCCTTCCTTTTAGAGTTTATATAAGTAAAGAAATCCTTGCTGTTTTTCTTAGCATCTTTTGCCAAAGATTTCTCGTAATCCGCCTTCGCCTGCCGAACCTCCTTTGTGACCTGATTACAGACTAGCTTATATCTGCCACAGGCTTCTGCGTCACCTGATAATTTATATGCATCCCATGCATTTTTCTTCTCAGTCACGAGTCTCATTAGTTCATTTGATAACCATTTAGGCCTAAACCTTGAACGATATTTCTTAATCGGTATATAAAGTCTAGTAGCTTCCACGATTAATTCTTTGAATGCTTCCCACTTAGAATTTACTGTTTGTAACATCGTCAGTTGATCCCACTGTACAGAATTTAAAAACTGTCTGAGACCACTGTACTCCCCTTTACGGAAGCAAAAACCCTTTCCTTTACCCCTGACGGTAGTTACCTCTTTGAGTAAATCCCACTTCAGCACACTGTGATCACGATGTTGCTGATATGGAATTTCTTAAGGTTTTCAAAGAAACAATTATTGAAGGAGGTTACAAAAGTAAAACAGCTATTTAATTTGGACAAAACAGGCCTGTTCTGGAAGTGCATGCCCAGCCACACATTTATTGCCACCAAACAAAAAATGCCACACTTTGAAACTGTCAAATACCACTGTATACTATTCTTCAGAGGACAACATACTTTTGGGATCACAAATTTAAGGTTTATCACTCTGAAAATCCATGGGCACTAAAAAGATAGGTAAAAACAAACTGTTGTTTGGGGAGTGAATAAAAGAAGTTAGATGACATGGACGATTTTTACTGAATATTATTCGAGGAAGCTACAAGAGGAAATGAAGGTATATTATGAAAAGGAGAAGAATACATTCAAATTTATAATCGTTCTGGGCAGTACTTCTCGTTACAATAAAACACCACATTGTTAATTCGACCAATGCATCAAAGGGGTGTGGCCAAAGCAGCTTTTAAAGCCTACTGTATGTGTGGGACCTTCTCCATCTTTAAAAAAATCTGATGCAAATAATAAGCTTACCAACAAGGACTTTTTCCACCAGTTTAACACCTTCATTCACTCCATTCAAGAATCTTGTAATTAGCATTAATTGAAGCATATGATGCAAGAAAGTAAGCTTATACAGCATCAGCAAAAAAAAAGAAAAAAAAAAAAAACCCTTCCCATTTCACCCATCCAGTCACTCCAAATGTTTATCTAGTTAAGCCTTAAATTTATTTAAGCTATCAACTTCCACAACAACAGATGGAAGTCTGTTCCAGCAATCAACTACCCACTGGCTAAAGGCAAACTTCTGCACATCTATTCTACAAATGTCTTTCCTCAATTTGAATCTATGCCCCCTCAAGTTCTTAATTTGAGCAAGCCGAAGTATCCCGTCAGCACTAAGCCTGCTCAAACCATTCAAGGCCTTATACACCTCGATCAGATCATCTCACAGGTTCGGTGCCTCCGTAGCCAGGTGGGCACGAGCAGCAGTGCGTAGCACATGCTTCTTGATTAGACCGGGGTTCAAGCCCATGAGCCACCAAATACGGAGGATGCGGAAAGGTCAGGGAATGACCACCACATATCCCCAGAGCAATATGGCCTTGGTTGCTAATGCTCCTAAGTAACAACAACTCTCACAGGTGCCTAGTCTCCAGATGCTGCAACTTGCAGAACTTAAGCCTTTCTTCGTAAGTGCACCCCTTTTGTTCTTCTCACCAATCTTGTTGCGCTTCTCTCTACTCATTCTAGCAAATCAACATCCTTCCTAAAATGAGGCCTCCAGACCTGTATGCAGTACTCAAGGTATAGCCTGACCATTGCCTTATACAATGGGATAATCACCTAGCAAAATTCCTATATATCATTGACAAAACTCCATGACCTGCTCTGGCAGCCCATCTGCACTGCTCAGAGAACTTCATATCTGACTGCACAATTACCCCCAGGTCGTTTTCATTCTCCACCTTCCTGAGTGTAGTACCACACAGTTGATACATTTCTCTTGGGTTACTGCTACCCACATGCAGTACTTTGCATTTGTCAATGTTAAACTTCAGTTGTCACTTCTCAGCCCATCTGCCTAACTTTTCTATATCCTGTTGCAGTAGCATACTGTCTTTACTGTCATTAACTACCCTGCCAACCTTTGTATCATCTGCAAATGTGGACATTAAGCCTGATATACCTTCATCGATATCATTCATAAACGCACAAAACAATAATGGGCCAGCACTGAACCCTGGGGGACTCCACTAATAACATTAGTCCATGTAGAGCAGTGTCCATTTATTACCACTCTGCCATCTCACACTTTGGTTTGGGTTTGGTTTTTAATTGGACATTGGCAGCTAAGGCCATAATGCGCCACCATCTCACACTCAACCATCCTTTTATTCATTGCAGTAACTTGCCCTTAATCCCATACCACTCCAATTTGTACAGCGGTCTTCCATGTGCAACAGTATCAAAAGCTTTCCTGAAATCCAAGTACAGTGGATTCCGGTTATTTGGGCCACCAGTTAATCGGTGCAGCCATTTATTTGGGGCAAATCTTAAAAAACTGAAACAAAAAAAAAAAAAAAAAAAAGGCAGGGTTTACTTCGCTTAATTGGGACAGCATGCTGTTTAATCGGGGCAGGAGACCACAGTACTGGAGATTACCCTACGATTGTCTCCGACGGTACCATGTGGTTTGGTCGAAATTCTGGAGGTCACAACCATAAAACAATAAAAAATATTAGCAGTCACCTGTTTATTGGGTTTTTCTGTTAGTGAAATTATCATAAACGGACAGTAAACTCGATCTTACTGAATTTGCGATAACACCGACAGCTGAAATTCTGTGGGTTATTATGGTGAAATGTGTTTACACTTCCATTAAATCTTCAATCATATAAAAAAAATTTATTTCAGATCTCTTCAATCCTATTTTTAAAGCTTTGTAACTCGTTACTCCGTTCTCACTTGCACGTTTTGTCTTACTTGCAATTTGTGTTTGTGAGTGTGCCGTGTTCTTTGTTATTGATTGCTTATCTTTTTACTGTTTTAAATTTTAACCCCCACCCACAAATGTCAGTGAACAGAAATGTCAACTAGTTCGTATGTACATATTACAGTGCGTATTAATATACCGATTATCACATATATTCTTCCGATTTTCACGTATCATTTAATTTTTTAATTGGCAAGGTAATAAAGGGTAAATTTGTGCTTAATGTATCTTTGCTTTTATAGCCTGTGGATAATATTTCTCCTATTTTCGCTAATTAGAATCGCTGTTTAATAGAATTAAAATTCAATTCGCAAACATGATCACAATGACCGGTGCTTACTGCACGTCGTATAGTGAAGGGTACTTTACTATGGTGACTCCATCGTAACGTGATTTGATTGTACAGGGAACCAATTGTAAAGGAGGGGGTACATTGTATTTTTAACTATTTACGTGAAACTTCGGATAATTGGGGCAGCCGCTTAATCGGGCCAAAATGCACTAGTCCCAATGTGTCCGAAATAACCGGACTGGACTGTATATGATATCAAAATTATTTTTTGCATCCAGTTCCTTTGTGACCACATTATAGTATCCAATCAAATTGGTCAGACAAGACTTCCCCTTAACAAACCCAAGCCATGTCTGAACTATTACTGCTGTCTTGTCTAGATGATCCCGTATCACCTCTTTAACCAGTGACTACATTATTTTCCCAGGAACAGAAGTTAAACTAACACGTCTATAATTATTTGTGTTTTTGAACCCTCTTTGTGAATTGGGGATACATTTGCACATCTCCAGTACATGGGGACCTCCCCTCACTCTAAGGATGCTCTCATAATTATAGCTAAGGGTTTGCTTACTTCCCTTTCTGCTTCCTTCATTATAACTGGATAGATTCCATCTGCCCCAGGTGCCTTTTTTATGTTTAACTTCAACAATTTCTCCTTCACTTTGCTCTCAGTTATTACAAAATCACTTAGCTCCCTGTTAGAGTTTGATAAACTTCTGGCATTCCCCTCGAATAACTACTCGTGTGAATGTAGATGCAAAATACAGGAACTCCTTGACTTATGTAACACTCGACGTTACGTACGTTTTTGCCGGCCAGTCCAAACTTTAAAATATTATTGAAACATATTTTGTATCCCGTGGGAATAAATGGAGGTATCGTGAAAATATCGTAATGTGAACCCAATAACATGATGTTTTTTTTTGTAATTCTTTCCAAGACCTTGGAAATCGAAATTTTCGGTATAAAATTAAGTTATTTGCTATTTGGTTTTTATGAGCAATAGCAACTACGGCCATATTGCTCGGGGATATGCAGTGGTCATTTCCTGACCTTTTTGCATTCTCCGTATTTGGTGGTGAAGGGCTCAAACCCCGGTCTAATCAAGAAGCGTGTGCTATGCACTGCTGCTCCTTTCCACCTGGCTATGGAGGCGCATAAATAAAACTAAGCTATTTATCTCTCTAAAAGGTCATTTTTATAATGGAAATTACGCTACACTTTCATCGTTATCATATGTTCCGATATAAGAATCAATTTTGAATGCCTTTGTGATATTTTTCTAAAACACATTTCTGGAGTTCACTACCATAAAACAATAAAAATAATTTGCATTTTCCAGTTTATTGGGCTTTTCTGTTAGCACAATCTATTATAAACAGGTAGTAAACTCGATCTTATTGCATTTGCAATAATCCCGATAACTGGAATTGCGTGGCTTTTACGCTATTATTACCCCTTCACTGAAATCTTCAATCAAAAAAAAAACAAAAACAAATTTATAGAATCTTCTCTTCATTCCTATTTACTCATTACAATGATGAAGGGAAATCGACCAACAGAAGTGCAAGTGCAGGCAGTGCTTGGAAAAGAAATGAAACAAAATTGATTTAGAAATGAAGACGATTAATTATGAAGTACAAAGGAGGACAAAGTTTGTCATCTATTGCATGGAATTAGGTCTCACTGCTTCAACAGTGAATAGTATTTTAAGGGACAGTGCATGTATAAAAGAACATGTTCAAGGATCAATGTATTTCACACCAGGGCCAGTCCGCCCCAACAGTGATCACAAAACAGCATTCAGGTGCTATATCGAAGTTGGAAAATCAGATTCAGAAGCAAGTGCTTCCGAATCTAATGGCCATTCGAGCAAGAAGTATTTATGAAGATAACGATAAGTATGGCAAACCCCAAGCCAAGTTCGTGGCAAGTAAATGGTGGTTTAATAATTTCTAGCATCGCTTGGCTGGTTGGATTGGATATTTTACTGGCGAATCAGCTTCTATGGCTATAATGCACCAAACTTATGATTTATGGCTTATTCAATGATGTCTTTTGTTATGATTTTTATATCAAGTTGTAGTAGTTTATGCGTTTCAGAAACTGGAAGACTTTGGATATATTAAATTTATCTGACAATATTGTTCGTAATGAAAATGTGTTTTCACTACGAACCTTTTAACGAACGTTCCTTTTAAGGATTTAAAGATAATCTGACGTTCTCATGTAAAGTTAGGGCAGTCAAGTAGAATATGTTGGACTGTTTGCACTGTGTGACAGTCAGAGCACTGAGGTGGAGATTCGGCTCTGAGCAGATAGGAGTGGGTAACATTGGTGTTTCTATTCTTAATCTGCTAAGTATAACTTCTTCTTATCTGTTGGTTCTTGTACTGGTTTTCCATTGTTGTAACAGTGGTTTTATCTGTAATAATTTGTTACCAGCCTGTTCCTGCCATTTTTGTTGCCACTGTTTTTCGCCACTATTTCGAATTATAATTTTATAGTCCAGGTATGGTATTGTTGATTGGGCTTTCTGCTTGTTTTACTGCTTGGTCTGCTTGTTCATTGCCATCTATTCCTACATGTCCAGGAACCCAGCAGAAACTTATGTTTTGTTTTTGCTTTGCTAGTTTTGATTGCATGTTATGTATTTTACATACGGTCGGATGGGTATTTATGGTGTTATCCTTTAAGGCTTGCAGAGCATTGAATGAATCTGTATATATTATACCGTTGGCGATGTTGGTTAGCCATATATGGTTCCTGGCTAGTTGTATAGCCTCCAGTTCTGCCGTATTAATGCTGCACTCAGTAGTTTGGAAATGATGGTATTCGGGAATTTGGCTGCTATTCCTACTTTGGTTTCTGTTTTGGAACCATCTGTGTATATCAAGATAGAATTACAATGTTGGTCTCTGTAGGCTGCGTGTAATTGTTGGAAATTGTGTAGGTAGGGAATCCTTGTTCCATTTATACATATGGAGATCGCATATTATTTGAATGGTATCCCAAGATGGATATGGAATTTTAGGAGAAATTGCTATCTGACTGAGATCTAAATTACATTGCTGGATTAGGTCTCTTAAATATATGCCTGCTGGTTTGTAAGCATTTGTTTTCTATATAAGTTTTCCAAACTTGATTTGTGTAGGATTGTCCATGTCGGGTGGTCAGGTATTGATTTTATCTTTGCAGGGTAGTATAACAGCAAGTTTTGTCTCCGGAGTTGTAGTGGTGGTTCATGAGCCTCTGCATATAGGCCGTGGACTGGTGAGGTGTGATATGCTCCTAAAGCTGTTCGTAAAGTGCTGTGGTGCACTGGATCAAGCCACCTCAGGGCACTCGGTTTGGCTGAGTTATACACGGGGGCTCCATATCTAGTCAAGATCTTATGAGGGCTCTGTATAATCGCAACAGAATAACTCTATCTGCAACCCAGGTCGTTGCGGACAAGACTCTCAAAATGTTTAGTTTCTTAAGGCAGTTTGTTCTTAGTTGTTTTATATGTTCCAAAAAAGTTAGTTTTTTTATCAAGAATAAGTCCAAGAAATTTTATGGTTGGCTTGATTGGAATTAACTGTCCATTAAGTTTTAATTCCGGATCTAAATGAAGATTTCTTTTCCTACAGAAGTGCAACGCCTATAGTTTTTTGTGTGGAGATCGTGAAACCATTTTCCTGAGCCCAGTTGCTGACGTTGTTTATTGCACCTTGTAACTGGCGTTCTATTGTTTAGGATTGGAAAGAGATACTGAAATCATCTACGTAAAGAGCTGTATTTATGGAGGATGGTATATGTTGGGTTATAGAGTTTATTTTTATTGCAAACAAGGTGGCACTGAGGACTGATCCCTGTGGTACTCCTTGTAGAAAGACCTTTGAGTGTGTAGTTTGTATTCGTTCTTGGAAAGTTCGATGCTGTAAAAAGTTCTGGATGAAAACAGGGAGATGTCCTCTTAGCTTTAAGTTATATATGTCCCGGAGAATGCCATAGCGCCAGGCTGTATCGTATGCCTTTTCGATATCGAAGCATATCATGACTAAATGTTGTTCTCTAATGAAAGAATTTCATATGTTGTTTTCTATTTTAATCAAGAGGTCCAAGGTTGATCTATGTTTCCTGACGCCACACTGCACTGGACACAAAAGGTTATGGTTTTCTAGGTACCAAATGAGTCTTGAATTTATAATATTTTCCATTAACTTTCCTAGGCAGCTGGTGAGTGCTACTGGATGGTAGCTGTTTAGATTAGTAGGATCTTTGCCAGGTTTTGGGAAAGCGAGGACAATTGCATGATGCCACACGTTAGGAAACTCTTGTTCCATATAAACTCTGTTGTATAAAAGAAGTATAGATTGTAAAGATTCTTCACTGAGTTTCTTTATCATTATATAATTGATGCCATCTGGACCTTCTGCATTTTGTTTTGTTTGTGACAGTAACTTATGGAGTTCCGTTATAGTTAGTGGATGGTTATATTGTTCTACATATTTTGTGGAGAATTTTAAGTTGTATTTTTCTTGATGATTTTTATATTTCTGGAATTCCGGTGAATAGGATGTGGTGGCAGATATTTTAGCAAATGTTTCACCTAAAGCATTTGCTATTTCTTTTGGATCAGCGATGTCTTGTCCTTGCCAATTGATAATTGGATGTACTAAATTTTGGTATCTGTTAATTTTTCTTATTTTATCCCAAACTGTTTTAGTATTTGCAGTTCTATTTATGGTTGAGGCGAAACGTATCCAGGAGGCTTTCTTGCATGCCCGTCTGACATATCTTACTCTTGTTCTCATTTTTTTAAAAATGTATTAGATTGTCTGTGATAGGACTTTTACGAAAAACATTCCATGCTCTGTTTCTATCTCGTTTTGCTTGGGTACATTCCTCATTCCACCAAGGCTTTGGGAATAGAGGAAGTTTGGTAGACGTTTTTGGTATTGATTGTTCTGCTGCTTGGCTAATTTGATTCGTTACATATTATACTGCTTGGTCAATGGTTAGTTGTTGGACTCTGTTGTTTGATTACTGCTAAATTTTTGAATTTTCTCCAGTCTGCTTTGTGAAATTTCCATTTGGGTTTTTGTCTGGATTGACATAGGGTGTCTTTTGTTAAAGTGACAATAATGGGGTAGTAGGCACTGTGTAATGGGTACATTCCTCATGAACTGTCCATTCTGAAACAAGATATAATGCTGGGGAGTTCTTCATGAACTGTCCATTCTGAAACAGGATATAATGCTGGGGAGCATAAAGTAAGGTCTATCGCTGAGCTGGTTCCTGTTGGAAGGTGGAAATACGTATGTTTTCCACTATTCAGAAGGATTAAATTTTTGCATCTATTACTTTTTCTATTTGATGTCCTCTTTTGTTAAAATCAGTATTTCCCCATAAAGGGTGATGTCTATTTAGATCCTCCATTATTCGCTGAAAGGTCGCTTGAATCACTACGCTTGGCACTCGGGGCCTCAAGCATCGTGTTGGTTTCGAAAACATTAAAGTATGCGGTGAAGTAACCAGTGCCAATTCTGCAGCTGCAGAGAAATGTTGTGATGTGTTGGAAAAACTCCCTTCTAAACCTCCATAGCCCTCAACTTCCGCAGTGGCATGCTTATCATCTGGAGAGTTAATTCTGGCAACAATGCTCGAAAGGTAAAACTTGCTGATGTTATGCCAGTCTCCTCTCTCTTTTTGAAATTTTTGTAATTTTGTACACTTTTGTAATTTTTCCTGCGCATTAGATAAAAAATTTGAATAATTCTATTTACATGTTCGTCGAACATTTCTTTTTTGCCTCTATCAAATTCAGCATGCATAGTTGCGAGTGCAGAATTTCCCTAAATGCTTATTTAGGGAAATTCCGACTTATGCAGCGTTCTGCAGAACACAACCCTTACATAAGTCGGGGAGTTTCTGTACTCATTCAGTTTATCAGCTACTTGAGCAATATCATCAATAGTCAAACCATCTATGTTAAGAGGACCAATCTGATTCATCCCCTTCCTTCTAGAGTTTACATAAGTAACGACCACTCTGCTGTTTTTCTTTGCATCCTCTGTCCAAGATTTCTCGTAATCTGCCTTCGCCTGCCTAACCTCCTTTGTGACTTAATTACAGACTACCTTATATCTGCTATAAGCTTGTGTCGCCTGATAATTTATATGCATACCATGCATTTTTCTTCTCTGCCACAAGCCTCATTAATTCATCCGACATCCATTTAGGCTTGAACCTTGAACGGTATTTCTTAGTTGGTATGAAAAGCCTAGTGGCCTTGAAGATTAAGTCCCCGAAGGCTTCCCATTTAGAATTCACCATTGGTAACATCACCAGTTGACACCGTTGTATAGAATTTAAAAACTGTCTATGATCACTGTAGTCACCTTTACGAAAACAAAAACCCTTCCATTTACCCTTGATGGTAGTTACATCTTTAAGTAAATCCGACATCAGTACACCGTGATCATTATCACCAAGTGGTTCCTTTATCTGCAAATTCTTAATGCATGAATAATCACTGCTGATAATCAGATCAAGGGTATTACTCCCTCTGGTTGCCCCTCGAACATGTTTCTGTAGAAAACAATCCTCCAATAAATCCACAAAAGTCTTGCTACCATGCAAGTGACCAACCCACAAGTTCCAGTTAATATCTGGAAAGTTAAAATCCCCTATTACAAGACATTCTGATTTATTGGCCCATTCTATTTCTCTGCAGAACTGTTCATTGTACTCAGAGTCATTAGGCCTATAACATACTCCTACTCTCATTTTCCCTTTCCTAGTGTTTATGTCACACCAAACAGACTCGACATTGCACTGTCCACCTGGATGTCAACTGGATGTGCTTCCTTAGATTTTATGTGTTTCTAATCTAACAGCATAACCCCCCCTTTCCTACCCTGTTTTTCTTTTCATGCAAAACTATTCCAAAAAGCCTCGAAACAGTGCCGTCTGGGTGGTTGTGGTATCTGCCGAGAATACATAACAATAGTGTTCTCCATAGGGGAAGTGCTATTTATTAAAGGTATGCAGTAACATTGCAACTCATTGTAAAGGTATTCACAATAATGAAATATAAATAAAACAATGCATTAAAACCACCTTGGTAGTATAAATGATGTGCGTGCATTATACCCATGCATAAGTAAACTCCTTCATACTGTGAAGCTTTAGCCAAGAAATGTCTTTTAGACTAACACAAACAGAGAATATAACTACATCAAGAAGCTAATGAATTTTTTTCATGGTTTTTTTTTTTTATTTTTGTGAAACTTTACTTGTCGCCCATACACATTCAGAAAACTCACCTCTATGAGCCCATGTGACTGACAAGAAATCACTCCCACAGATCCATGTGTGTGGCAGCAATTTCTTTCCCTCATGTGAGAAAGAGTTAAGGATATTAAGACTGAGAACACCACATAACAAAGATTATGTCTCAGGCTTTTCCATTGATTAACAGTGTTGTTATAACTCGCCTCAGTGAAAGTGACTTGAGAAGTTCAAAAGGTATGATGAGAAGCCGAGTATCCCTTAAAATGCCACAGGGAAGCCTGTAATCAATGATGAAAACTTCAAACCAGATATCCATTCAGATTTTTTTTTTTTTTTTTTTTTAGAAATAGACAACACAGATGTCTGCTTCAGTGAGCTGCATTAAGCCTAGATCCAGTCAATTCAATTGTGATTTATTGTCTTAAATTTTTCTACACTCATTTTTGAAATGTTAAATTTTTTTTTAAGTACGTTAAATATTACATGTTCATTTAATCAAATGAACATGTAAATTTGTTTGTGCTCCTTTTCTCTAACTTTAATGTATGAAAAGCATAGTGCAATAATAATAATAATAATAATAGAGGAATATACACGAAAAGTTGTATAACTGCTATTATTATGTACTATACACTCCTTTTACATGTTTGTTATAATTAGCAATTTCCAGGAACATTGGCTCTGTGTATAAAAAAAAATTAACTGTACAGTAAACAGTAATCATTTTTAAATACACTCAGTGATCACTGAATTATGAGTACCTATCTAATACTGTGTTGGAGCACCGTTCGCATGGATAACAGCTGCTATTTGCCTAGGCATTCACTCCACTAGATGTCTGCAGCCATACTGCCTACAAGGCTTTTCAGTGTTGGAATAGATAACAGTTACATGTCCATACACCTCACTACTGTTCCATAATCTCCCACAGGTGAGGTGAATTTGGAGGCCAATCCAGGTGGGTAATATCTTCACTGTGTTAACAGATGGATGATACCTTCACTTGCTAGTGAGCCCATACAATGCTCTTCACCCTTCGCTCACCATGAACATCCATCTTGAGTAATCCTTTACAGTTTTGTCGTCAGGAGGAGGTTTGACCTATTCGATACCATTCTTTTTAGACCTTAACCATGGTGGGCCATGACCAAACAACAGGACATGCCATTTCTGATGTGGAAGCACCCGATGCATGAGTCCCCCCAACAACCATGTTAAAACTTTAAAAACTTTGTGATATCATTATTACTTCCAATAACTGCTACTTAAATCCTTTGACTTGCAGGCAAGATACAAATTATCACTGCTCTAGCATAGGAAGCTGTTCAGCTTTTTACACTTCAAGCTATGTGTACATGGCATAGTCCATTATGAATGTGGTGGTCGTAATTCAGTGATGACTGAGTGTTATGTGACAATTATTTATGTGACATACCAGAATTTATATGTCACATAATTAAATAAAACTTTCTAATGTAGCTATATACCAAGTTATTGATACCAATACAAAATTCCTTCACATCCTTACCTTGTATTTCCCAGGCGTGTCATGTTTCTGAAAGTCATTTCAAGTGGACTATATGGGCCACGTAGTGGAATCTAGTAAAAAAAAAAAAAAACACAGTACAGAAATTATGGCAAACTACTGTTAATGCATTGAGCCTCACACACGCTTCATCAATAAGGTTACTATGTTTATTTCAGCTAAGATGAGTAATATATAATATTAAACAGAACTGAATATATACATACAAAACAATTATTAAAACTATTGCACCACATTACATAAGATGATGGTGAAAGGCTCAAAGAGATTTAAAATGGGAAAATAAACCAATTAGCCTTTAAGTCATGCAGTGGGTTAGCATTAGCATTAATAGAGGCCCATGATGCAAGAAAGTAAGCTTAAACAGCATCAGCCAAAAAAAACCCCACCCTATTTCACTGATTCATTCATTCCAAATCTTTGTCTAGTTCTGCTTTGAATTTATTTAAGCTATCAACTAAAAAACTTCAACAACAACAACAGATGGAAGTTTGTTCCAGCAGTCAACTATCCGTTGGCTAAAGGCAAACTTCCACACATCTATTCTACAACTGTCTTTCCTCAATTAAAATCTATGCCCCCACCCCCCCTCAGGTTTGTAATCTGAGCAAGAAAAAGAATCCCATCAGCACATTGAGCCTGTTCAATCCATTCAAGGCCATATACACCTCAGATCACCTCACAGGTGCCTAATCTCCAGAAGCTGCAATTTGCAGAACTTAAGCCTTTCTTCATAAGAGCACCCATTTATTGCCTTCACCAGTCTTGTTGCCCTTCTCTGTACTCATTCTAGCAACTCTACATCCTTCCATAGTCTTATTTCCATCCATTAGGGTTATTTCTATAGAAAGGAATTTAATTACAAATACAGCATGGTAAAATGTTATTACCAGTTGTAATTGTAAGCTTAATTAATCCTATATAGATAAACTGAGTAGCCTATAAATATATGCAATGCATACTCTAAATATCATTTGGACCCCACCTCAATAACACTAGAAAAGTAGACTGGACCACCAGATTACATATCAGTAGATATAAAAATGTCATGGAAATTTCATTGCAGTCAGCAGAGTTGCAATGCAGAGATCAGAGAATTTCAAAGAAGTCTATCAGATGCTTTATCATTTGTTTGAACTTCCAAAGCCAACTACACTAAAGTGCCAAATGTAACTGGACATGCAAATGTTTATAAAGAACCTTTTATTGATACAATAATAAATAACATGTCAGCTCACTATTAGTCATAATTACTCACTCTATACCCATCAGTAGACACTGAACTAGTTTTTGATAGCAGTATTAGCAATAATGCAAGAAAGAAAGGTTAAAAAGCTTTGGGGGGGGGGAGAGAACCTGCACACTTCACCCATCCACACCCTCCAAGAATTTTTCTAGTTCTTTGAATTTATTAAAACCACCCACTTCCACAACATGACAGGTGGAAAGTTTGTTCCAACAATCAACTGCCCGCAGGCTGAAAGAAAACTTCCACACATCTATCCTGCAACTAACCTTCCTCAACTTGAATTTATGCCCCCTTCTGTGTGTGTAGCCTCAGCAAGAGGAAGAATGTCATCAACATTCAGCTTACTCAATTCCATTCGAAGCCTTCAACCTCAATCAGATCTCCCCAGAGGCACCTAATCTCCAGATGGTGCAATTTTCAGAACTGAAGCTTTTCTTGATAAGAGCATCCCTTTGTTTCCCCTCACTAATGTGGTTGCCATTCTCTGCACCCATTCCAGGAGATCTACATCCTTCCTAAAGTGAAGTCTCCAGACTTGTATACAGTACACAAGATGTGGCCTTGTACAAATGTATAATCACCTCCTTACTCCTGTTAGCAAAGTTTCTGTATATCACTGACAAAACCCAATTAGTTTTCCTGGCAGTCTATCTGCACTGCTCAGAGAATTTCATATCTGACTGCACAATTATAGCCAGGTATTTTCATTTTCCACTACCTTGAGTGTAGTCACACACAGTTGGTATGTTAATCTGGGATTACTGATAACCATGTGCAGTACTTTGCATTTGTCAATGTTAAACTTCAACTGCCATTTTTAAGCCCAACAATCTGATTTTCCTAGATCTTGTTGCAGTAGTTCACACTGTTTACTGTTGTTAACCACCCTGTCAACATTTGTATCATCTGCAAACTTAGACATTAAGCCTGATATATCTTCATCAATATCATTAATAAATATTGAAATCAACAATGGGCACAGCACCGAACCCTGGGGAACTCCACTAATAACAATAGTTCACAAAGAGCAGTGCCCATTGATAATCACTCTGTCTTCTCCCACTCAACCATTCCTTTATCCATAGCAGTAACTTGCATTTAATGTCACATTGCTCCAGTTTGTGCAGCAGTCTTATGCGTAACAACAACAAAAGCTTTTCTGAAATATAAGTATATGATATCAAAATAATTTTTTGCATCCAGTTCCTTGGTCACTGAATCACAGTATCCAATCTGATTGGTCAAACAAGACAGCCCTTAACAAATCTGAGCTGTAACTGCAGTATAATTCCATTCCTGTCTAGAGGTCCTGCATTACTTCTTTAATCAGTGACTCAATTGTTTTATCAGGAACAGAGGTTATGCTTGTCTGTTATATATTTTACTTTTTGACCCCCATTGTGAATTGACAATACATTCACACATCTATCCAATGATGCTCTAATAATTATGGCTAATGGTTTCTTACCTCCTTTGCTGACTTCCTTAACATAATTGGATAGATTCATCCACCCCAGGTGCCTTCTTTATGTTAAATTTCAACAATTTCTCTTCCATTTTCCTTCAGTTATCACAATAATTTAGCTCTGTATTAGAGTTTGATAAACTTCTGGCATCCCATCCCATCCCATTCCTAAAGAATTCCTTGTGTGAATGTAGATGCAAACTACCTATTCAATTTGTCAGCAGTCTAATCAGTCATCAAACAGCTAACCCATTGATATCAAGTGCCCCAATGTAATTCGACCCATTACTTCTACTGTTAATATAAGCATAGAAGTCTTTGCTGTTTTTCTTTGCAGACTTCTCATAATCTGCCTTAGCTTAAGTAACCTCCTTTGTGACTTGATTACAAACTAATTTATCTACAATAGGCTTTTGTATCACATGATAATTTATATTCATCCCATGCACTTTTCTTCTCTGCCACATGTCTCAATAGTTCATCTCATATCCATTTAGGTCTAAGCTTTGAACAGTATTTTTTTTCTTGGTACGAAAAGCCTAACAGCATCTTTGATTACTTCACTGAATACTTACCATTTAGAATGCTACTGGTAACATCATCAGTTAGTTCCATCACAGAATTTAAAAACTGTCTGAGACCACTGTAGTCACCCTTACAAAAGCAAAAGCTTTTCCCTTTACCCTCGACAATAGTTAGTCTTTAATTAAAATGTACACTGTGGTTGATGACACCCAGGGGGTCTTTTATGTGCAAATTCTTAATGCTTTGTTTGTTTGTTTTGTTATTTGGTTTTCAGGAGAATTAGCAACTAAGGCCATATTGCTCCGGGATATGCGGTGGTCATTCCCTGACCTTTCCGCATCCTCCGTATTTGGTGGTGACGGGCTCGAACCCCGGTCTAATCAAGAAGCGTGTGCTAATTCTTAATGCTTGTAGAATCCTGCTGATAACCAGATCAAGAGTAATGCTTCCTCTTGTTGCCACTAACATTTTGCTGCAGTAGAAGATAGTCATCCAATAAATCTACAAAGTGTTCCTAGTGTGTGTGACCAATACACAAATTCCAGTCATTTTTTTCTTTCCTTAACTTACCAGTCATCTGGAAAGTTAAAATCTCCCATTATAAGACATTCTGATTTACTGGCCCAATCTATTTCTTTGTACAGTTGTTTTGTATACCCATCACAGCAATTAGGTCTATGGAACATATCTACTCTCATTTTTGTTTTTCTGGTGCTTATATGTCACACCAAACTGACTCAACATTGCAGTGGATACAGTGCATCCATCCATCCACTCAGTGCAATGTTGCAATGACTGGATGCACTGCCTTAGATTTAATATGCTTCTTAACTAAGAGATAACCCCCCCCTCTCATGTCCCTTTCTCCTTCCTGCATGAGGAGAGAAGTGCATAAATTGTACTTATCTTTTTTTTTTGGCCAGTGCAGCAAAAGCATTATTTGGCTAATACTGCATGGCACTCATTGCTCCAAGACATCCAAGAACTTCACAGTTGGAACAACATTCTGATAACATTCTCTGGGCATCTGCCAGATCCGAACGCAATCATCAGTCAGAAAACTGTGCACCGTGATTTTGCACTCCATGACACAGCTTCCCAATGCTCTGGGAACCAATTACGATGGGTTGCATACCAGGAAAATCAACCCTGTACATTGCATACTGTGATATGTGCTGCAGCTCATCTAGAAGACCTACAGTACTTAGTATTCTGCAAGGGTTGAAGGTTATGAAGACAAAAATACTGTTGACATCAGAATTAAATTTCTGCAAAATACAATTTTTGGGAAATACATATCAAGGAATGTTCTTCCAAAGAAGAAGAGTAGAAGTGATAAACGAGGAAGAGAGAAAAAATTAGTTATGCAGATTTGCAGCTGGAATAGTGACGATGTTGAAGAGGCATGTGTTCAAACTGGTTTGCAAGAGAGTGGTGGAATTAAATATGCAAATTCAGAAAAACGGTGCCAATAGAAGTATCTACAGACAAGGTATGCAAAATTAATGTCTATGACACAGAGTAAAGAGATTTAATAGGCAGACTGGAAGGTTTAGATAATGATATGCAATCTTTCCATAAATGACCTATTCACACACTTTGTACAACACAATAAATAATTTTAATAAATAAGCATTACATTACAAACCCTTTACTGGGTTCTTGTTTACATGCATAATGAGTCAGAACAAAGATTACAAATTGGCCTTTAACTATTGCAATATGATCATACAATAGTATATCAGCAGTTAGGAGAAAAGCCAATTTGTAATATTTGTTCTGACTCATAATGCATGTGAACCACATGTAAAGAATCTGGTAAAGAGTTTATAATTTAATGCTCATTTATTACAATTATTTATTGTGGTGTACAAAGTGTGTGAAGAGTTTATTTCTGGACAATTAATACCAACAAGGAAAACATCTCATTTAAAGACATCATTAAAGCCTGATACACAATCTCGTCCAGATATGAGTAGCATCAAAGGCAAGCATAAGAGAAGTACTTGTTTCTGTGAAAAATAAGATAGGGCTGAGTTTTAGTAGGACTCAAGTTAGTGTTTTCTTTGCATCACTGGAGAATTGCCTTGAATCTGCACTTAAGGAATTAGTGGCAGATATTCAAGTCGTTTGCACAGGGTAAGGTTTCTCAAACTGGCAGGTGGAATAAAGTGTGCTATTATCAACAAAACAAAGGACAGGATTTTCAGTCGGTGGAAGACGGTTATTAAAATACAACAGGAAAAAAGTGGGAGAACCATGGGTAACATCAGCATTAGTTGAGAAGTTAGAAGGCAGAGAAATATCAATATCTGCAGTGACCTATCAAAGGGAAAGCTGGCTACCCAACTACAAAAAACAGTTAGCAATCTACAAGATGGGTACTTGTTTAGAAGACCTTTATGCCCAATGATAAAATGCCTTAGAAATGTTGAGAGCAAATGCTTAAATTCCAAATTTGGTGGAATTTAATGTGGGTGGAATATTAGCTTGTGGATGAGCAACACAAGCCAATATATCACTAGTTTATTTACACTGACTAAAACCACATTATCAATATTGATCAGATGTTAGGTTTTGAGATAGTTTGAGCTGATGGTTGATGCATTTCTCCATTAATTTGGAAAGAGTACGTTTCACACCCATTTCAGAAATGGGCTGGATAACAGCAAATTTCCAAGCAGAAAGGAAAACACCAATGCAATAAAAGCCCTGAGCACAGATTTGCAAACAAGAAGATATGCCAAGATGAGGTGGAGTTTTCTTGGCAGCAAGATTGCTCAGGATTCTTCTAACATCCTTCTGTTGGAAGAAAGCGTGAAACATTGAGTGAAACTTACTGGGTACAGCAGGAGGTGATTTATGAAGATCATTGATACAGAAGTTAGAAGAAAAGTAGGATGCTACAAAGTTGGCTTACCTTTAGCTGATGATGCAATAGAACCATCAAGGTTGTAAAGATGGTGGGAGTATAGACAGATAGAAGTTGCAGCTAATAGCTTTAGCAAGAGACTATAATGCTTGACTAACATTTGGACAAGAAGCAAGTGTTCCACTATTAGCCCATCCAAAATTAATTTGGCATGATTAATAACTATTTTACAATTGTAGGAAGCTCTAGTATAGGCAGTATAGCATTAAACTGAAAATGTGGATATAAGCCAATTAGAATATATTACTAGAAAACCAAGGTTTAGGTAAAGTATGAGATTTTAGGATGGAGTGCAAAATAAGAGGTTTTATTCTTACAAGAATAATTTCACTGACACCATCTGAGCAAATATTGGGAACAGCAGATTAAAAACAGTACTCCAACTAAGGAAAAGGAGAACAGAAATCAGAGGTTAACCAATTTCACATTTTAATGCCAAACCACATGAGGCTAAGAATGGTGTGAGGAAGGGGGAGACAGAGAGAGAGAGAGAGAGAGAGAGAGAGAGAGAGAGAGAGACTCGACAAGAAACATCACCAAGTTGTGATATGAGGTGCCCAGAGGACAACTAACACTGCAAAACACACAGTTGGTGAGGAAAAGATTAAGAATGTTAGGTATAAATGATTAGTAATCACAAAAGCCTCAGCAAAGAAATTTTAAACTAATGGAGATCAAAAAGAAGAGACTCCAAATTGGGAAACATCTGAAAAGGAATATTAAAGTAGAGATATGCACAAATACCACCTTTGAAACAAAAGAAATATTACATATGATATGACTGAATGTATAAACCTTTCTTTAAATGTCCTTTTGCTATGTCAATGCAAATATGTAGAGCAGAACAAAAGGAAAAAAAATTAAAGGAAAAAAAAAAAAAAAAAACAGAATAGCAAAGAATAGATTACCTTGTGTACACTGTGTCTTTGTGTTTCATATTCTTTAATTTCATCTAATGCAGCCAAGGACATTTCGTTTAGTCTTTCATCTATATCATCATTCCAATCAGCATTCCTGCTACTAGTTAATTCTTCTGTATGCATTCGTATTTCATTATTTTGCTAGAATAAGAAAAGAAATTTCCATCATATATAAGGTAATATAAAAATGCTCCAGGACTAAATTTGTTAAAATAACTGAATTGAATAAGGGGGGAAAAAATTATTTTTTTTTTAATTTTATAAATTAGAATGCCTAGAATTATTTGATAGTAGGTACCATTATGGTTGGCACATTCACAAAAATTCATTTTTATTTGTTATTTGTGGCAAGTAATTTTGCCTCACTGTTCTTTGGAATGTTGCTTTTTAAACAAAGATCTAAACTTTTGCTTTTTGTTGAACAACTCTGCTACAAACATCATAAAAACAATTGCTGAAACATATACCAAAACAACTTTATCAAACTTTTTCTTGTGTTTTAGCAATCATGAGGCAGAATAGCTGAATGGTACCAGTACTTCAATGATATTGAAGTACTGATACCATTCAGCCCTGAAGTACTGCTACCATTCACCCATGAATTCAGCATTGAAGTATTGGTACCATTCAGCCCTTCAATGATATTAAGGCACTGATACCTGATATTGAGAATAATGCAAGGATGTGGAGGAACTTTCACATCACAAATTGAACTTGTCTCCTGCATTAGTCTCCTGTCTAATACCTAAGCATATTATCCAGCGTGAATAATATGCTTAGGTATTAGAAATACCTAAGCATATTATTCACACTGATCATTAAACAAGAAACAGTCTTAATTGGATGATGATGGGGATGAGGATTTTTGATTTTTTATGGTGCAAAAATGACAAGGTTATATTGAGCCATGGCAGCTCTTAATTGGAATATCATATGATAGTTACCAAGTTATCAATATCTGATATTTTAAACAGAAAAAGATCATGCAACCTCTTTGTCTCAAAGTTTTAATAGCTATTCAGATGGAAACAATAGTTGAGCTTCCAAACAAATAGCTGAAAGCTTGGAGTGCAATCCGAATTAAGAAGAGACAAAATGTGGTGTTATCTTTACGATCTGCAGATAAATTGTAAATCCTCTGAATGAAATCTCCCGAATTTCCAAGGGAAAAAAAATTAAGTCAATGGTCAAGAACTAATTAGGTCAACAATTTAATAATTTAAAATGGACAGATAATTTGCATGTATATGTACCATACACAAAATAGACAAATATCAACTACAATATGATAGTATAGACCAGAGGTTCCCACCATTCTTGGTTCACGGCACCCTTACTGTCCCAGTAATTTTTTCACGGCACCCCCTTGGCCAAAAGAAATACCTAACACAGCGGTTTTCAAACTTTTAATATATACCTATATAATAATTTTATTCTTTATATAGAGGTACTAAATAAAGATCAATTATAGATCACCACAAAATTAAAAAGATATGGTACAATGGATATTGTAACCTTTTTATAATGAAATAAATATATAAATTTAAAAAAAAATAATAATAATAACTTTAAGTAACCTAAACCCAAATTACACGGCACCCCAAGAATGTTATTGTGGCACCCCGGTTGAAAATCACTGGTATAGAGTAATAGCAGTATTCACATACAGGGGTTACGACAGAATGTTTGACAATATCCTCCGAATATTTAACATCACTATCAAACAGAGAAGGATATGTTGACGTTGATCCCTCTGTTTAATATTAATTATTAATCAGGCTAATTAATATTAACATGGATGATGTTAATTAGCCTGGGAGAAAGGGAAAAAAAAAATGTTGAAAGAGTGAGAGAGAAAATTCTATTAGCTAATGGTAAGGGTGGCTTTAATGCCTTTTTACTTAGGAGAACATACTAATGTTTTTCCAAATACACTCTAAATGCCACCATCCAGAGTAAAGTTCGACGAATGAAACTAAGGATTTTATCTACAATAATTTTACTAAAGGTGGTATGTTAAGATTCTCATATTGAGTTCTTGATGTGGTGTATTGATGAATCATATACCTAACAGAGAGCAATCCTTACTACATAATAAAACAGTATTTAAAATGCTGTTTATCATACCACAATGCCACAAAGTTCCCATGGTAACTTTTGGCAATTACTATATAATAAATCTGTCAAGTGCCATACAAAATAGTTTCACCAAATGTGTTAGTGATGGAGTATGCTTCTAACTCTAAGACATTCCAACTTGCACATCAAATATTTCTTTTTGAGAGTATTATAATTTAGAAACCTAATCTTACATTTCAACAAAAGAAGCCTTCATTCTTGAATTTGTATGAATGAACAGAACATGCTCATTTCATTCTCATTTCATTTAAAAGGCACCAGAATCTCTCTTTTATTTTTAGGTTTAGATTATTTGTTGTATGGATTATTTTTATCATATTTGGGCTGAACTTTTTGAATCAGATGTTAAAATTGGGCTAAGTATTCTGCTTAGATTTTACAGTTTCTAAATTTAATTTAATTTCCACCCAATCAAAAGCTTATTTCTCAATGGGAAAGTTGTTTTCCCCCCCTTTGGTTTAACTAAAGTGTCATTAGCGTATTTCTGAAATAAAAACTGATTTTATTTGTAGGGAGGGAGGAATAACAACAGTTGAATGTAATGTTCACTCTTCAATACATGCATTTAGTTGTGTGAAACAGCTAATTGTAGAGGGCAATTTCTGTCACATCTCATGTTAACAACTATTGTGTTTTTGATTTTTTTGTTTCAAATAAAATTGGTTTACATTCATTCCTGAAGATTCACTGGAGCGATTTTTAGACAAAACCAAAGACACATACTTTCTAATAAAAAAAAAAAGAAAAGCTGATGAGAAAATTTTAAATTTATAAATTGTAAAATCTTACTAATACTTAGTCCAATTTTAACATCAAAAATGTCATCCCAAATATGACAAAAAAGCCCCAGACAACAAATAACCTAAACCTAAAAATAAGCAAAATAGACCCAAATTCCTTTTAACTGAAATACCCAGTGTGTGTGTGTGTGTGTGTGTGTGTGTGTGTGTGTGTGTGTGTGTGTGTGCGTGCGTGCGCCAAAATTTATTTGATACTACTGTTAGCAGTCAAGTGTGGACTACTACTACACACTAAGCAAAAGATGGAAAGTAGCATATTCTTTCAATGTCTTTTATTTATTAGTAAAACAGGCAGTTTTTATTTTATAACCAAATACACACTTTTGTAAGTAATAGCATAGGCTAAGAAAATTTGCCAAATTGATTCACAATTAGCAAGTTATGTCCTGTTGAAACAGACAGTCCATTTCTTATTAATAGGAACAGCCAATCTATCAGAAAACCAACAGATTTTCTGATAGGCTGGGTTTTGCAGCAGTTATCTTTTCTGTGTCTACTCACTGGCTAGTTTGACATGAATGACCTATTAAACATTTTGATCTGTAATTTCATTCACAATATATAAATTCAAATTGAGGTTTTTTGACTCACTCCCTCCCTCCCTCCCTCCCAACAACTACTTGGGAATATCTTATGGCTGGCCATGGTCCTGTGATTAGTGAGAAATGGACGGATATTATAAAAGATATATAGTGATCTAAGGGTACCTTCCAAAACTATATAAACATTTGTTTGGACAGTTTTAGAATTGGCTAAGGAAATTTGCCAAATTAATTTGCAAGAAAGAAATACCAGCTGTATTTTAAATTTAGCAGTTCAATAACCATTTCCCTAACCAAAAATAGCCAAAAGATACTAAAGTTTTTTTTTTTAAGTTAGGTTAGAGAAATTTGACAAATAAATTTAAAGGAAAGAATATGATCACTAAACTATCGATTTTATGTTTTCCATGAATTTATTAATCATTTTTCCCTTAAAAAAAAAAATTTTTTTTTTAAATAAAAATAACTATAATATCAAGTTACGCTGCAATAAGCCCAAGCAGTCTTGGGAATAACTTCAACAAATAAAACCATGCAGAAAAATGATTAACTGACTGACAAATCATGACAAGACTAGTGAACCATAATCAGAAAAGCAGTTTTCAAACAGGGCTGATGAACAATTAAATTACATATAAACAAGTTGCCTGTGCAGTAGGTGGGTTTTGTAGCTAATATAAAAAGAGTAGGCTAATATAAGTATATTAAACCCTTGCTAATCCGGTTACAGTCAATCTGGATCGAAATATAAAATATTTTCTTCACAGTTGAGTACTTTGAAAGACATGGGATTTCTGGAAGGCAGGTGAATTCACTCTGACTGCGCACTGATTGACTACGCAGGGAGACAGATGGAACATACATTACATTGTCTTGTGTATTGTTCAGTATGGTTGTTGACTCTGAGTCAACTGGATGTTATTGCTTATCACTTCATTTGCGTACTTCTTTATATGTATATATATGATATATGTAAAAATAATTATGGGTTCTAAAGAACTGAAAAGTGGAATAAAAAGAAAACATGTTGCTTTAACTAACATCAGCAAGCTCAAAGTGATAGAACAACTTGAAAATGGTGTTCCTCGGAAAAGAATTGCTGAAGAATTTGGTATTGGCCAAGAGACTGTGTCAGATATTAAAAAACAAAAAGAATCTATAAAGGCATTTGCTTTAAAATTCGATGTGGGGAGTGATAAAAGCAGCATATCAAATAGGCAGACATTAAAAAAACAAAAAGCAAAATTGTTGCTGGAAGAAGGTGTATTTAAGTGGTATTCACAGCAATGATCATGTGGCATTGACATGCAACGCCACCTGATAAATGTATAAAAAAACAATACATCTCGCATATAACACGAAGCGAATTTGCCTTTGTGTTTACAAGAAATGGCAGTTGAATGCAGAATCACCCCAACTGAATGCAACACGATAGGAATGAAGAGAAGATTCTGAAAATGCATTTGTTTTTTATATCAGTGAAGAGGAAACACATTTCACCATAATAACGTAAAAACTCACACAATTCCAGCTATCGGTATTATCACAAATGCAATTAGATCGAGTTTACTACCAGTTTATAGCAGAAACGCAACTGAAAATTGTTTTTATTGTTTTATGGTAGTCACCCCCAGAAATGTGCTTTAGTAAAATGTGAGCTAGTGAGGTGTTAATAGTGTGTCTCTGCTTTTACGATGTTGATTATTCAGTTGCTACACGCTTGCACAGTTTTTTTTTTTTATGGGTATCAAGCGTGCCTCCTCATTTTGTAATTGTGCTTTATTCCTTAAAATTGAGTAAAATACGTAAAAGGTGTGAAAAGGAAGCATCCTGGTGAAGACACTACAGATTCAGAAAAAGAAAAGCAATATCGATAGACAGGTGGATGGGGTCAAAAATTCTTACCCGGGAAAATTTGTAGTGGCCTCATACTAGCATTTATGGCCAAAATTACACTTCTGGCCTCTGGCCCACCAGGGTTTCCCCGGTAAGGCTTATGGCCAGTCCGCCTCTGTTAGACTAGAATAGGTATAAACAGATGTTTTGCAAGTCACAAATAAGCGAAAAGAAGCGCCGTTATAAGTCATCAGTGGGAGGATTAGTGTACCTATCATCTTTAGTTTAATTTGTCTAGTAAGTTGTGTGGTAATGCAAATGTTTAGTTTGTTTTAGTGCATCGCGTTGATTGTTGTGTTTTGTAGCACCACAAAAGGACAAATTTTGTTTTGTTATTTATGTCAGGGATGTCGGTATTATTATTATTATTTTTTTATTTTTTTTATTTTTTTTTAGAAATCGCAAAAATATGGGCAAATGCAAGTTTTGCTTTCAATAAAACAAAAACTTGAAATTATTCAAAAGTTTGAAAACGATGTATCTGTTAAATCTTTAATGAACCATTATAATGTTGGTGACCAAACTATACTCGACATTGTAAAAAATAAAGGGAAGCATCGCATTGGACACGTGAGTGTGTGGCAAGTTTTTTCATTTTTTTTTATCTATCGCCATACTTGTTACGTAGGTTACTGAACATTTTTCAATATAGTAAGTCCAAGACTTACGTTACATTAGACAGAATACGAGAAGCGGTGAAGGGATCGGCACCACTAATGAAGTCAACTAAAATAACCAAAGTTATTAAACACATCAATTTTTATAATACAATAACATGCGTTTTTATTTCTTTTATGTTTTCTTATGTGCCACTCTGGCTACTTCTCTGTTGTCCCCAGATAATTTAAATTGAACTAATTAAAAATATATAACTATTTTTCTTCATTCTTCTGAGGATATATGGTTTTTGTAATTTTGGCATATCAGGGATATAGTAGCAATGTTATATTAGTCATTTCCGAGTTCGTAAAACTCAACTTAAGAAGCTGAAGTCCTGTAACGTATTTTACGTATGTCAGGGACTTACTGTATTTTTGGATTAACCGGGAAATCGATTATCCGGGAATTTTTTTTTACCATCTATCCCGAAAAATCTAGTTCTAAAAATCAAGTATTTGTGTTCTAAGTTTTTTTTGTATTTTAGGCATTCTTTTGCTTCACTAATTCGGATTATTGTTTAATCTGGATGACCTCTCCACCCAATTAATCCAGATTAAAGTAAAGTAAAGTGCAGCCATTATCAACCCACTGCAGGGTGGAAGCCTCCTCAACAATTCATGCTGAGGGAAATGGACCATAATCTGCCACGCTGGCCCAGTGCGGGTTGGCAGATCGACCGTATTCAGCAGTCAGGGGCTTGAACCCCGGTCTACTCAAAGAGCGTGTGCTACTGCACTCCCGCTCCTGCCCACTAGCAAGGGTTTATTGTATAAGCTAATATAAGTATGAGGTCAATAAAGAATGATAATTTTTTTTTTACAACATACCTAATCATCCCTATTTTGATGGTCCTTTTCAAGTAGTCCCCATTTGATGAAACTCCCTTATTCCAACATTTCTGCCATTCTTCAAAAACATGGTGGAAGCCATTTTTTGACATGCATTTGAGAATCACCTCCTATGGCTTTAAAACTTCTTCTGACAAATGGAAAACTTTTCCTCAGAGGAAAACTTTGGAAATAAATTAAAAAAAACTGCAGGGTGCAAGGTTGGGCTGTAGGGCAGATAAGGAACACATTTGACATTAATGCTGGCTAAGCACTCGGTGACAGTATGAGCAATGTGAGGTCTTACATTGTTGTGATGCAGCATCCACCCACCTGCATGCAGTTGAGATTTTTTGCAATGAATGTGATCCTGCAACGTGTGTAGTGCAGTTCTGTTAGTAAGTGCAATACCACCACTTCGCTTATTAAGGGTTTAAGTGGTGAAATTCATGTTTGGTCTCCAGAACAAAGTTTCCTGCACAATGCCCCCCCCCCATCTCCCTCAACCCATGGATGGTAACTAAATACAATAGGTTTTGATATTTTTGGAGTTTACATTAAATGTTGGTTTGGAGTTTACATTAAATGTTGGTTTGGAGTTTACATTAAAAAAAAAAAAAAAATTCTCATAACAGTCATATAAAGTGGAACAACCTGCTGGTAAATGTCAAAAAAAAATCATAACCTTTCCTGCAGGGGGCAAACAACATTTGGTTTTTTCAATGATAGCAATGATGGAGACTTCCAAACAGAGCTTTGTTGCTTACTCTCGCCATCTTAAGTACCTATCTGTTGCAGCTCCTGACAAACTCCTTCATGAAAAATTCCTTCATGTGAATTTGCTGTTGCTCAGGTGTGAGCACCCTTGGAACCCAGTATGCACAAGCATGTGTCACATAAGGCGCATTTAGGGCTAGAGCCTCAAGCTGCGAACAAATTTAGACTATGTATGTAAAGTGCTTAGCATCATAATACACAGCCATTTCTGAATACACAGAAAATTTTTAAGGTGGCATCGTTTTAGGTTATATCTCATATTGTGAATGCCTTCACAACGAGTTGCCATGATATTGCACTACTTCGAATAAGTAACGCTTCACCCAAGGAGAAGACTAGTGTTACTTATTCTCAGATAGGTACCACCACCCAGACAGCACTGTTTCTTTGTTTATTTCTTTGTATTTCTTTGTGTATGATGTATTTAGACAGCCTTAGTCTAAATACATCATACACCATCAGGCATCTCTCATATTGTGGAGCTATACTTCATAACTGTTTTTGCCATCATTGCATCACTTGGGTACCTACCCACTCACTGACGAAGGGCCAAATAGCCCTGAAACAGTGCTGTCTGGGTGGTGGTACCTATCTGAGAATAAGTAACACTAGTCTTCTCCTTGGGTGAAGCGTTACTTATTCGAAGTAGTGCAATATCATGGCAACTCGTTGTGAAGGCATTCACAATATGAGATATAACCTAAAACGATGCCACCTTAAAAATTTTCTGTGTACAGTAATACCCCGACTTACGCTACCCCGACTTACGCGAACTCGGAGTTACGCGGTTCTTGATTTTTTCGTTTGGCAACGCTGCCGCCCACTATCTTCAAGGTCGTTTTTCATATGTTATCGATATACGGTGCGACGGCGGAGAATGAGAGCGAAAGATGAACAAAATTCAACTTTGCTGCTTTTATGTTTTTTATATCAGTGAAGGGGAAACACATTTCACCATAATAACATAAAAACCAAAACAATTCCGGCTATCGGTATAATCGCAAATGCAATTAGATGGAGTTTACTACTAGTTTATAACAGATTTCACTAGCAGAAACGCAACTGGATTTTTATTGTTTTATGGTAGTAACCCCTAGAAATGTGAGGTGTTAATAGTGTATGTTAATAGTGCCTTTATGGTGTTGTTTATTCAGTTGCTACATGCGTGCAGCTTTGTTTATGCGTATCAAGCGTGCCTCCTCGTTTTGTAATTGTGCTTTATTCCCTAAAAATGAATAAAATACTTAATTAAAAGGTGTGAAAAGGAAGCGTCCTGGTGAAGACACTGCAGATTCAGAGAGAAAAAGAAAAGCAATTATCGATAAACAGAGGCGGACTGGGTCAAAAATTCTTACCCGGGAAAATTTATAGTGGCCTCATACTATGGTTTATGGCCAAAATCACACCGGCCCACCGGGGTTTCCCCGGTAAGGCTTATGGCCAGTCCGCCTCTGTCGATAGAGAAAAAATATGAAATTGTGAAACGCTTTGAACGAAATGAAAGACCATGTGATATTGCACGTGCTACAGACCTAAATGAAGCAACGGCGAAAAGCACATGACAATTGCAAACTTGACAGGTTGAAAATTGAAAAGGGCTCAATTGTAAAGGGCTTAAAAATTTTAGAAAACATAGACTCCAACGAAGAACGCGTTATAGCTACAAAGCAAGGAATAAAAAAATTATTAGCTTGCTACGAAGAAATTCTGCGTGAAAAAAAGAAGGCGCTGTGTCGTCAGACGAATTTGTTAGATTTTATGAAGCCATCGACATCGAAATAACTTTTTAACGTAAGTCATTTGTTTTTTTAATACATATTTTGTATTAATATGTATAAAGAACTGCAATTTTATTAATATTTTTCTTCTAAACTAGTGTTTTTGTTAGTCCTTGGTCCCAATTAAGTAAAATTTATATGTATTTATATGCAAAGTTGTACCCCGACTTACGCGAATTCGACTTACGCGATTTTCGTCGGACCC
Organism: Mastigoproctus giganteus; assembly: GCF_048544385.1. Lineage (NCBI taxonomy): Eukaryota > Metazoa > Arthropoda > Arachnida > Uropygi > Thelyphonidae > Mastigoproctus > Mastigoproctus giganteus. Next base: position 212,113,061 of record NC_143580.1, on the reverse strand, counting down.
ACCTATCGCGTAACTTCGGGGTATTACTGTATTCAGAAATGGCTGTGTATTATGATGCTAAGCACTTTACATACATGTGTCACATGCAAATTGTCATTGAGAATACTATGCAAGCTTCTACTGATATTCTCAACATTGCTGCCAGTTGCCTTACTGTTAAATGATCTCTCACAATTACAGAAGCAGTGTTTACGGTTTCTGTAGTGACAGCAGTGGTTGGAGCTCCAGGATTGCCGATTTTTGTAATTGAATCACATCCATCTTTAAACATCCTAAATCATCTACAAGCAGCATAGATTTGTCATAAGTCTCTTTTAACATTTCATACACTTCAACTGATGTTTTCTTGAGATGGAAACAAAATTTGAGAACAGAATACTGTTCCTCGCATGTCACGTACAATGTTATGTAGACAACTGATCAGTGTGACTTTGATGATTGCCAAGGTCATACACTGTGCACATGAATGAACTTGGTTTTGTCTTCAATTCTGATGCACTAGAAATAGCAAGCAGTACAGTTCATGAAAAATTGGATCATTCTTTATTGAACAGTCCTTGTACAATATTTTAATTTTTAACTTACTCTAGACAAATAGTTCTCTTCTGCAGGTTCAGCAAATCCAAGTTCTATCAGAGTTTGGTTAACACTGACATTCCTCCCATTATTTATAGGCACAATTACTTCAAGCCTTGCTATTTGTTCAACAGCAGAATAAACCTGAAATGGAAGCAAGAATACTGTTAGGCTGACTAAAAAAATCTAAATTGATAAAACAAAAGTAGCAGTCCTTAAAATGGTCTTTTTGTTCCATATCATATGGAACAAAAAGACCATTTTAAGGACTTTGTATTCAGGAACACTATATGCCATTTAGCACTCTAAATGCATACACTCAATTTTTACAATCAAAATGTCACTGAACAATTCCTCAACTCACTCTTAGGCACCGGTTTGCTACTCACCATCCCCTCCTGGGTTCAGTTTCAGACCTTCTATTTGCTCAAAAAATGTTTCCAATAATAATAGGCAAAGAAAGCAAAATGTTTAAATTTTTTTTTATAACCAGTTTTTAGATCGAATAAAATACAATTCAAGCTTATATAACACCAAAAAACTTATGAGAGGCATTTTAACTGGACAAAAGAAAACAATCATGTCACAAAAAGAAGTGTTAATGGCTCTGTGTAACTTGTAAACACATGTAAGCTAGCAAAAAATAAAAAAGTGAGAAAAATAAGAAAACTGACTAGTCACTTTTCATTTCCCCTCCCCTCCTGTTATATTTTTGCAATCACTGTATTCACAAAGGAGGTTCAAAAGTTGACACAAGTAACTACAGACCTGTTAGTTTAACTTGTGTTCCAGGGAAAATAATGGAATCACTGGTTAAAGAAGCATTGCAGGATCATCTAGACAAGACTACAGTAATAGTTAAGACACAGCATGGGTTTTTCAAAGGGTCTTGTCTGACCAATTTGATTGGTTACTATGATGTGGTCACAAAGGAACTGAATGCCAAAAATAATTTTGATATCATATACTTGGATTTCAGGAAAGCTTTTGATATTGTTGCACATGGAAGACTGTTGTACAAATTGGAGAGGTATGGCATCAAGGGTAAGCTGCTACAATGGATAAAGGGATGGTTGAGTGGAAGACAACAGAGAGTGGTAATCAATGGACACTGCTCCACGTGGACAAATGTTATTAGTGGAGTTCCCCAGGGTTTGGTGTTGGGCCCATTGTTGTTTTGCATATTTATCAATGATATTGATGAAGGTATATCAGGTTTAATGTCCAAGTTTGCAGATGATACAAAGGTTGGCAGGGTTGTTAACGACAGTAATGACAGTATGCTACTCCAGCTGGATCTAGATGTTAGGAAAATGGGCTGAGAAGTGGCAACTGGAGTTTAACATTGACAAATGCAAAGTACTGCATATGGGTAGCAATAACCGAAGAGAAAAGTACCAACTGGGTGGTACTACACTCAGGGAAGTGGAAAGTGAAAAAGACCTGGGGGTAATTGTGCAGCTAAATATGAAGTTCACTAAACAGTGCAGAGGGGCTGCCAGGGCAGGTCATGGAGTCTTGTGAATGATATATAGGAATTTGATAGCAGGGACTGGGAGGTGATAATCCCATTATACAAGGAAATGGTCAGGCCACACCTAGGGCACAAAAAACATTAGACCTACATTTCTTAAAATTATTTTCTTTTGGCAAATATTACCAGAGAGATTCTTTATTTCGAGTGCTTTCCAAATTAGTTTGCAGTGATTATACCAATACACAAGAAATATTACTTTATCTGCTGGGTTTTTTTTTTTTTTTTTTTTTTTGAAAACAGGTAGATCAACAACTTGGCAATGCTCATTCCAAATCTATTATTGCTTATGACCTACCAGATGTTTTGGCATAAAATCACAACTTTATTTCAAATACCTGAAGTTGAAACCAATATTTTTATGAAGTGCCCTTGAATATCAATGGAGTAAACAACCTCTCTTCTCAATTTACAATAAAGTAATATAAGACTTGGAAAAATCTTGTACTGTGTACAGGTCTGGAGGCCTCATTTTAGAAAGGGTGTAGAGTTGCTAGAATGAGTACAAAGAAGGGCAACAAGATTGGTGAGGGGAACAATGGGGTGCTCTTACCAAGAAAGGCTTAAGTTCTGCAAATTGCAGTGCCTGGAGAGTGGCACCTGTGAGGTGATCTTATTGAGGTGTATAAGGCCTTGAATGGGTTGAGCAAGCTGAATGCTGATGGGATTCTTCATCTTGCTCAGACTAAGAACCTGAGGGGGGCACAGTTTCGAAGATAGTTGTAGAATAGATGTGCGGAAATTTGCCTTTAGCCAGCGGGTAGTTGATTGATGGAACAGGCTGCCATCTTTTGTTATGGAAGCTAATAGCCTAAATAATTTTAAGGCTGAGCTGGACAGGCATTTGGAACAAATTGAGGGATGAAATGGGAGGGGTTTTTTTTTTTTTTTTTTTTGGCTGATTCTGCATAAGCTTGCTTTCTTGCATAATGAAAACAAAACAATTTTTTTTATACACCAGTTTTATTTCTAATAAAATAGTTGAAATCATACCAAAAAACTTGCATTAATAGGTATTCTAATTGCATAAAAGCACAAAACAGTCATATCAACAGCTCCTCTGCAAAACACATAAGTAGGCAAAAAAAAAAAAGTGAAGAAAGATAAGAAAACTGACTAGTCAACATTTGAAATACCCCTTCCGCTATATTTTGTGAAACACTATTCCTCCACTAAGCGGGCAGTGTGGGATCTCCTAGCATCTATGTAGGTCATACCAAAATTACTTAAATGGTTAGCATTCCAAGAATTGAAAGTGAAGTTTCCTGGAGCTTCATAATTGTGGAATGTGAATGATAATCCATTTGAGTGCTGTAATTAATTTGTAATTTCTGTACTTAACGTATAACACTTCAAATAGTAAACAACCAAATTTCAGGAGAAGGAGAGCCTGGAAGATGACCCACAATGTAGAAGACTTGAAACATCCATCACTCCAGAAGTTGTTAACAGTGTGCATGATCTGATGATGAGTGAGTGACAATTTGGTACATTGCCAACATCTTGGTCACCTCATATGAATAGGCATACCACACAATAACAGAGGTTCTTGCTATGAAAAAGGTGTCAGCAATGTTTCCCATACTTGACAGCAGATCAAAAACACAAAAGTTGTCAAGTGAATATTTGCATCATTTTCAAGCAGATCTAGAAAATTTTCTTGAAAGATCTGTGATCCTTAGATAAGATGTGGATTTCACTTTCAGCCAGAGAAGGAGCAGTCCAAAAGTGTAAACACAGCTCTTCTCCTCCAAAGAAAACCAAGTCGATTTCTTCTGCTGACAAAGTTATGGTGTCAGTTTTTTGGGATGCTGATGGACTGTTGCTAGTAGATTACCTTCAGAAAGGCCAGACAGTCACAGAGGCATATTACAGACCTTTTGAGGGTGAGGTGTTTTTGTGAAAACATCAAAAACAAATTCTGAGGGAAACTGGGCAAAGGAGTCCTATTCCACCAGGACAATGCACCTGCTCACAAGTCTGTCACTGCCATGGTTGCATAGCATGAGTGCAGCTTTGAAATCACGGAACATCCCTCATATTCACAGGAGCTAGCACTAATGAGAGATGATGATGACTAATGAGATCTAGCACTTATGAGAGCACCACTGGACTCGGGAGTGATTCCATTGGATTGGAAAAGTGCCAATGTATCTCCAATACATAAGGGCGGTTCTAAGAGTGAAATGGGAAATTACTGGCTGGTTAGTAACTTCAGTAGTATGGAAAATCATGGAAACTATGATCAAGGGTGGAATTCAGGATCACTTAGATAGAAATGGGAAAAATCATGTTTGACTAATCTGGTTAGCTATTTTGACAGGATCACTCAAGAACTGGTACCTAGGGAATAATTTCGACATTCATGCCCCCTGGATTTCAGCAAGGCATTTGACAAAGTCCCACACGAGCAGTTACTTTATAAGCTGGAACAGGTTGGAATCACAGGGGAAAATCCTTAGACGGATAGCTGGATGGCTTCAGGGCAGGAGGCAGAGGGTTGTGATAAATGGTTATTTCTCAGATTGGGTTGATGTAAGAAGTGGGGTCCCCCCAAGGATCAGCATTAGGACCAATGTTGTTTTTGATTTTCATAAATGACATCGATGAAGGGATAGAGGCCGTGATGTCTAAATTTGCAGATGTAAAGATTGGTAGAGTAGTTAATGATTACTGCCAAGCAGAGCTTCTTCAGAATGACCTAGATGGACTTCAGAGATGGTCAGAAAAATGGCAGCTATGCTTTAATCCAGCAACGTGTAAAGTATTGCACCTTGGGAACAGTAACCCCAAAATAATTTATACACTTGGTGGAGTTGAACTAAAGCTGGTAGTGGAGGAAAGGGACTTTGGTATTACAATACGGTCAGATATGAAGTTCTCTGAGCATTGTAGACTGGTTACAAGGAGGGCCCATGGTGTCCTATCGATGATTTATCGAACAATTGCTAGTAGAGATAAGGACATCATAATCCTATTATATAAGCTATTGTTAGACCACACTTGGAAGTATGTTCAAGTATGGAGACTGCATGTAAAGAAAGACATTGTACCTCTTGAAAGGGTCCATAGACGGGTAAGATCGGCAAAAGGGCACCCATATGAGGAAAAACTTCGAATATGTTGGTTACAGAGCTTGGAAACTAGGCACCTTAGAGGAGATTTGATTGAGGTGTTTAAGGCTCTGAGAGGCATAAACAACATGAATAAGGAAGAAAATTTCATGGTTATAAATGATTCTAGAAAAAAGGGCCAATACAATAATACAAAGTTGCGGAAGGGAGTTGTTTAGATGGATTGCAGGAAATTTTATTTTAGCCAGCAAGTTATAATGAACTTTCACCTATTTCCTAACTTGAAAAAAAAAAAAAAAAAAACCTGGCTAGTATCCATTTTCCCAACAATAGTAATGTCATTGCTGCAGTGGCTGCATTCCTGGAGGCTCCAAGAGAGAACTTTCTTCACAGTTGGAATAAATGCATTGCAGCATCGGTGGTAAAAGTGAAAAGTAACATGTTACCAGACCTCCTAAAATGAATCCTTCGTACTCAGGCCATGAACTTTTCAAATGGCCCTGGTAGATCCCTTAAACACAGGAATCTAGGATCTCATTCGAATAATCTCATTGAATTGACAGACTGGGTACAAAAAACATTAGACCTACATTTCTCAAAATTATTTTCTTTTGGCAAATATTACCAGAGAGATTCTTTATTTCGAGTGCTTTTCAAATTAGTTTGCAGTGATTATACCAATACACAAGAAATATTACTTTATCTGCTGGGTTTTTTTTTTTTTTTTTGAAAACAGGTAAGATCAACAACTTGGCAATGCCCAAATCTATTATTGCTTATGATCTACCAGATGTTTTGGCATAAAATCAAACTTTATTTCAAATACCTGAAGTTGAAACCAATATTTTTATGAAGTGCCCTTGAATATCAATGGAGTAAACAACCTCTCTTCTCAATTTACAATAAAGTAATATAAGACTTGGAAAAATCTTGTTGCCAAATGGCCCCACAATTTTAACCACATATAACTAAAAATTGTGAAAAAGTGCCAAGCATGTTACCAGTGTTTTTGTAAATTTCATAGCAAATGCACTTAACATATCACTAATGATCATTGGATTAAAGAGCACTAGAACATATATATATGGCATCTTCCACCCACCCTAAAGTGCCTGGATCACTATTTCATGTTCATTTCCTAGTAAAAGTTAACATGAGGACAAATATTCCATGTTGATCAAAAAAAAAAAACCCCACAATGGAACTAGTTAAGGCCAAATAGGAAAAATATAAATGCTAAATGTGCTAGATAGAATGCATTTTGAACAAATATCCATGGACACAGCTACAGAACATGTAACACACACATGTTAATCTAAGCAGCTAAATCAACAGTACCAAAGACATCAACAAGGTTCCCTATATACCCTAACCATTACTCTTGTCATTTTTTTCTAGATTGGAAAGGAAAAGACATTATAGACTCTGAAGAAACAGCAAATTGCCAGAGTATCTCCCAATTTCCTACACTCCAACCCTCAAAGAATATATATAAGAGTCTAGAAGTAAAGTAAAAAATAAATTTCTCCACCAAAAACAGCGTTGTAATATGCTTCTCATATAGAACTGAATATATTACAGAAGAAACTTACCCAACAAAATGGCACCATGAAACCATCAAAATTATTTTTTGCATCCAGTTCCTTTGTGACCACATCAGAATATCCAATCAAATTGGTCAGACAAGACTTCACATTAACAAACCCATGCTGTGTGTAAACTATTACTGCAGCCTTGTCTAGGTGATCCTGTATCACCTCTTTAACCAGTGACTCCATTATTTTACCCGGAACAGAAGTTAAACTAACAGGTCTATAATTATTTGTGTCGCCCTTTAAACACCCGTTGTGAATTGGGGATATATTTGCACACCTCCAGTCCATGGGGACCTCCCCTGAATCTGAAGATGTTCTGATACTTACGGCTACGGGTTTGCTAACTTCCCTTGCTGCCTCCTTCAATATAACTGGATAGATTCCATCCGCCCCAGCTGCCTTTTTTATGTTTAACTTCAACAATTTCTCCTGCACTTTGCTCTCAGTTATTACAAAATCACTTAGCTCCCTGTTAGAGTTTGATAAATAAACTTCTGGCATTTCCCTCCTTGAATAAACTCCTCATGTGTGAATGTAGATGCAAAATACTGATTCAGTTTATCAGCTACTTGAGGGGATTAATCAATAGTCGAGCCATCTATGTTAAGTGGACCAATCTCATTCATCCCCTTCCTTCTAGAGTTTACATAAGTAAAGAACTGTTATTTTTATTTTTTTTTTGCATACTTTGCCAAAGATTTCTCGTAATCTGCCTTTGCCTGCCTAATCTCCTTTGTGACTTGATTATAAACTAGCTTATATCTGCACAGGCTTCTGTGTCGCCTGATAATTTATATGCCTGATAATTCATCTGACATCCATTTCAGCCTGAACCTTCAACAATATTTCTTAGTTGGTATGAAAAGCCTAGTAGTCTCCAAGGTTAAGTCCCTGAAGATTTCCCATTTAGAATTCACCGTTGGTAACATCATCAGTTGATCCCACTGTATAGAATTTAAAAACTGTGATACCACTGTAGTCACCTTTACAAAAGCAAAAACCATTCCCTTTGCCCCTGATGGTGGTTACATCTTTAAGTAAATCCCACATCAGCACACCATTCTCACTGTTACCTATTGGTACCTTTATCTGCATTTTTCTTAATGCATGAATAATCATGTCAGTTGAACTAATAAGAGACTCCTGGCAGAGAAGAAAAATGCATGTGATAAAAATATTAATCATTAGGTGACACAGAAGCCTATTGTAGTTATAAACTAGTCTATAATCAAGTTATAAAGAGGATTAGGCAAGCAAAATCAGATTACGAGAAATCTTTGGCAAAGATTGCAAATAAAACCAGCAAGGACTTCTTTACTTGTGTAAATTCTAGAATGAGGTGGGGGGATGAATCAGATTGTTTTTCTTGGTATCGATGGTTTGACTATTAATAATGCTGCTAAGGTTGATGACAAATCGAATTGAGCATTTTGCATTTACACGAGGAATTCTTTAGGGAAGTGGAGGCCAGAAGTTTATCAAACTCTAATAGGGAGCTAAAATGATTTTGTAACGTGAGAGGAAAGTGAAGAGAAATTGTTGAAGTTAAACATAAGAAAAGCATCTGGGATAGATGGGATCTATCCAGATATATTAAAAGAGGCAGCAAAGGAAGTAAGCAACCCTTTCGCCATAATTATGAGAGCATCATTGGATTCAGGGGAGGTCTCCACAAACTGAAGAGAGATGAGCAAATGTATCTCCAATTCACAAAGGGGGAAGCAAAGGGTGACAGAAGTAATTACAGAACTGTTAGTTAAACTTCTGTTCCAGGTAAATTAATGGAGTTTCTAGTTAAAGAAGCATAGAATCATCTAGACAAGACTGCAGTTATAGTTCAGACACAGCATGGGTTTGTTAAGGGAAAGTCTTGTCTGACTAACTTGATTGGATATTATGATGTAGTCACAAAGGAACTGGATGCAAAAAATAATTTTGATACCATATACTTGGGTTTTAGGAAAGCTTTTGATACCGTTGCACATGGAAGACTACTATACAAATTGGAGCATAAATAAATTATCAGACCAATGAGAACCATACAGTCGAACTGGACCCGAGATTAATATTGGGCAGATCCTTCGACGGCATGTCATACAGAACGGATGGTGAATGAACGCTCCATGCATCAATCTTCATGCACAATTTCATTTCTCAGAGCAGATCCTATTGCATGTCCAGAATCTGGATGGCGACCGAAAAAATTCTAGCGGGGATCGACGAATATACAGGCAAAGAGTCCTCAGTGATCGTCGGCCAAGGTCACCACAGTCATCTCCCATGACTCACTGATCTGCATCTCCAGCCAATTTGTTTGAAGGTCCATGCACATAGTGCAGTTGAGGAATCCACCAGATCCAAGTTACTCTGGATCAGAGAAAATTTGATTATTTGCTCGTCAACAAGAATGCCGATACTTTCATTGCAGCTCTTAGAGCTGTATCAAAGACAAAAAACATTTGTCTTTGATACGCTCTAAGAAAGATATTTAAACGTATTAAATATATACAGTGACTTTTACTAATATAAAATAACACTAATAATACAATACACTATAATATACTTACTGGTACTAATACTAACACTAGGTGATAGATTTTGCTTATTGGAGGCTTGCAGTGGCAAAACCTATGTTTAGTTTCTAGAGCAAAGTTTCTGGCATCCTACCCCATACTTCTTCTTCAACCCATGCACAGCTAAGTACTATAGGTTTTGATATCTTTTGTGTTTGGGGTTTTCATAAAAAAAAATCACTGCTGATAATCAGATCAAGGGTATCACTCCCTCTGGTTGCCCCTCAAACATGCCGCTGTAGAAAACTATCCTCCAATAAATCCAAAAAGTCTTGATAGCATGCAAGTGACCAACCCACAAGTTCCAGTCAATATCTGGAAAGTTAAAATCCCCCATTAAAAGACATTCTGATTTACTGGCCCTCTTGCTCTTCTTTCTCTTGCCCAGATTAATCGCCTGAGGAGACATAAATTCAAATTGAGGAAAGAAAGTTATAGAATAGATATGCAGAAGTTTGCCTTTAGTCAGCAGGCAGTTGATTGCTGGAACAAACTTCCATCTGTCGTTGTAGAAGTTGACAGCTTAAATACATTCAAAGCAGAACTAGACAAACATTTGGAGCGAATGAATGGGTGAGAAATGGGAAGGGTTTTTTTTTTTTTTTTTTGGCTGATGCTGTATAAGCTTGCTTTCTTGCCTCATATGCTAATGCTCTATTACCTCACTTTGGTGGCAATGCACATGTAGATTGGTTCTCTTCAAGAGGAAAAGACCAAACCCTCCAACACAATGAAACAAATTCCCCTCAGACTGCAGTGGGTTTCACTTCCCCCTCTTATGGCAGCGAGAGGATCAGAGTGGAAGCAGAGGGTGCTAAGAATCTCTAGGTACAACCAGGCTGCCATGCACAGAAACTGAACTTGGCCTGTTACAATGTAAGGTCGCTCATCAGTGAAGATAGAATATATTAGAACTGGAAAAGGAATTAGAAAAGGTGAATCAAAATGTCATCGGCTTGGCTGAAACAAGAAGAAATGAATCACTTATAAGTTTAACAAGTGGAAAACAGTGAAAAGAGCAAAGGTCGATCTGGCTTTCTGGTCCATAAAGATATAAAGAACAATGTTTTGGAATTTAAAAGTACATCACAAAAGGTGTCAAGACTATTACTCGGGATTTCTAAAAGGTGCAAACTAAATAATGATATATTATTATTAGCCATATGGTGGAAGCTTATGCTGCACCAGCCAACAAACAAATTCCCGTGTTAACCTGAGAGAGAGAGAGAGAGAGAGAGAGAGAGAGAGAGAGAGAGAGAGAGAGACAGAAGTAAAAGGGAATCACCAAGAAAGCAAGAAAGAGAACAATGATATCCAGCTCAGGACCATGGGTTTGCCAAGCCCATACTCACCCAGAGGTGAGCCCCTGGGATTAATATGCAAAAACATTCAGCCATGATGAAAAGTTGAAGAAATCTACACTGAAATTGATAATTCTAGATGAACAGAAAACTTACTACACCATCATTATGGGGGACTTCAATGTTAAGGTTGGAAAGAGACAAAACAGTGCAGAAAGGAAAACTACAGGAAATTTTGGTGTTGGTGAAAGAAATGAAAAAGTGAAAGACTTGTAGAATCTCGAGGAATGCCAGTGATAAACTTTTTTCAAGAAAAGGGTGAACAGAAAGTGGACATGGAAGAGCCCAAATGGTTTAACAACTAATGAAATCGACTTCATCCTCACTAACAGAAGATATATTGTAAATGATGTTACCGTCCTGAACAATGTAAATGTTGAAAGTGATCACAGAATGTTAAGATTCACACTTGATATAGATGTAAGAAAAGAAAGGAAAAAACTAATACAAAGGTTTTTGAGATAACAGAAGATGAGAAAAAAGCAGTATGTACTGGAATTTAAGAACAACTTTGAGCTTCTGCAGACCTTTCAGGACCAAGATATCAATTAGAAATAAAACAATTTTTTGAAAGTGATAAAGCTCCAGAAACCTATAGGTAAAAAGAAATCCAAAGAAGAAAAAATTAGTCAAGAAATTAGTGTTCATCTTGACACGATGAACTGAAGATGACAAATGAAGAGAAAAATAAACACTGACAAGGACAAAATTGAGTATACTGAGTTATGCAAAGTCATTCCCATGTTAACCTGAATTAGAAAGAGACTCAGGGGACATAAGATTTAACACAAGAAAAGTAGAACAAGCATTAAGGGAAAACAAAGGACAAAGGGAAAACAAATCAGCAGTCATGATTAGTAATACAAAAAGACAAATGATACTGAAAGTGAAGAATAGTGATGGTTTACTTATAACTAGCAGAGAACGCATAATTCAAATAGCAGAAGAGTACTATAAAGAATTATATATGGAGTGAAGAAATGATGCAAGCAGTGGGGAAGATGGATCACAAATTAGCAACACATACAACACATCCAATATCCTTCCTGATGAGGTAGAACATGCATTGAAGAAAATGAAGAATCAGAAAGCCCCGAGTGAAGATGAAGTTACTGGTTAAAATTGGGAGGAAGAGATGATACAGAAACTGCCAAGACTCTTCACAAAATACATTAGGAAAGGAATGATGCCTAAGGAGTTGAATAATGCAATCAATTTTGCTGCATAAGAAATGAGATAGATCTGAAATTGGACATTATAGACAAATTAGCTTGTTGTCCCACATCTATTTGTTGTTCACAAGGGTCATTACTAATAGATTAGAAAGAATACTTGACAAGAATCAACCAAAAGAGCAAACTGGCTTTAGGACAGGATTCTCAACTATGGATCACCTTCGTGTAATATCGCAGCTAATAGAGACAGCAAATGAATATAAAACACCATTATGTCTGGCATTTATGGATTATGAAAAGGCATTTGACTCCATACAGCATAAGGCAATGCTTGACTCCATACAGCATAAGGGCGCTGGAAAGACAAGGCATAGACACCCAATACATTATGATTTTGAAGAAAATATGAGGATGCTACCTCCTTTATTAAAATAGACAAAGACAGTAGCAAATTTAAAATTGAGAAACGAGTTTGACAAGGGGAGACAATATCTCGGAAGTTGTTTACTTCTGCCCTTGAGGAAGCTTTCAGAAGATTGGACTGGTCACAAAAAGGAGTCGATGTGAATGGAGGTACTTAAACCATTTATGATTTGCAGATGACATTGTGATCATAAGCCACGATTCAAAAGAATTAAGAGGAAAACCTTAATCCATTATGCAGAGTTAGTAAGGATTTCGGAGTAAAGATGAATATGGCTAAAACAAAAGTAATGATGAACAAGTATGTCATAGAAAGGAATATAATCATTGAAGGAAGAGAAATTGAAAAGATGGATTCGTATACTTATGTGTGTCAAGTCATTAGCTGTAATAATGATAAATGGCTGGAAGTCAAGAGAAGAATAAATTTCGGATGGATAGCATTCAGGAAATACAGTTTCTGAGGAGCAATATCCCAATTTGTCTGAAACATAAAATAATGAACCAATGTATGCTCCCCAACATGACTTATGCAAGTGAAACTTGGGCACTCACCAAAAGAATGGAAGAGAAGCTGAATACTACACAGCAAAGAATGGAACGAATTATATTGGGAATGAGACTGTTAGATAGGAAGAGAAACACATGGATTAGGCAGCAAACACAAATAAAGGATATTCTTATTAAAATTAAAAAACAGTTTTGGGCAGGACACGTAGCTCGAAGACATGATGACAGATGGACTAAGAAATTAACTGAATGGTATCCAAGATGAGCTTAAAGAAAACCTGGAAGACAACAACGGAGATGCATAGATGAAATTCTAGAGTTTGTGGGTAGTAAATGGATGGCCATTGCACAAAACAAAAGGAACTGGAAAGCTGCTGGAGAGGCATTCATCCTGCAGTGGATTGAAAATGGCTGATGATGACGATCAGGAAGAAAGAGTACCATAAAGATCAATTCTCTGTGCCACCTCATTTACAATTAAAATCAACATGGATAGAAAACAAATAGCCAAAACAGTAGGTATAGCACTATAAGCAGAGGATTTCAGCATCTCCTGTCATAGCCAAAACATGCTATAATAGTGACAGCTACAAGGAACAATAAATAAAGTAACCTTGTGGGCACAAAAAATGGTAGGAATTCATTTCTATATAAAATGTAACTTACATCCAGACCTGAAGTTAGGAGAACAGATAATTCCATTCATGCCAAGTATAAAATACCTTGTTTAATCCTAGACAGAAAACTATATTTTCTAAAACATATAAAACAGCTAAGAACAGAATCTCTGAAAACATTTTTGTGTACAACAAGCAAAACTGAGCACTCTAAAATAGCTAGATCCAAAACAGCATAGTACACACTCTGCACAGTCCTGGAAACATATTGAACATTACCAAACATTGGTATTAAAATATGCAGACAAAATAAAATGCAAACCTAATGATTTACTATGGGAAATTTTGTACGTACTAATATGGGAAACCTTTAGCATTAGCATTAGCATTAGTAGAGGCATTTGATGCAAGAAAGCAAGCTTATGCAGCATCAGCAAAAAAAAAAAAAAAAAAAAAAAAAAAAAGTAACATAAATAAATAAAAATAACCACTTCCACTTCACCCCTCTGTTCGTTCGAAATACCTGTCCAGCTGAGCCTTAAACTTATTTAGGCTATCAACTTCCACGACAAGGGATGGAAGTCTGTTCCACCCACCAACCACCCGCTGGCTAAAGGCAAATTTCCGCACATCTATCCTACATCTGTCTTTCCTCAATTTGAATTTATGCCCTCTCAGGTGATTTTTCTGAGCTAGAGGAAGAATCCCATCAGCATTGAGCATGCTCAAACCATTCAAGGCTTTGTACACCTCTATCAGATCACCCCGCTGGTGCCTAGTTTCCAGACACTGTAATTTGCAAAACTTAAGCCTTTCTTCGTAAGAGAACCCCTTTGTCCCATTCACCAATCTAGTTGCCCTTCTCTGTACTCGTTCCAGCAGCTCTACATCCTTCCTGAAATGAGGCCTCCAGGCCTGTATACAGTACTCTAGGTGTGGCCTGACCATTGCCTTATACAAGGGAATAATCACCTCCTTATCCCTGCTAGAAAAATTCCTATATATCATTGACAATACACCATGAGCTACTCTTGCAGCTCGTCTGCACTGCTCAGAGAACTTCATATCTGCCTGCACCACCACCCCCAGGTCCCTTTCATTCTCTACCACTGTCAGTGTAGTACCACAGAGTTGATACGTTGCTCTGGGGTTGCTGTTTCCCATATGTAGTACTTTACATTTGTCAATGTTAAACTTCATTTGCCACCTCGAAGCCCATCTGCTCAACCTTTCCAAATCCTGTTGCAGCAGCATAGTGTCAGTAGTGTCCTTGACAACCCTGCCAACCTTCGTATCGTCTGCAAACTTGGACATTAAGCCTGATATACCATCATCAATATCATTTATAAATACAGAAAACAATAAAGGCCCCAATACTGAACCCTGAGGGACTCCACTAATAACATTAGTCCACGATGAGCAGTGTCCATTGATTACCACTCTCTGTCTTCTCCCCCTCAACCACCCCTTTATCCATAGCAGCAACTTGCCTCCAATGCCACACTGCTCCAATTTGTGCAGCAGTCTTCCATGTGCAACAGTATCAAAAGCCTTTCTAAGATCCAAGTATATAATATCAAAGTTATTCCCTGCATCCAGTTCTTTTGTGACTGCATCATAGTATCCAATCAAATTGGTCAGGCAAGACTTCCCCTTAACAAAACCATGCTGTGTCCTAGCTATAACTGAAGTCTTGTCTAGATGATCCTGCAGTGCTTCTTTCACCAGTGCCTCCATTAATTTTCCGGGAACAGAAGTTAAACTCACAGGTCTATAATTACTTGTGTCAGCCTTTGATCCCCCTTTGTGAATTGGGGTCACATTTGCACATCTCCAGTCAATGGGTACCTCCCCTGAGTCCAAGGAAGCTCTCATAATTATGGCTAAGGGTTTGCTTACCTCCTTTGCTGCCTCCTTTAATATAACTGGATAGATCCCATCCACCCCAGGTGCCTTTCTTGTGTTTATCTTCAACAATTTCTCCTCCACTTTGCTCTCAGTTATTACAAGATTCTCTAGCTTACTGCTAGAGTTGAATACACCTCTGGCATTCCCCTCGCTGAATAACTCCTCATGTGTGAATGTCGATGCAAAATATTCATTTAGTTTGTTAGCTACCCGAGCAGGGTCATCAACAGTTGACCCATCGATCTCAAGTGGACCAATCTGATTCATCCCCTTCCTTCTAGAGTTTACATAAGTAAAGAACTCTTTGCTGTTTTTCTTCGCATCCCTTGCCAAGGATCTCTCGTAATCTGCCTTCGCCTGCCTAACCTCCTTTGTAACTTGGTTACAGATCAACTTGTATCTATCATAGGCGTCCGTGTCACGTGTTAATTTGTATGTATCCCATGCATTTTTCTTCTCTGCCATATGCCTCATTAGTTCATCTGTCAACCATTTAGGCCTAAACCTTGAACAATATTTCTTAGTTGGTATGTAAAGCCTAGTAGCTTCCACGATAAGTTCTTTGAATGCTTCCCATTTTGAATTTGCTGTTGGCAATATCATCAGTTGATCCCACTGTATAGAATTTAAATACTGTCTCAGTCCATTGTAGTCGCCTTTACGAAAGCAATACCCCTTCCCTTTACCCCTAATGGTAGTTACCTCTTTGAGTAACTCCCACTTCAGCACACTGTGATCACTGCCACCAAGTGGTTCATTTATCTGCAGATTCTTAATGCATGAAGAATCACTACTGATAATCAAATCAAGAGTATTACTCCCTCTAGTTGCCTCCCGAACATGCTGATGTAGAAAACAATCATCCAATAAATCCACAAAAGCCTTGCTACTGTGTGAGTGACCAGCCCCCAAATTCCAGTCAATATCTGGGAAATTAAAATCCCCCATTATAAGACTCTCTGATTTACTGGCCCACTCTATTTCTCCGAACAGTTTCTTATTATACTCATCAGAGTCATTAGGCCTATAGCACACTCCTACTCTCAATTTTGATCTCCCAATGCTTATGTCACACCAAACTGACTCGACACTGCACTGTCCAGCGATGTCGACTGGCTTCACTTCCTTGGATTTTATGTGTTTTTTAACTAATAGCATAACCCCTCCTCCCTTCCTATCCTGTCTATCCTTTCTGTAGACATTGTACTCCCCAAATTCCAGTTCTGCATTTCTTATATCTGTGTGACACCACGTCTCTGAAATCCCCACAATATCTGCCTTTGATGTTTTGAGCAATACCTCAAATTCATCAAATTTATTTACTAAACTCCTAGCATTGGTGTACACACAAGTATACATGCACCTGTTCTTTTTCTTAGCTACCCTAACACAACCCATGTGTTTACTTGTACCCCAATGATTCCCAGCAGTCTCTGAAATATCCTGCGTCTTATTTTCCAGGCTGCGGCTCATTCCAATAGAAGCAGTGCAAGAATCACTTTCACCTCTGCCAGTGGCTACTGTTAATCTATTAGTCCTTGTATCCCCCCAATCTAGCAGTTTTCCGACCCACCTAACATTGCCTCGATAGCATCAGCAAACATTCTTGCACCCTTTCTATTTAAGTGTATCCCATCCCTGTAGAAGCAGTCTCTCCTGTTAACAACCTTTACAGAACTCGTCCAACCATTAATATAGCATCAAGCATAAAACTTACAATCCAACTGGTTGTTAAACTATAACAGCTTAGCAATCATTTCCAATACTATTTTACCACAACATACTACTGAGATATCAAACTGTGATATTTTCTCCCAAAAATAGAGAAAGGATACTCTTCCAAAACATTGCTACCAACAGTCACATACAAGTTGTTTAGAACAATGTCCATAATATACAGAAATTTATGCAGATAGCTTCAAATCAGACAACAGGACTGGAGATGCAGCAATTTTCCCAGATACCATAGTAACACAGAAACTTCTTCCAGGAAATCTAGGAAAGAAATCCTGGTATATGAACATTCCGATCACAGGGAAAAAGTAACAACAAACCTCACAAATCCAAATTTCAAAATACAATTCACACACCATAAACATGTCATCCAGAGCGGCAGAAAGGAAAATAGCAGCAACACTGGAAAAATCAAACTGTAAACAAACTTCGAACATGGAAATTTGCAGCACGTTCTGCAAACGTAGAAATCAAGCACGAGAAAGGATAACAGGAAGAAATCATTTAGATTAAGAATAGGGCCACACAAATTACGCATTTCTATGTCGAGGAGGGGAACAAGGCACGCCTCACTGAAATGACTGCTGTACCTACAAAACTTCAGCACATCATCATTGGCTATCCACTGTTTACCACAGGGAAACAAATAGATTTTTGCTCTTTATCCAAAGCACAACAAGACTCCATCACCCCAAAAGCAACTTTTAGAAGACAAATCTAATGTATTAGAACTTTTCCAATACCTAAATTTTTTGAAGGAGATATAAGGCAGTACAAAGAAAACCTTTTCAAATATATAAATTTCTAGGAGATATAACAGTGAACAAAGAAAAGTGAAACAAAACAGTGACAAGAAAAGTTACCTTTTAATAATAATAATTAATAATAAAATGGAAATTCCATTAGCTGGAATTTCCATTGGTATCCAGTAAATCTGGTATCCAATCCTGCAAATTCATATGAAATTCATAATACAGCCTCAGTTGCTTTTGCACCTACAAACCCAAAACTAACCACCCAACCTTAAGAATAGAAAATTTCATTTCTATTTGGTCTCTAAAAATAACTGCATATGAAATATCATTTGGTAACATAGTATGATTAGATGTTTTACTGTGAGTTTAGAGCAACACTGAAGAATCATCTTTCTTTAAGAAAGTAAAGATTTGATGAGAGAGAGAGAGAGAGAGAGAGAGAGAGAGAGAGAGAGAGAGTGTCAATATGGAGCCTGGTAAGTATAACCTTCCAGTATTTTGATTGCTATTTAAATTGGTATAATTTCTTGCTTATTTGAGATTGTCAGGTTCGTGTCCAAATATTTTCAGACATTTATAATGACAGGAATGAAGCCATTGTATGGAACTTTATGCATGAGAGAAATTACATTCATTTTGAAGATTTTTTGCTGCTTGATCAGCATGGTCATTGCCTAGTATTCTAGAATTCCAGGAATCCAAGAAATTCTATTTTTTGGCTGAGATAAACAAGAACGAATTTTTCTTAGATATGGATGGGTAGAAAGATCTAGCTGTAGGTCATATATTGCACTTAATGAGTCTGTGAAAATACTTTTTGCAAGGGAAGATCTGGTCAATATGGTCTAGTGCTAAAACACAGTGCATTCTATGGTCAGAGACAAGGAAATGGTGCAGTATGGCAGCTACTGCACCATACTGCAGTATGGTGCAGTAGGAAATGGTGCAGTATGGCAGCCAAAAATTGGATGTACACCCAATTTTTGGGACATCAGCATTCAAATGCAAGTCAGAAAATTGCAATACACAAGCATAATGTAAATGTTTAACATGTTGGTTTGGGATGGCATTTCTCTTGGGATGGCATTTCTTTAATATAACTGGATAGATCCCATCCACCCCATGTGCCTTTCTTGTGTTTATCTTCAACAATTTCTCCTCCGCTTTACTCTCAGTTATTACAAGATTTTCTAGCTTACTGCCAGATTTCAATACACCTCTGGCATTCCCCTCACCGAATAACTCCTCGTGTGTGAATGTCAATGCAAAATATTCATTTAGTTTGTTAGCTACCTGAGCAGGATCATCAACAGTTGACTCATCGATATCAAGTGGACCAATCTGATTCATCCCCTTCCTTCTAGAGTTTACATAAGTAAAGAACTCTTTGCTGCTTTTCTTTGCATCCCTTGCGAAAGATTTCTGGTAATCTGCCTTCGCCTGCCTAACCTCCTTTGTAATTTGGTTACAGATCAACT
This sequence comes from Mastigoproctus giganteus, assembly GCF_048544385.1. Taxonomy (NCBI): domain Eukaryota; kingdom Metazoa; phylum Arthropoda; class Arachnida; order Uropygi; family Thelyphonidae; genus Mastigoproctus; species Mastigoproctus giganteus. The sequence continues at coordinate 212,093,748 of NC_143580.1, read as the reverse complement.
TGTATCTATCATAGGCTTCTGTGTCACGTGTTAATTTGTATGTATCCCATGCATTTTTCTTCTCTGCCATGTCTCATTAGTTCATCTGACATCCACTTAGGCCTAAACCTTGAACAATATTTCTTAGTTGGTATGTAAAGCCTAGTAGCTTCCAAGATAAGTTCTTTGAATGCTTCCCATTTTGAATTTGCTGTTGGTAACATCATCAGTTGGTCCCACTGTATAGAATTTAAATACTGTCTCAGTCCATCATAGTCACCTTTACGAAAGCAATAACCCTTCCCTTTACCCCTAATGGTAGTTACCTCTTTGAGTAAATCCCACTTCAGCATACTGTGATCACTGCCACCTAGTGGTTCATTTACCTGCAGATTCTTAATGCATGAAGAATCACTACTGATAATCAAATCAAGAGTATTACTCCCTCTAGTTGCCTCCCGAACATGCTGATGTAGAAAACAATCATCCAATAAATTCACAAAAGCCTTGCTAGTGTGTGAGTGACCAGCCTACAAATTCCAGTCAATATCTGGGAAATTAAAATCCCCCATTATAAGACTCTCTGATTTACTGGCCCACTCTATTTCCCTGTACAATTTCTTATTATACTCATCAGAGTCATTAGGCCCATAGCACACTCCTGCTCTCATTTTCCCTTTCCCAGTGATTACGTCACACCAAACTGACTCGACACTGCACTGTCCAGCAATGTCGACTGGCTTCACTTCCTTGGATTTTATGTATTTCTTAACTAATAGCATAACCCCTCCTCCCTTCCTATCCTGTCTATCCTTTCTGTAGACATTGTACTCCCCAAATTCCAGTTCTGCATTCCTTATATCTGTGTGACACCACGTCTCTGAAATCCCCACAATATCTGCCTTTGATGTTTTGAGCAATACCTCAAATTCATCAAATTTATTTACTAAACTCCTAGCATTGGTGTACATGCAAGTATACATGCACCTGTTCTTTTTCTTAGCTACCCTAACACAACCTATGTGTTTATTTGTACCCCAATGATTCTCAGCATTCTCTGAAATATCCTGCATCTTATTTTCCAGGCTGCGGCTCATTCCAATAGAAGCAGTGCAAGAATGACTTTCACCTCTGCCAGTGTCTACTGTTAATCTATTAGTCCTTGTATCCCCCCAATCTAGCAGTTTTCCGTCCCACCTAACACTGCCTCGATAGCATCAGTAAACATTCTTGCACCCTTTCTATTTAAGTGTATCCCATCCCTGTAGAAGCAGTCTCTCCTGTTAACAAATCATATACTTGGATTTCAGGAAAGCTTTTGATACTGTTGCACATAAACGACTGCTGACAAATTGGAATGGTATGGCATTAAGGGCAAGTTACTGCAATGGATAAAGGGCTGGTTCAGTGGGAGATGGGAAAGAGCGATAATAAATTAACACTGCTTTACGTGGACTAATGTTGTTAGCAGAATCCCCCAGGGTTCGGTGATGGGCTCATTGTTGTTTTGTGTATTTATCAATGATATCAATGAAGGTATATCAGGCTTATGTCCAAGTTTGCAGATGATACAAAGGTTGGCAGGGTTGTTAATGACAGTAAAGACAGCATGCTATTTCAACAGGATCTAGAAAAGTTAGACAGATGGGCTGAGAAGTGGTAACTGAAGTTTAACATTGACAAATGCAAAGTACTCCATATGGGTAGCAGTAACCCCAGAGTAGCATATCAACTATGTGGTACTACACTCAGGGTGGTAGAGAATGAAAAGGACTATGGGGTAATTGTATAGTCAGATAGGAAGTTTTCTAGCAGTGCAGATATTCTGCAAGCGTAACTCATGGTGTCTTGTCAATGGTATACAGGAATTTTTCTAGCAGGGATAAGGAGGTTACTATCCCCTTGTATTATGCAATGGTCAGGCACACCTTGAGTACTGCATGCCTAAATGCCTCATTTTAGGATGTAGAGTTGCTAGAACGAGTACAGAGAAGGGCAACAAAATTGGTGAGAGAAACAAAGGGGTGCACTTATGAAGAAAGGCTTATGTGCTGCAAGTTGCAGCATCTGGAGACTAGGCACCTGCAAGGTGATTTGATTAAGGTGTATAAGGCCTTGAATGGTTTGAGCAGGCTCAATGCTGATGGGATACTTCCACTTGTCAGATTAAGAACCTGAGGGTGCATAGATTCAAATCGAGGAAAGACAGTTACAGAATAGATGTGCAGAAGTATGCCTTTAGCCAGCAGTTTGAATGGGGGGTGGACAATTGAAAAAAGAACAAAGTTTTGTGTTTGAATGGGAAAAAGCTAAGGAAATTTTTCAAATAATGAAGCAGATAGTTGCTTGCTGGAACAGTCTTCCAGCTGTTGTTGTGGAAGTTGATAGCTTAAATAAATTTAAGGGTGAACTAGACAAACATTTGGAGTGACCGGATGGGTGAAATGGGAAGGTTTTTTTTTTTGGCTGATGACATAAAAGCTTGCTTTCTTGCATCGTATGCCTCAACCAATGCTAACGAGCAGCTGTGTTTAAGAGCATTAAGTTTGTCTAAAACAAAGTCAAAATAATCATTCATTATTTGGACTTGCACAGTGCAACAATTGGAAAATGAGACCAATGTTATGATGAGTGCTGGTGATTCCATTTACTAGAAGTAAACATGAAATGAAAGAGTGATTGTTCCATGAGCACTGCAGTCATCAGTGGGAATTAATGCCAATTCAGAACATAGTGTGAGTGTGAGCTGAATGCACATCTCTCTCTCCTGTTTGTGTCGTCGGAGGTGGGGGGGTGGACAATTGAAAAAAGAACAAAGTTTTGTGTTTGAATGGGAAAAAGCTAAGGAAATTTTTCAAATAATGAAGCAACTGTATGGAGAGAACTGTCTGTCTTGTGCATGAGTGTTCAAGTTATCTGGTTGTTATCTGGTTTTTTTAGTAGCATTAGCAACTAAGGCCATATTGCTCCGGGGATGTGCCATGGTCATTCTCTGACCTTTCCGCATCCTCCGTGTTTGGTGGGCACAGGTGAGTGTTCAAGTGGCATAAACATTTCACCCATGGAAGAGAATCTGGAAGACCGAAAACATCTGGGCCAAAAATGGTCAGAACACTAGGGATGAATGAAAAGGTGTGGGAAATCATTACCAATGACCAATGTGCAAGATTCGGAATAATTTCAGACGATCATGAACTGAATAATGCCTTGGATTTGAAAAAAATGAAGGTTTGTGCATGGTTAGTTCCACATTCATTAAATGTTAATGATAGGCACAAGCTGACATTGCAGGTGATGAAACAGTGTTTTCAGTACAATCCTACAATGAAGCAACAAATTGCAGAGTCGAAGTCAGAAAACTCTCTCAAAGCCAAAAAAGTTCATCAAGGAAAGTCAAAATTCAAAACTATGTTCATGATATTGCCATGGAGAATGTCTTTGTGTAAGAAACTGTACAGGGAAATAGAGTGGGCCAGTAAATCAGAGTCTTATAATGGGGGATTTTAATTTCCCAGATATTGACTGGAATTTGTGGGTTGATCACTCACACACTAGCAAGGCTTTTGTGGATTTATTGGATGATTGTTTTCTACATCAGCATGTTCAGGAGGGAACTAGAGGGAGTAATACTTTTGATTTTTTTTATCAGTAATGATTCTTCATGCATTAAGAATCTGCAGATAGACGAACCACTAGGTGGCAGTGATCACAGTGTGCTGAAGTGGGATTTACTCAAAAAGGTTAACTACCATCAGGGGTAAAGGGAAGGGTTATTGCTTTCGTAAAGGTGACTACGATGGTCTGAGACAGTATTTAAATTCTATACAGTGGGACCAACTGATGATGTTACCAACAGCAAATTCAAAATGGAAAGCGTTCAAAGAACTTATCTTGAAAGCTACTAGGCTTCCTAGAAGGCTTGGAAGCTGCATACCAACTAAGAAATATTGTTCACGGTTTAGGCCTAAATGGATGTCAGATGAACTAATGAGACATATGGCAGAGAAGAAAAATGCATGGGATACATATAAATTAACACGTGAATTATAGGCTGACACAGAAGCCTATAATAGATAAGTTGATCTATAACCAACTTACAAAGGAGGTTAGGCAGGCAACAGCAGATTAGGAGAAATCTCTGGCAAGGGATGCAAAGAAAAACAGCAAAGAGTTCTTTACTTATGTAAACTCTAGAAGGAAGGGGATGAATCAGATTGGTCCACTTGATATCGATGGTTCAACTGTTCATGATCCTGCTCAGGTAGCTAACAAACTAAATTATATTTTGCATCGACATTCACACACGAGGAGTTATTCGGTGAGGGGAATGCCCGACGTGTATTCAACTCTGGCAGTAAGCTAGAAAATCTTGTGGATGGGATCTATCCAGTTATATTAAAGGAGGCAGCAAAGGAAGTAAGCAAATCCTTAGCCATAATTATGAGAACTTCCTTGGACTCAGGGGAGGTACCCATAGACTGGAGATGTGCATATGTGACCCCAATTCACAAAGGAGGATCAAAGGCTGACACAAGTAATTATAGACCTGTGAGTTTAACTTCTGTTCCAGGAAAATTAATAGAGGCACTGGTTAAAGAAGCACTGCAGGATCATGTAGACAAGACATCAGTTATAGCTTGGACACAGCATGGTTTTGTTAAGGGGAAGTCTTGCCTGACCAATTTGATTGGATACTATGATGCAGTCACAAAAGAACTGGATGCAAGGAATAACTTTGATATTATATATTTGGATCTTAGAACAGCTTTTGATACTGTTGCACATGGAAGACTGCTGCACAAATTGGAGCAGTTTGGCATTGGAGGCAAATTGCTGCTATGGATAAAGGAGTGGTTGAGGGGGAGAAGACAGAGTGGTAATCAATGGACGCTGCTCATCGTGGACTAATGTTATTAGTGGAGTCCCTCAGGGTTCAGTGTTGGGTCCATTATTGTTTTCTGTATCTATAAATAATATTGATGATGGTATATCAAGCTTAATGTCCAAGTTTGCAGACGATACAAAGGTTGGCAGGGTTGTTGAGGACACTATTGATGCTATGCTGCTGCAACAGGATCTGGAAAGGTTGAGCAGATGGGCTGAGAGGTGGCAAATGAAGTTTAACATTGACAAATGTAAAGTATTACATAGGGGAAACAGCAACCCCAGAGCAACGTATCAACTCTGTGGTACTACACTGACAATGGTAGAGAATGAAAAGGACCTGGGGGTAATTGTGCAGGCAGATATGAAGTTCTCTGAGCAGTGTAGAAGACGGGCTGCAAGAATAGCTCATGGTGTCTTATCAATTATATACAGGAATTTTTCTAGCAGGGATAAGATGGTGATTATTCCCTTGTATAAGGCAATGGTCAGACCACCACACCTTGAGTACTGTATACAGGTCTGGAGGCCTCATTTCAAGAAGGATGTAGAGCTTCTGGAACAAGTACAGAGAAGGGCAACAAGATTAGTGAATGGAACAAAGGGTTGCTCTTACAAAGAAAGACTTAAGTTTTGAAAATTACAGTGTCTGGAGACTAGGCACCAGCGAGGTGATCTGATAGAGGTGTATAAAGCCTTGAATGGTTTGAGCATGCTCAATGCTGATGGGATTCTTCCCCTTGCTCAGAATAATTACCTGAGATGGCATAAATTCAAATTGAGGAAAGACAGATGTAGGATAGATGTGCGGAAATTTGCCTTTTGCCAGCAGGTAGTTGGTTGGTTGGTGGAACAGACTTCCATCCTTTGTTGTGGAAGTTGTTAGCCTAAATAAATTTAAGGCTCAGCTGGACAGGTATTTCGAACAAACGGAGAGGTGAAGTGGAAGGTTTTTTTTTTTTTTTTTTTTATTTTGTCTGATGCTGCATAAGCTTGCTTTCTTCCATCATATGTCTCTACTAATGCTAATTCTAATCACTTTCTATGATAGCAAGGGAATTACTATCATGGAAATTGCTTTGTGCACCAATTGTGCAGAAACACTCCAGCCATTGGGCAAAAACTTTGTGCACAATTGGTGCACAAAGCAATTTCCATGATAGTAATTCCCTTGCTATCATGTTTTTTGACTTCCACTCTGCAGTTCGTTGCTTCATTGCAAGATTGCAATTCAAAAAAAAAAAAAAAAAACCATAGCAAAAAAGTCTGCATACTGTCGCACCCACCATATTCACTAGACTTAGTCCTGTGCAACTTCTTTTCATTCCTGAAAAACTTATTTAGGCTATCAACTTCCACGACAAGGGATGGAAGTCTGTTCCACCAACCAACCAACCACTCGCTGGCTAAAGGCAAATTTCCGCACGTCTATCCTACATCTGTCTTTCCTCAATTTGAATTTATGCCCTCTCAGGTATTCTGAGCAAGAGGAAGAATTCCATCAGCATTGAGCATGGTCAAACCATTCAATGCTTTATACACCTTTATCAGATCACCTCGCTGGTGCCTAGTCTCCAGACACTGTAATTTGCAAAACTTAAGCCTTTCTTCGTAAGAGCACCCCTTTGTTCCATTCACTAATCTTGTTGCCCTTCTCTGTACTCGTTCCAGCAGCTCTACATCCTTCTTGAAATGAGGCCTCCAGACCTGTATACAGTACTCTAGGTGTGGCCTGACCATTGCCTTATACAATGGAATAATCACCTCCTTATCCCTGCTGGAAAAATTCCTGTATATCATTGACAATACTCCATGAGCTACTCTTGCAGCCCGTCTGCACTGCTCAGAGAACTTCATATCTGCCTGCACAACCACCCCCAAGTCCCTTTCATTCTCTACCACTGTCAGTGTAGTACCACAGAGTTGATACGTTGCTCTGGGGTTGCTGTTTCCCATGTGTAGTACTTTACATTTGTCAATGTTAAACTTCATTTGCCACCTCTCAGCCCATCTGCTCAACCTTTCCAGATCCTGTTGCAGCAGCATAGTGTCAGTAGTGTCCCTGACAACCCTGCCAACCTTCGTATCGTCTGCAAACTTGGACATTAAGCTTGATATACCATCATCAATATCATTTATAAATACAGAAAACAATAATGGACCCAACACTGAGCCCTGATAATAACATTAGTTATTATCAGGGCTCTAATAACATTAGTCCACGATGAGCAGTGTCCATTGATTACCACTCTCTGTCTTCTCCCCCTCAGCCACCCCTTTATCCACAGCAGCAATTTGCCTCCAATGTCACACTGCTCCAATTTGTGCAGCAGTCTTCCATGTGCAACAGTATCAAAAGCCTTTCTAAGATCTAAGTATATAATATCAAAGTTATTCCCTGCATCCAGTTCCTTTGTGACTGCATCATAGTATCCAATCAAATTGGTCAGGCAAGACTTCCCCTTAACAAAACCATGCTGTGTCCGAGCTATAACTGAAGTCTTGTCTAAATGATCCTGCAGTGCTTCTTTAACTAGTGCCTCCATTAATTTTCCTGGAACAGTAGTTAAACTCACAGGTCTATAATTGCTTGTGTCAGCCTTTGATCCTCCTTTGTGAATTGGGGTCACATTTGCCCATTAGTATTAGTAACGGCCGCATGGCGCAAGAAAGCCTATGGCTTATGCTGCACCAGCCAAAAAAAAAAAAAAAAAATCCGAACAAAACAATGATAAAAGCAAAAAAATAAAAAAATAAAATAAAATAAATAACTAAATAATAATAATTAATATAAAAAAAAAAGGAAATTAAACCTATCATCCTATGCGCTTCCCTTACCCGAAAGTACTATCCAGATTGACCTTTGAATTTCCCCAAACTGTCGGCCTCTACCACCCATGAAGGCAACTTATTCCAGTAATTTATAACTCGCTGGCTAAAATAAAACTTCCTGCAGTCCAATCTAAACATTTCCCCCGTAACTTGAATTTATGTCCCCTAGTTCTAGCATCATTTATAATCTTGAAAATTTTGTCCTCATTCATTTTACTGATGCCTCTCAGAGCCTTAACACCTCAATCAAATCTCCTCTAAGGTGTCTAGTTTCCAAACTCTGCAATCCACATATTCAAAGTCTTTCTTCATAAGGACGCCCTTTTGCTGATCTCACCAGGTGAGTTACCCTTCTTTGCACCCTTTCAAGAAGCTCGATGTCTTTCTTTAGGTGCGGTCTCCATACTTGAACACAGTATTCCAATCTATCAGTCACAGCCTTCCACCAGTCACTTCATGATCACTGTATGAAGTGTGTAGGTGTGGGAGGAAGTTACATTGAATAAACCAAGGTTAGTTTACTTATACATGGTATTATTGTTTTTTTTGCATCAGTCTCATTTTCTAATTGCCGCACTGTGCAGTTTTTCAATCCTCTGTCGTCTAGATGGAAGGTGATGGAATATTAGGGCTGACCAAAATAGTGGCTCCTCCATGAGCAGTCATGTTTCCTGCCTGTATATAATGTAATGTTTAACTGAGATATTTATGTTCAAAGTTGGGTTTCTTTTATGTAAAAAAGCACTCAGGATTTTGGGCTGAAATGAGGTCTTTGATATTGTCAAGATTACTTAAGATCACAATTCCAGTGAAGGCCTGTACGCATTATTTAGACTTTGTTGTTGTTTCAGATGATTTATATTGTGTTACCTGTTTTTGCTGATTTGTTTTGATTTTTTTCATTTTTTTTGGAAAAAATTGGTCAATTGCCAGCATCCATAGTGAAATCATGATGGGTGTGTAATTTGCTTGGAAAATTGTTGCTTAGCTTGAGAAAGGAGTGTGAGCCCAGTCCACTATGAAATTTATGTGGATGTAGTGGGGGACTGAGATGTCAATTGGTGTTCCAGTTACTTTCGATTTCTGTACCTATTGTTGATAGTGCATATGTTCTCTTGTTAGGGTTAAAGTTATTAGCTTATTAGCCTCTCTGTATGTACCTTTATGATTAGTTTTATATTTCTGAATTTGTTCTCTCTTTTCCATATATTTCAGTGTGGGAAAAGTCGTGTTTTTTTTTTTTTTTTTTTAGGAGCATTAGCAACTAAGGCCATATTGCTCTGGGGATATGCGGTGGTCATTCCCTGACTTTCCGCATCCTCCGTATTTGGTGGCTCACGGGCTCGAACCCCGGTCTAATCAAGAAGCATGTGCTACGCACTGCTGCTCCTGTCCACCTGGCTACGGGGGCACCTGAAAAGTGGGCAGGGTCCAACATTGCAATATGGGCATCATGGAGATTGCCCATTCAGAATGTTCTTTTGACCCACAAGTGATACAAATAACTATCCTTCCATATACTGTTTGGGAATGGCCACACTTTTAACACTTTAAAGCATCTTATGGATGGTGTGTGCCTTTACATGATAATTCAGGTATCCTGTTTTCACTATTGTTATAGAGTTGAATGTTACAAGTAACTATTACAATGAAAGTTGGAGTTAGTATTCCCTCCTTTTTAATAAAGATTCTTTTTGGTTTGTATGGGATTCATTTTTCCAATTCTTGTGCAATTTCTTCAGAGCTGTTTAAAATGTTCCATTCCACAATGAACTCATATGATCTATTTTAAGTGTATGTTGAATGACTTTATGGAATAGACAATCACACTAGATTCTAGAGTGCAAAATTAGAACATGTGGTGAAGAGGTCTGGTTCATATCTTTCTTTTGTCTCTTAGCAGTAAATAAATTAAGATCATCTTACTGCAGATGATAATTGAATTCAAATCATAAATCCAGGTGGACTTTGGTCTGCCAAATCCACCACTGTTGCTCCTTTTTGGCCTGAAAGGATTGCTTTTCTTTCAGGTTTCTGGTCCCACCACATAGAAGCAGGAGCTTCCATGTGGTGGAAACTCCTGTGGAAGAAGGTAGCTTTCCTCATCTTCAAACCAGTAAAGTAAGTTTCTTTACTAAATAGATTACTGTTAGATTGTTAGTGTGTGTGTGTGTGTGTGTGTGTGTGTGCGCGCGCGTGCACGCCTGTTGTGCGTGTGCATGCACACAAACCTACATGCACTGTATTAAGTCTATGTAGGCTTAAAACAGCAATTAGAACTGATTTATGATTAGATCACTGATTTATCAGTTGGTACTTGAGCCCAAGGAATGATTTAATATTAACTGCATCCTCTAATACTGTGACATGGCAGTGAACATCAAGTTCAACTGCAAAAGCTACTAAGGAAAAAATAGCAGAAAAGTATCTTGTAAAAATGTTAAAAAAAAAAAGGAACAGTAAGATTAAAAAAATCTGTGAAAAAAAAATTACAAGAACATAAGTATCTGCAATAGATACTTACCCTTGCTACCACTTCATGTCCACGAACCATGTTACTAAATTTATTCAATGCTTCTCCTATCCAGTTTCCAGTAGGGGATTTTACTGCAGATGGTCTAATTTCACAAAGGCAACATTCAAAAGCCTAAAAATATTTTACAAATAAAGTAAAGAGATAAAATTAAATTAAATTTAAAAAGAATTAATTCACTAATACAGGTGCCCTTTGCTGTATATTTATCTTCCTCCTCATATTTTATTTTAAAAGACAATTTTAAAGAAAATGAATACCAAAAACAATATCTGTACAAAAAAATTTCTTTTCTGTTTTAAAATTTAAATAAACAAATGTAATTAACCTTTACAGGCTAAGATAGCTAAATTCAAACACTAAAATGGCTGACAAATTCACAATTAAGCTTCACAACAAAAAGTTAGTTTATTTAACCTTGTTGACTAAATGTACTATACAATTAGTCATCATCATCATAAGCCATTTTCAATCCACTGCAGGATGAAGGCCTCTCCAGCAACTTTCCAATTCCTTCTGTTTTGAGCACTGGCCATTCATTTACTACCCACAACTCATGAATTTTATCTATCCATCTCCGCCTTTGTCTTCCAGGTTTTCTTCTAACTCCAATTGGGTACCATTCTGTTATTTTCTTAGACCATCTGTCATCATGTCTTCGAGCTATTTGTCCTGCCCAAGACCATTTTAATTCTTTAGTTTTGATAACAATGTCCTTTACTTGAGTTTTCTGCCTAATCCATGTGTTTCTCTTCTTATCTAACAGTCTGATTCCCAATATAATTTGTTCCATTCTTTGCTGTGTAGTTCTCAGCTTCTCTTCCATTCTTTTGGTGAGTGCCCAAGTTTCACTTACATAAGTCATGGTGGGGAATATACATTGGTTCATTATTTTACATTTCAGACAAATTGGGATATTGCTCTTCAGTATGTGACTATATTTACTGAAGCTATCCATCCAAAATTTATTCTTCTCTTGACTTCCAGCCATTTATCATTATTACAGCTAATAACTTGTCCCAGATAAGTATATGACTCCACCTTTTCGATTACTGCTCCTCCAATCAGTATTTCCCTTTCTGTGACATACTTGTTCATCATTACTTTTTTTTTAGCCATATTCATCTTTAATCCAAAATCCTTACTAACTGTGCATAACTGATTAAGATTTTCCTCTAATTCTTTAGGATCGTGGCTTATGACCACAATGTCATCTGCAAATTGTAAATGGTTTAGGTACTCTCCATTCACACTGACTCCTTTCTGCGACAACAGTCTAATCTTCTGAAAGCTTCCTACAATTAGTCAATAAGACTAACTTTTAAAACCTAAGTGGTATAAAAGTTATTTAGAGAAAAATATTCCATAAATGCATTATACCATGTATAAGAAGTACTGCAGGCTTCAAAATATAATGCAACAGGTGCTAACTGACTATGATGATGATAATAATAATAATACAGAACATTATTCTCTAATAGAACAGATTTGAGATTTGTGCAGGATTAACATGAAATTTGTGCAGGATAATGTCGGGGGAGGTGAAAATGAAAACCTAGTTTTTATGATTAGGCAGCTATAGATAAGATTTTGTCAAAGTAAATGATAAAGGTTATTATAAACACAAACCTGATCTCATTTTAAAAACCTGATATTACAGAGAGGCACAGGGGATGAGTTAGTCTTACCAAGAGAAATTTTAGGTCCTGTAAGTAAAATATTTATATAAAAAGTTAAATTGAGGGTTGATAACTGTAGACTATTTGTCCAAAAATTTACCTTTAGTCAGAGTGATTAACTGATTACATACTGGACTGTGTGTGTGTGTGTGTGTGTGTGTGTGTGTGTGTGTGTGTGTGTGTGTGTGTGTGTGACCAGCTGATGCCATGCAAGCTTGTCCAATACTGATACTGAAATTGTGTTTCAAAAAGGGCCAATTGACTAGGTTGACTTTAAATAGCACTGGCACCCATTATTAGAAAGCAGAAGTTTAGATTATTGATTAAAAAAGGTAATGTAAGCAGCAGCTATTATCAATCCACTGCAGGATGGAAGCCTCCTCAAACAATTCATGCTGAGGAAAACGGACCATAATCTGCCAAGCTGGTCCAGTGCAGGTTGGGTTGGCAGATCAACCATATTTAGCAATCAAGGGCTTGAACTCCGGTCTAATCAAAGAGCGTGCTACTGTACTCCCGCCCCTGACCACTTGGCTATGGAGGCAACTGATTATTGGTTAGTGACCTATAAATTTAGGCCAATAAGTATTTCATCACCACCAACTAGTATGGCTGAACACTAATTATGAAACACTATCCAAAGGTTTCTGGACTATTAAAAAACTTGCTCACTATTGTAGAAGACGAGTAAGTAATTTACAATTTTCTCATATGAATTGCACTCTTCACTTTTGCCTTAAAGACTTAAAACTCTTGTATTATTCAATTCTCTCATCAGTTCATGTATTATTTGCATGTACAGTAGACTGTTGAAATAATGGCATCCCAAATAACAGAACATTCAAAATAACAGCACATTGATCAGATGTATACATACAACAGATGTTTTGCAGTGGCAATAAAGAAAACTGCAAGTCACGTGTTTACTGTATTTGTTTACATTCGCCATTTTGAAAGTGAATTCTGTAATGATATCACAGATTATAGTGCTGTTTTACATTTATTTTAAATTAAAAAAACCCTAATGACTCCTAAAGTTAATAAACCTCATTCCATATGGATTAAAGATGAAAGAGGTAAGAGAGAGAGAGATTTGCTTATTTTTTTCATATGACATTGTGAGAATGAATACAAATGAAAAGCTTTAACAGCTTAGTGTTTAAACTAATAGAAAAAAGTCAAGAGAATAAAATCCAAACCCCTCTAACAAAATTGAATTTTGGACTTACTGCATACATTTAAAGAGAGAGTTAACATTTATTCACTACTCTGACATTGAACTGGAAAATATAATTATTAATTTTAAGCTAGTTAGTTTATATTGCAGTGACCACCATAGTTATCACTAGTACTGAAAAAAAAAAAAAAAAAAAAACAGCTGTGAATTAAGAGACATGCATGCATGTATGCTTGTAAATTAATGAATTCTTTTCACGAGACAATCATACAATCCCTGTCCAGTTGTGTCATCTACAGGACAAAAGCCTAAAAAATGTTCTCGGATTTCATTTGTGCTTACTTCTTTATTATAATGTACGAAATGGATTATAATTGCCATTTGTTCGATGCGATTTACATCAGGGATTGTGTCTAAAATAATGGAATAATATTTTGCATCTTTGACCATTTCTATTATGTTTTGGCTAATAGTAGCTTAAATTGGAAATTAATTTGGCTAATAATTTGGAAAGTAGTTGAAAAAAGCTAATTCAATTATTTCTTTTCTTGCTGTTATCTGATACTAATCTGACACAAGCCATAACAGAAGTAGATATCCAAAACCTGTGATACATTGGAAACCCCATGGCCACATACAGAGAGTTTGTACTCTTTAGTTAATAGGAAAAAAAATATTCTCACATCAATTTATTGATCTGATGGGGAGCAGTTTACAGATAAGAATGACCGTTTGTCCTGCATCAAACTCTTCTTTCTGGTAATAAAGCTGCAAATCCCAGGATTATTGAACTGAACCATAAATGTTTAATAATTTATTTCAGGACCATGAGTGTATCTCATTGTAATGCTTACTAAACACACCCATAGACTGATTCATGGTGATTTGGTCTTGTTGATCACAAGGGAGCCTCAATGCTGTAGTGTCCTCTACAAAGAGTCTGAACTAGTCTGGTCTGCCCGAGCCTACCATCTTGCCAATTTCGAAGTAATCCTCTTCAATATGAATCCCATATTGAAGGGGGGGGGGGTTGTAGATTCTGGTGGAAACCACTGCCAAAGTAAGATTTCAAAGGTTCAAATACCGCAATCTTCTCTGTTCAACCATTGCTGATAAGTGGAAACTCCTCAACATGATTATGTTTAAGAAACATAAAGGGAATATCTGCAGGTCTCTTCAGACGTGGGACATCGTAGACACTGATGATTTTTTTTTTTATGAAAACACGAGCTATTAGAACCTATAGTACTTAGTACCATGCTTGGGTTGGAGGTTGAGAAGATGAAAGAAGATATTTGTTGACATTAGACTTGAACTTCTGTACACTGTAATTTTCAGGAAAAACGTATGAAGGAAGGTTGTTCCAGAAAACGGCAGTTAAAAGAATAAACGAGAAAGATGAAAAGTTGGTTCTGTGAGTTTGAAGTTGGATGGTAAATGAATGTTGACGACACATGTTCAGACTGTTTTGAAAGAGAGAGCGGAATTATAGAAGCCAATTCAGAAGAACAGTGCCCATGGAAGTATCTGTAGAAAGGGCATGCAGCAGAAACAGTACGTCTACGAGACAGAGAGTGGAGACTGTTAGAGAGATGTAGAGGAAGCAATATTTACAGTGTGCTTGTGCCAAGAGAGATTAGAAGTCAGGGTAATCCCCAAAATAGAGACATCATCTTGCCTAAAAATCTGAGTGCCACCAAAGATAAGCATAGGAGCAGAAGAATCCTTTTTGCAAGATATAAGACAAGACTGAGTTTCAGAAGGGTTGAAATCAACTAAGTTGTCTTTGCCCCACTAGAGAATTACTGGAAGATTGGAATTTAAGGAAGTGGTAGCAGATTTTCGGGAAGTTGAAGCTGATTGAGCAGGACAAGGTTTCTCAAAATGGAAAGTGGAATGCAATGTGCTATCATCAGCAAAACTATGGATAGGATTTCCAGTCAATGGAAGGAGGTCATTAATATACAAGAGGAAAAGAGTGGGGGGAAAGAACTGAACCTTGGGGGACACTGGCATTAGTGGAGAAGTTAGAAGACAGAGAGCCATCTACCATCACCCTCAATGAGTGATCAGAGAGAAAACTGGATAACCAATTACTAAAAACAGTTGGCAAACAATAAGATGGAAGCTTGTTTAGAAGACCTTTATGCCAAACACGACTGAAAGCCTTTGAGATGTCAAGAGCAACTAACTGTGTTTCATTGAACCTTTCCATTGAATTAGTTCATAAATGGATAACATAAGCCAAAATATCACCAGTGGATCGACACTGACGGAATCCATACTGGCGATCGTCAATCAGACAGTAGGTTTCTAGGTAGTTTAAGAGTTGGCGGTTAATTGATTTCTTCATTATTAGAAAGAGTAGAAGTAATTGCAATGGGACAATAATTGGATGAGAGGGATTTGTCACCCTTTTTAGGAAATGGCTGGATATGAGCAAATTTCCAAGAAGGAAAAATACCTTTGGAATAAAAAAGTGAAAAAAGGCAGCAAGGAACAGGAGTAATTTCAGGAGCACAGGTTTTGAGAACACGTGGAGAAATACCATTGGGATCTGGAGCTTTCTTAGCATCAAGATTCGTCAAAATTCTTCCGACATCCTTTTGACGGAAGTCCACAGGAGGCATTGGATGGAGCATGTTGGGAATAGTGGGAGGTGTTTTACCAAGATCCTTAATACACGAGTTGGAAGAAAAAATGAGATGCTAGCAGGTCAGCTTTATCCATGGCCAAAGTGACAAAAGAACCATCTGGTTTTGACAGGGGTGGGAGAAGAGATGGGCAAAAGTTGCGGCCAATAGCTTTGGCAAGAGACCAGAATGTTCGGCTAACATTATGGCAAGAAGAAAGTTTTCTACACTTAGCCTTTTCAAAATCTGCTTTAAAATTGATGCAAGCTTTGATGTAGGCAGAAAATGAAACTGAAGAATTGGAAACAAGCCAATTATGATATGCAACATTCTTCTCTTGAACAGCCTTAGCACATTTACTGGAAAACCAAGGTTTAGATAAAGGACAAGATTTTAAAGTGGAGTGTGGAATAAAGGATTCCATTCCTACAAGAATAATTTAAGTGACGCAATCTGAGCAAACGTTGACATCAGAAATTTTGAAACAGTAATCTGACCAAGGAAAAGAAATCTCGCAGGTCATCCCATTTTGCATCCTTGTAATGCCAAACAACACAAGGTTGGGAATTGAGGTGAAATAAAGGCCCCATTGGAGAAGAGACCATCACCAAGTTGTGACCTGAGGTGCCTAAAGGACCATTCACTTCGACTGTGTACTTAGAATGGTTGTTTGTGAGAAAAAAGATCAAGCGTGTTGGCTGTATGGTTAGGATTGTTCGGTATTCTGGTAGGTAAACGAAGAATCTGTGGGAGGTGATTAGTAAATGCAAAAGCCTCAGCATCTCGACCAGCTGGGTCGGTATGACTAGAAAACGAAGCCAGCTGGAGTTGTGAACATTAAAATCACCAAGCAAAATTACCTCACTGTTAGGAAAGTTGGGCTGGAGAAAGTCAAGTTGCAAAGAGGAAGTCAAAGAGCTCCAAGTGATTAGTGGAGTTGGGAGAACGGTAGAGACAGCAGATGCATTTGACAGAATGAGGTAGAGATTTTAAGCCAGAGAAGATCGAAAAGAGGAGATTCCAAATTACCAAGTCTATGACAAGGAATACTGGAATGGACATATTCACTTTATGATTCCTTTAGCCTCAAAGGTGGTACTTGTGCATAATTTGGGCAACTGAGATGAGCAGTAGTTGAATCAACCGATAACTGAGATTCTGTTAGAAAAAGTACATGTGTTTGGCAGACTGCAAGTGGAAATGGACATCGCTGAGATTAAAACCGAGACCACGTATATTTGTGAAATGAACTAGGAAGTGTTTAGGAAGTTTAGATCTTTTCGCAGATAAGCTTGCTCTATTAGTTTGACAATTCATGGTGTATTCAATACTAATAAAATGTGAGGGGGGGAGGACATGCTATATGAAGTAATGAAATTTTTGGATATGGGAAACACATGGTAAGAATATACCCAGATCCTTGACATAAGGTGCCTCAACAATGCCCCCCCCCCCACATACACACTACTTGGACTCCCTCCAGTCACCATTTGTCAGAGTAGAGGTAGCAAGATTATACACTTGCTGATCCGGAAGCCTTCTAGAGAGTTTCCAATAGATTTGGTTCCATGTACTAGCCACCAGCCTGAGAACACCATTTTAGAGCTGTATTCTCGAAATGTAAGGAAGTTTGGATCTCGCCATGATGTCCATCATAAGCTCAAAATACATCGGTCATACTGCATGATGGAAGAGATGGGGAAGCATTGACCGGAACTTAGCTCTGGAGACTAAACTTGGGTTCCACCACTTCAAGCCTCCAATAAGCAAAGTGGTGGCATTGCACCAGTTGATGAGTCATCTACCACCTAGTATTGCCTGGTAACACAGAGGGGCAGCATTCCTCCATGCGGTGTGGGTGTCACGGCTCGACCCCTGTTTACGTTGGTTCACACCTGGTTTCCAATAGATTTGGTTCCATGTACTAGCCACCAGCCTGAGAACACCATTTTAGAGCTGTAATGAACTAGGAACTAGTGAACTAGTGTGCTTGCGCATGGGGGTTATACCCAGGATTACTAACAGTCCCATCATCTTGAAGGTGCAAGCAGAAGATTTGGCTGTCACAGACTGTCCGGGACTTCACCGAAATTGATCCACTTGACGAGTGTCACCCAAATATCAGTTCTGTCAGCGTTTCAGACTCCCAGGTAGCAAATACAGCTTGTCTGGCATATCTGAGATAGAATGTCTGCGACAACCTCAAGGATCAATGATACCATTTTACTGCCATTGCGGGATCAAACCTAATAACCTGGTATACACATGGCCATCTTCTCACCATTTTCCACTATCCTGTCCTACTTCTTTCAGTCCTCTGGAGATGCCTTTTCCTTCCTTTCCCAGCTTTGCTCTCCCTCTCTCTCTCTACACATACTCATTGGCAAGCCTCCTTATTTACTTATGACAGACTGGAGGACAATCTGGAAATTAAAAGAAAAGTAGAAGCCCAGCTCCATGTGTCAGGGATAGCTGCTGGGGAATTGCCTTCCAAGTGATCAAGGCTTTTTTTCTATCTAAGAGGCCAGTCACATAACAAAGATATGCTACATCATCACAACTTTGCAAATTTGAAGGAGACCTCAGGTGCCGCTTAAACAAAGATACAATACAATGCCATTTGATATTAAACAATAAAACAGTACCCTTGCAAGATCCCACAATTCTCAATTTTGGAAGCTTTTGGAACACATATTTCATAATCTTAGGAAATGTGTCTATTTCAATTTTTGCTGTATCTCCAAAATATCAATGTACTCCTCTTGAGTTTAAATTTTAGCCCCTGCAATAAAAATAAATAATAGAGAGCTGCATCTGAAGAGAGGGTAAAGGGAGGGGGAGAATCTGGGGCCACATCTTGGGGAAAAAAACACTGCACAAGAAAGAATGGTATAAGTGAGTAAATTTGGTTATTTGATTTTGTCATTACGTAGCAACTAATCTGCAGCACAACATATTCTTGAATGTTTAAGCCAAATAGGAACAATGAACTTTGCATAAGGAAAAGGAGAGATTATTTGAAATTCTCTTAAGATGATCAAAATTCTATACTATTCATATTTATAGAGATAGATAGATGTATGAACATTGATGAAATATGAACTTGTAATGAGAAATATAGGATTTCAGCTATAAGAATATTGCATTAATTTTTTTACAAAGATGGACATGAGAGATATATTCAAGGTAATCAGACAATTATTTGGCAATGGGAATGGCAATGTGACAAAAATTATCAGAATACATAATTTACTTATTTACCCTTGCACTATTTAAAATTTTTTAACCTACTGCATTATTTGAAACAATCTGGTGGTTTCTACTGATATGAAATTAATTTTCAATCAGTACTTGAAAAATTCCAAAAAAAATAGAACAGCATTATTAATTTATGAATACATGTAGCTTCCTCTCAAATTTTATAAGTTAAATGTAGAAATACATTTTTACTATTAATATTGCTACAAATACTGTTCTTACCTGTGCAGGGATGGTAAAGAGATATGGTGTTTTTTCAGAACTTATTGGTTTTAGTCTGGATATTTGGATTCCTGTCACTATATTTCCATAATCTACTAAAAACACCTAGAGAGAGAATGAATGATGAATATCTTTATTTAGAAGATGAATAATGGTAATTCTGTATTAAAATTTGCAATTTTGCATAAATCTATATAACCAAGTGGGTAGATCCCCATAATCCAAAGAATCAATATCACCTGTCCATATCAGGCTATATATAAAGCAGGTGGTCAGGTACAAAAGATTGTGTGCATGTGCGTAAACAATTCAGTGAGTGAATAGGCCAACAACCTGACCTGAGTGACTGAACACAGTATGATAGTTAGCACAAGACAGTGTTTGTTATTTGGTTTTTAGGAGCATTAGCAACTAAGGCCATATTGCTCCGGGGATATGTGGTAGTCATTCCCTGACCTTACTGCATCCTCTGTATTTGGTGGTCACGGGCTCGAACCCTGGTCTAATCAAGAAGCGTGTGCTATGCACTGCTGCTCCTGCCCACCTGACTACGAAGGTGCCCAAGACATAGTGAAAGTATCATGGACACTCTTGCACTACTATGTGTTCATACAACAATAGTGCTATGAATGGACCACCAATCAGGAAACATCCAGCCAGCAGCAGAAGTCCTCCATAGGCCTCTCACATCAACAAGCTGTCTCTTGTCACTTGACAGGGTGTTGGATTCTATCATGGAGTATAGCAGCATATGACCTCCCCATATTCCACTTGTCAACTAAACACAAGCAACTACAGGTACATTACATTACAAAAAACTCTTAATTAAATTAACTGAGTGCAAAAGCCAGTGCTAAGAGTGCTATAAAATATTATTGTAAGTTGTGGCCAAAGTCATGTTTCTCACATAGTGTTAAGCAAACTAAGTGCACTGATCTCATATTGTGGAGATACCTTTGTTAAAAATTGCTTTGATTGTGCACTACTCTAAATAAAATGCACTGCTCAAGTGGGGAAGTATATTGCCATTTTATTTAAAGTGTTTGCTAATGCCCATACTCAAGTTTCAACTCTGTCAGGAGTCCCATTGGTGAGCAGGTAGGCAATGTGAAGACCCTAGCAACTCAGTGACAGGATGTTTCCACAATGAGTTGCAAGAGGGAGTGCATAAAAATAAAATTAAATAAATTAAGTGACTGGCAAAAGCCAGTGCTATAAAACATTATAGTAAGTGGTGACCAAAGCCATATTTCATAATGTGCACTAATGAATTTTTTAATGCGCACTAATTTGAGATTATCACAATGAGAAATTGTGCACTAATCTCAAATTATAGAAGTAACTTTACCATGATTTGCCTTGGCATTGTACTACTCTAAATAAAATGCACTGCTCAAATGGAGAAGTATATTGCTATTTTATTTAAAGTGTCTACCACCATCCGGATTTGAGTTTGGGCTTTGGCCACCACTCAAACTTTTAATTATAATTACAAGGCAAAATTTAAACAATCTTAAACAAGGCTAGCAAAATAATAAAACAAAATAAATAAACATAAATAAACTCATCTCGATGGAGGGCTGCACAACTTGGTCCTTGGGCAGAAAACAGCAATTTAATGCTCAAGGTTGCCATCTGGTAGTGAGTGCTCTATCTAGATAACTGCTCGTCTACAAAAAATCTTTTTAACAAACTCATTACACTCAAACAATTGAACATCTAAAACTGACCCCCTGGCAGTATGCCATGATGGGTATATTGTATGGTATCTTTACGTACAATAAAGATTAATAAAAAACAAGATCACAAAATTATTAACATTAAGCAGATTGGTCATCCTCTCAAGCTCTGGCTCTCAAATCCATAGTCCATCTCAATTAAAAATGGGGGGTATAAATATGATTAACATGAGGGTATTAAATTCAAACTGAGGAAGGATGGTTGCAGGATAGATGTGTAGAAATTTGCCTTCAGCCAGAAGGTAGTTGATTGCTGGAACAAACTTCCATCTAGTGTTGTAGAGGTGGGTAGTTTGAATAAATTCAAAGAACTACATAAACTGTCAGAGGTAGTGGACAGGCGATATGGGACTTTTTTTTTTGGCTGATGCTGCTTGCATTTCTTGCTTCATTTAACACTACTATTACTAACTTTTGAAGTTCTTTCTGCAGAAAGCAGTTCTGCATTACAATGGAAACTGTGGGCAACTGACATGAAGATAACACAAGTCCAAATTTCATATGTATGAAATATACAGAGTTGTTTCAAAGAAAACATGGTCAGTTAAATCACCTATATTTTATTTGAAAATGAAACTTACAAGAAAGATCCTGATTAGACAACTAAGATAAGCCAGACTGTTCTTTCAGTAAAAGTAAAAATGTAAATAGTTTATTTAAAAATGACATTAAAATATTTTTAATTAAACTATTTACAATTTAAATACAGAAAACAGTAAAACAAAAATTTTAAGTGTTAATTAAACAGTGATGTGCATTTTTAAATACACAGAAAAGTGCAGCAAAATTTTTGTGATAGCTATACAGTTTCTGAATGGGAGAACACTTGGTGGATGGATGCAATACCATGCTGACATGGTGATATGGTTATCAAAAGCAACTTCTGAAAAATCTGAAGTTAGATGAAATGGATTTACGTAGCAATTACAATGTAGCATATGAATTGCGAGGATAACATTCCTGAACTAGTGCTGTTGCAATCATGTTCAAAGTGTTTGAAAATAAATGGAAGTGGAATGTTGTAGTTCAAATTCCTCCAACAGATGGTATAGAGATTGTCCAGCAGGCTGAAAGGTTGCAAGTAACAACCAGTTTCATCAGTAGCATAAGTGTTGTGTCATGATTTTGCAATGGAGCAACAAACGAATATAAAATTTTGCTTTAAACTGGAAAATCTGCAACAGAAATATTTGTCATACCAGTGTGTTTGAGTGGTTTAAGTGGTTCAAAGATGGACGTTCGCAATGACCCAAGAAATGGGCTTTGTCAACCTCTCGAAATGAGGTCAGTTGGAAAAGTGTGGGAAATTGTGGCAAGATATTGTCATTTGACCCTCAGAATGTCTGATAAGGAGATGATTCATTAAATTCTACATGAAGATTTAGGGAACAGGAAGGTCTGTGCAAAATTTGTGCCACACAGCCGCATGGATATCATGTGAAGAGTTCATCCAGACTTGTCATGCCAATTATAATTTCTTCAAATGTATTGTGAATGGAGATGAGTGTTGGGGGTTTCAATACAATCTAGAGATGAAATGCCAGTCCATGCAATGGATTTCAAAATCATCACCAGGGCTCAAAAGGTTTTGTTTGCAGAAGTCCAGGTTCAAGAGGCTGATAATGTTTTTTGACAAATAGGGTGTGATTCACACCGTGTCAAAAAACATGAATTTATTATTATTATATGGTGCAAGGAAGCCTGAGGCTTATGCTGCACCAGCTATAAAAAATATATATTTCTGAATTACCATGAGGATGAGAGGGAGAGAGAGAGAACAAGAGTCAGAAGTAGAAGGGAATCACCAAGAAAGAGAAGAATGATGATATCCATCTCAGGATCCTGGGTGTGCCAAGCCCATACTCACCAGATGTGAGCCCCCGGAGTTCTTTTTTGTAACTAAAGGGGAGAGAGTCAATTCTGTGTTCTATGTACAGGTGCTTCAAAGACTATTTATTTCCTGGGTAAGGCTGCAATTTCAAGAGAAAGGCAGCTGGTTCTTGTTGCACAACAATACCCCTACCCATTCCATACTTGTTATGAAAACATTTCTGACAAAACATAGCATTGTGGAGATTAACCATCCAATCCACTCTTTCCATCTCGCACCAACAGACTTCTTTCTCTTTCCCAAAGTGAAAACTGCCCTAAAAGGAAAAAGATTTCAGGTTGTTAAGGCCATACACAAAAACATAACTGACAAACTGAACATCATATCATATCATCTCTTTGAGCTCATTTGCTGACTCTTTCCAGAAACTTTTAGAATGGTGTAATAAGTGCATTTAAATCAGGTGGTGATTACTTTGAATAAAAATAAAACCATTTTTGAGCTCCTTCACTTTCTTTTAATTGCACCAATTCGAGAACTTTACTACCACAACTTCTACATGGATGGCAGACACAGGCTCTCCACAAGATCTATCATTGGTAATCGAACCCAGCTTACATAACTTGAGCCTTAGGCCATGGCAACTCAAAACAAGAAATGAAAACAACCATGCATTCCAAAATGCATCCATAATTTTTTCTTATGGTTGATTGAGGTCACAAGTGGCAGAAAGGAATACGTCTCAACTTCCTCTGTCAGAAGTGATCCAGTGATATTACCATATTTGATTCAATTCGTCCTTCAATCAACCTCATGTTAAGGCTAAGATGAAAATTATCACAATCATTATAACTGCAATGGAACACCAATCGTGAAGGACTGAAACTTTATTAACATAAATTAAAATAGAATAATACATGATAAAATTTTGTTTTAAAAATAAAATACACCGACAACTTGAGTTAAAAGAGATAAAATGATAGATAAATATATAAAATTAAAAGCAATAAAACAACCATAGCTTTCGTAGGAGACTACCTCCTTTATTAACAGTGAAACTTGAATACCACGGCACATAATTAAGTAACATTAACAGGATCATGGCTTATGACACATGTTACTGTAGAAGCATTCTCCACACAAAGACCGGAAATGTCTCGGGAAAGTGCCAGGTGGAACTGTTCATCCCATCCAAGAATTACAATTTCAAAGAGGAAGATGAATACGGACTCACCTATCCCTATTGATGGTATTATGTTCCGAAGAACAAATCACAAACTCATGGCATTTCTGGTTCCAATACCTATGTGAACGATCAACAATGACAGTTTGTGCCACATCTTGGAAAGAGACGCCTGCCTTTATGACAAAGCAAGTCAGCTGATAACTCACCAGACAAAATGTGTAATGCTTCTGTGGACACTGTCCTGCAGACACATGTTCTACCTAGGAAGACAAATCTTTGCACAGATAACAGATGATTATTAACTGCAATAGTTGTCAACTGTATACTAAACTCCCGAGGCATAAATCAAAATAGAAACAAAGAACAATCATACAAACATTTGTATTTTGTCTTTTCAAACACTAATTACATATCTGAGCTTGGCATATAGGGATTTGATCTTATTTTTAATATATAATGAATGTTCGGTAAAAAATAATCTCTCCTCCGGGTATAACTCCAGTTATTTTACCTAGTAAACATATCTTAGCAAAACACCACTCAACCAAACAAGGGAAGGCTGAATACAATTGAGCATCTCAGTGGGTCCTTGAGGTTGTCGCAGACTTTCTCTCAGATATACCAGACAAGCTGTACTTGCTACCTGGGAGTCTAAAATGCTGATGAAACTGATATTCGAGTGATACTCAAGTCAAGTGGACCCAATTTTGGTGAAGGTCATTGACAGCCAAATCCTCTGCTTACACCTTCAGAATGGTGGAACTGTTCGTAATCCTGGGTATAACCCCCATGCACAAGCACACTGTGGGTGGCCACCCAGGTGTGAACCAACGTAAGCAGGGGTCGAGGTGTGGCGACCACATCACATGGAGGAATGCCACCCCTCTGTGTTACTAGGCAATAGTAGGTGGTAGATAACTCTCATCAACTGGTGCAATACCACCACTTTGCTTATTGGAGGCTTGAAGTAGTGGAACCCATGATTAGTCTCCAGAGCTAAGTTCCGGTCAACGCTTCCCATCTCGTCCACCATGCAGTACGACTGATGACTTTTGAGGTTATGATGTCCATCATAACCTCAAATACCTATGTGGGTACAGATCTAAAAGTGTTCGTAGGCTGGACACTAGTTAGTACACCAGACCGAACCTATTGGCAACTCTCTAGGAGGCTTCCGGATCAGCTAGTGCAGTGGTTTTCAACCTTTTTTTAATAACGGGCACCCCTAAGTAATTTATTTTATGGCACCCCTACCATACTGTACACCGTTTTATAATGAAATAAACATATAAATTTTAAAAAATAATAAGTTTAAGTAACTTAAACCCAAATTACGTGGCACCCCTGGAATGTTGTTGCGGCACCCTAAGGTGCTGCAGCACCACGGTTGAAAACCACTGAGCTAGTGTATAATTTTGCTACCTCTACTCTGCGAGATAGTGACTGGAGGGAATCCGAGTAGTGTGTATGCGGGGAGAGCATTGTTGAGGCCACATTATGTCAAGGATCTGGGTATTTTCTTACCATGTGTACGCTATATCCAAAAATATCAATATCATTATTCCAATTTTTTTTTCCTTCTGCTTGGAAATTTGCTCATATCCAGCCATGTCCTAAAAAGGGTGACAAATCCCTCTCATCCAATTATTGTCCCATTGCAATTACTTCTACTCTTTCTAAAGTAATGGAGAAGTCAATTAACCTCCAACTCTTAAACTACCTAGAATCCTTCCGTCTGATCAACAATCGCCAGTAACGATTCTGTCAGTGTCAATCCACTGGTGATATTCTGGCTTATGTTACCCATTTATGGACAAATTCAATGAAAAAGTTGGTGAAATCCAAGCAGTTGCTCTTGACATCTGAAAGGCTTTCAATCGTTTTGGCATAAAGGTCTTCTAAACAAGCTTCCATCTCATGGTTTGTCAACTATTTTTTTGTAATTGGTTATCCAGTTTTCTCTCTGAACGCTCACTGAGGGTGAAGGTAGATAGATGGCTGTGTCTTCTAAAGTCTCCACTAATGCTGGTGTCCCTCAAGGTGCAGTTCTTCCCCCCCCCCCATTCTTTTCCTCTTGTATATTAATGACCTTCTTCCATCGACTGGAAATCCTATCCATACTTTGCCGATGTTAGCATATTGCATTCCAGTTTGAGAAACCTTGCCCAGCTCAATCAGCTTCAACTTCTCGAATATCCCTTTACCTATTCCTTAAATGCCAATCTCCAGGTAATTCTCCAGTGAGGCAAAGACAGGAGAATTACCAACTTAGTTGATTTCAATCCATTTAAAACTCAATCCTGTTTTATATCTCACAAAAAGGATTCTTCTACTTCTATGTTTATCTTTGGTGACACTCTAATTTCTAGGCAAGATGTTATATTTCTTTTGGGGATTACCCCAACTTCTAATTTCTCTTGGCACAAACACATTACAAATCGCCAATCCACCCTACCATGGAATATTGTTCCCACATCTGGGACGGTGCCCTCAAAACCTCTCTCAAGCTTCTAAATTCCATTCAGAAGAGGACAGTTATAAAGAAGGTTATTAAGAAAGGAGGTTATTAATGCCTCATCTTAACAGAGTCTCTCAACCAGTAAGTCTCCTGATCTTGAACAGTCTTGGGGGGTACCTATTGTATTTTTTAGGCATTTTTGCACTAGAAATGGTGCAAGTTTTTCCAATCAGTTGTTTTTGAGTTGAATAGATAATTAGGAATGTTTGAGTTTGGATTCTGTCTACGTCAGTCTTTCGAAATTTTGCCATGACAGAACCAGGCTCCTCTTGTATTTTCCCTGTCAGGATTTGTTCTGTGAGGCAAGAGCTTTAACCCTCCAGGTTCCAGGTGGAGGAATGAGCAGTGCCACATTTGGAACCAAGGGGTAGTGGGTTAGTAATAAAATAAAAACAAAAAAGAAAGAAAGGAGGTTATTTTTTCCTCGTGCTCTAGTAAAGTGAACCCTTTATTATGGATTATTTAATTGAGTATTAGAGTAATTCTGTAAACAAGGGAATGATTTTATATCTTCAAGAGAGAGCAAATTCACTGGCAAAGACAAATCATCACAAAATCTCTTGGCACCTGGACTTCATCAGGTGCATCCCTTCATGATCACAGTTTATCCATCTGGTAATTTTTAGTTCCACCAGGATAAGCACCATATCACAAGGCTCTGATCACTCTGGAATGGTTCCAGGAGTTCAACCTGATTGAGAATCTGTAGGAAGAGGTGGAATAGCTGATTGTAGCATGCCAACAAGCATGCTTAATGCACATTTTCAGCACCTTATGAAGGTTATGCCCCAATCACTTGACTGTTCTAAAAGAATAAAGGTATTTTCACTATTGTATCATCACTTGATCTGCATACCTAATAAACTGCTCACTCAGTGTAATGGGCACCCACAAATCTCGAAAAAAATTAAATTGATAAATATCTGTTTAGGTCTCATGGGTAGCAGATATGAGTAAAGTAACTATTGTCTACAGGAGTTGAGTTATTACATTTCACAACATGTAATAACAACCCCTAATGGATAAATTTTATATAGATTCATCTACATAAAATTTATATTTAGTTCTTAAAAATATTTGTCAAGCTTTTCCAAATTTCATTAAAATTGGGTCAACAGAAATCTAGTAATTATCATTTCGTTGTTCATTCTGCATGTAATAACTCTACTCCCAGTCGATGGATTTCCATAATTATGGTTTCAACTTTCTTTTTAGCTTATTACAAGTTTGGATGCCCCACAGTTGAGCCCATTTTTCATTATATAGTTGCTGTATGATCAGTTTATAATCAGTGGAGGGAACTGAATGGGGGTCAATTCTATAGGGTTTATTTCTGCTTGATCTGTATGTTAGTTTTCCTGTAGTCCAACATGCCAGAATCCAGCAAAATGTAATGGACTGTTTATTGTCATTGAGTTGAAGTATTAGTAACCTGATTTATCTAAAAAGTGGATGTGCATTTTGAAAATTCTGCTGTAAAACCCTGCATTCATGTGGTAGCAAGAGTGAGACAGTAGATGTTGGAAGGACTCCTGCAAATCATATAGCTTGTCAGTTTCCCAGCCATCAATACTGATATGAAGAGTTTGTGCACTGGCATGGGCTGCATGTAGCTTTTTGAAAAGTTTGTTTGTCCAGGAAGGGTTTCACCCATCAACAGAAGTAGCTATCACATGGGGGTATGTTTATTTTCTATGGAGGTTGCACTGGTTCTGTCTTGATATATACTGATCAATCGTATATTCCACTGCTGCATTATTATAGTATACAGGTAGTTTTCCAACTTTACGAGTTAATTCGTTCCTAGTGTGCGCTCGTAAAGCGAAAACTCGTAAAGCAGGAATTTATATTCCACAGACTTAATGTTAAGTAAAGGTCAACAAAACAATAGTTTATGCTTAAACAATGATTTATTTACCCAAAGAAATGAAAATATAGCATATAAAATAAAGCAAAATATAATAATAAAGAAATATTTTATGTCATACAAATGTTAAAGAATGTTTATTCTTCATCATTGACTAAATCAGCATTTCCCAAACTTTTTTAGTCATGGAACACTAACGAAACAAGTTTAGCGGGAGCCAAAAAACTGTTTGCTAATATTTTATTACATACGATGCACTGTGCATCAGGAGCATCTTTATTTCCAACAAATGTAAAGTCGAAATTCAAATAACTGTCATCATACTTTCGTTTTGGTCTTTTATTAGTTTGTTCCTGTTTTTTCACTTCAGATTTTTGGAGAACAAAAGGCTGTGATTGTTCATCCTCACTTTGAAGTGAGACAATATTTTGTTTGTTTTCATCGACCACAGTTGCAATACTAGAAGTACTTGCTTCTTGTTTCAAAGTTCCTTTTTCAACCACAAATTCATGGTCATTTATTTTAATAATAATTATTAAAAAAAAAATTATACAAGGAAGTGAGTTTAGTTATATCAGTTCACTACCCCTCACCTTCAATTGATGTACTCCAGGCTAAATCGCATACGAATGGCATATTAGATCACTACATTGCTACTTTTCCTTAGATGTCATTACCTCTACGCATATTTCTCTATGCAAAAGTCAGCCAAAATAAAGTGTTCCACGGTCTATCTGATTATTAGTCTATGTCGGTATACAGTATTAATAACAGAAAAAAAAAAAATAATGTTAAAAATTATAACGATAAAAAAAAAAATGGTGTATGCTACAAATATACAAATTGTATTTATTTTATTTTATTTTTTTAATTATTAATTACGATTTTTCACGGAACACAGTTTGGGAAACACTGGACTAAATGCACACTTACTGATGGTTCATTGCTCATTGTTGATTCATCACTTGTCAGTTTATTGGAAGCACAAGGAGTAGTCTTCTTCTTTGGAAATGCTTCAAGAGTTGTTGTTTCCAAGACAGTCTTTTCTTTTCTTTATAAATTTCAAAATAGCATGCATAAGCATTTTTTAAATCTGTAGCAACTTTTCTAGTGCTCTGAAAATTTGAATCTTGTGACTCGAAATATCAATTGCTTTTTCTGTGTTGAAAAGTTCGTCGAGCCCCCTTGAGAATGAAGGAACAAACAGGAGTTCAGCTGTTAAACCTTCTTCCTCAGCTTCTTCACATTTTGCCATTTCAATGAGGTCTTCATTTGTGAGCTCTCCATTGTGTACTTGAAGCAAATCAGTGACATCAGTTGCAGAAACCTCAAGCTGCAACTGGTTAGCAACATTTACAACTGCTTCTGTTTCATTTTGTATGATCTTTGCTGGTTCTTGAAATCCTTCCAAGTTATCAATAAACTGATGACAGAGTTTATTCCGAACACTTAGTGTTCTCTGCAATTTTGTTCCATGCTCGTTTTTTTTTATTTGATTGCATCTAAAATATGGAATTCTTTCCAAAATTCTTTAAGAGTTGGACCTCCATCCTTATCTCTGCCTGAACAAACAAATGCATGCACGGTAGTACTGTATTATATAGCTATGCCCATGGTTTGAAATGCTTTATTTATGAATGTTTGGCATTAATTTTTGCAATTACTGTTCATATTTTCAATTTTGTTGATACTTGAAAAAAAAAAAAAAAAAAAACTCTTAAAGCGGGAACTGCCAGTAACTTGTGCATTGATAAAAACTTGTGCATTGGCATGGGCTGTATGTAGTTTTTGAAAAGTTTGTCTGTCCAGGGAGTGTTTCACCCATCAACAGAAGTAGCTATCACATGGGAGTATGCTTATTTTCCATGGAGAATGTTCTGTCTCAATATATACTGGCCAATTGTATATTCCATTGCTGCATTATTCCTTGTAGGCAAATTCCTGCATTTTTATTCTCATGAGGCTCACACGGAGGATCACAGAGTCTGAATGGGATGAGAAGGGAGACTACAAATTTTGACTGCCTAATTAAGAATAACATCTTTCTCTGAAGGGTCATTGGCATCTATATACAGACTTTGATCTGGCAAGGTACTAATGCTCCAAGAGCCATCCTGAGAGCACCTGTGTTTTACTGGGTTGAAACATTCTAATAGCATTTTGTGCAGAGTTACAAATTGGAGCTCCATAATCTAATTGAGATCTGATCACAGCTTGATATAGGTGGAGAAATATATAGTGATCTGCCCCATGTTATAAGATGTGAACTTGAAATATGTTCAGCTTTTTCAAATAGATAATACACGTTTTATCTTAGTGTCTAATACATCAAGTATTAGACACTAAGAATCAGATATTATTGGAAAGTGATATTGGCTTAGTTCCCAGCAGTAATTCAGGTTCCGGATGTAGCTGATGTGTTTTTTTTTTTTGCAGAAGTGAACAGCTGCAGTTTTTGAAGCCAACAGACAGTAACCACTGGTGAAGTCCATGACACTATTTTATCGCACGTTGTAACTGTCACTCAACATAGCACATATTCCGTGAATGACAAGATATTGTAAGATTGTCTGTGTAGAGATAGATGTCAACATTAACTGGAAATCTCTGTACTATGTTGGTTATTCTGTGTGCAAAGAGCATAGCATTGAGTACCAATTCCTGCAGACATCTTTCTAGGCAGAAGTTTGTGAAACAGCACTGTGATAACGTACTTGCACAGTTCTGTTTTTAAGAACTGTGCAAGTACGTTATCACAGTGCTGTTTTTAAGAAAGCTCTGTATGATCATTGGAACCTTGAAATCTTATGGCATATAAATCTTGGAGGATGCCACAGTACCAAGTGGTATCAAAGGCTTTTTCAATATCCAGGCAACAAGATGTTTTTCCCAAATAAAAGTATTCCATATGTTCGACTCGGATTTCATTATTAGGGCTATCTATGGTCTATGGGTCATGTGGATTGAGTTTTCCAAAAGCCATACTGATTTTCATTGATAATTGAATGGGATTTCAGGCTATTGTCTATTTTGGACCATCTTTTATAACGACCTGTCTAAGCAGATGGAAATAAACATCAGTGCAGTCGTGCAGATCTGTCTGATCTTTTCCAGGTTTAGGGAATGCTAGGGCTACTGAATGACACCATGAGCTAGGATAGTAGCTTTCAGAGAAGACCTGATCCATAAACAGCAGTAAAGCTGTTTAGGGTCTCATTATCTAGATGTTGTAACGTGAGTTAATAAATCCCATCAGGACTTGGCACACCACCTTTGATTTGTTTAGAGCCTCCTTTAGTTCCAACAGAGAGGGTTGGTTTTATCAAAGAGGTAGTGTCATGATGAAATTTAATTTGCATTGTTCAAAAGGTGGTTCATATGTAGATATAACTGGAATTTTTGCAGTTTCTGCTACAGCATTTGCTATTTCCACTGGAGATGATAAATCATGCCCATTCCACTTCAAAATTAGAGGATGGTGGTGGAAATCTATCATTCTGCTTTTTTAATCTTGTTCCAGATTATTGTGCTGTCCATATTATTTGTTATAGCAGAGGCAAACTGAATCCAGGAGCCTCTTTTTTTTTTTTTTTTTTTGCCTGTTTCCTTACAAACTGTGCCTTAGCTTTTAAGTTTTTGTCAGTTTTCAGTTGTTGACTGCTTACAGAATAGGATGTAAGTGCCCTGTTCTTTAATCAGCATGCATCTGATTAGCATGTTTATGAGGACCTCTACAGACTGGATACAGCATTAGTTGCAGCAGTTAGAATATGTGTTGTGCAGCAGCATCAACAGGATGGTATTTGATGATTTTGTAATCAAAGAAGATATAGGAAAGTGAATAAATTCTAATTAGCCTAGGAAAATTTCCATTTTGTGTGGATTCTGCCTGATACTTTTGGATTCCACAAATAATGGAGTAGTGGTCACTATTTAGCAGTTTATCCAACATTAACTACCAGATGTGTGGAAACAATGAAGAGCAGGTTGTCAGGTCTATAGCTGTAGTTGTATCAGTGTAGAAATGGATATAAATATTAGTACCCATATTTAGCAATGTTAAATTATGTTTGTTGAGAATTGATTCAATAAATTTTTCTCATCTGTCTATGTGGGAAGCCTCAGAGCAGGTAATGTGCATTAAAGTCCCCTAATAAACAAAGGGGGAAAGGAATCTCCAGGTCATAAGTATAATCTTTGTTTGACAAAAGCAGATAGATTGAAACTACTGTTAGCATAATTCCTAAGGAGACATGTATTACCATGACTTCTAAGGATGTCTATAGTTTAATTTACAATAATGGGCATGTCTCCATGCACAGCAGGGTTATTATTTCTATTTGCTGAGAGATAGCATAGTTCTTGAATGTTGCAGTTACCTGTGGAAACAGGTTAGTTTCTTGTAGAAACTTTGCCACACTATACTGCTTTATTAGGCCATACGTATCATTGATACCAGTATGCAGGCCTCTACAATTACACTGTATGATGTAATCCATTATCTGTTTATAACAGTTAGGATTGATTCAGTCTGTTATTTTAGGTCCAGTCTGTTTTTGTCTCCAATTTCATTTTATCGTTTTTTTGTAAGATAAGATGTCCAGTGTGATGCCAAACTAGTTAATCCAGGTTGGTGTTGTCATTTCTATCCATGTTCATTAAATTTGGTTGGGACTGTTGTTTTAGTTTTTAGAGCTTCTGTTGACGTGTGGGATGCAGTTGGAGGTACTGCAATTGGTATGATCTGTCACATGCTGTTCCTTAGAAGAATACTGCGAGGTTGAGAGTACTGCTTGACCCCAATCTGAAATAGCTATAATTGGTAAAACTGACACATTGGTTTGTGCCACACCTGAATGGCATTTCTTTGTTGCTGCTGCATAGGTTCGTTTTTGTGTAGCAAGAATAATTTGCTTCTTTGCCTCCCGATGGGTGACTGTCCACTCTACTTTATATTTTTTTATCTTTTTTCCTGTTTTCCACAGTTCAGAGGACTTAGAATAAGAGGGGTACTAGCCTTAAGTTTGGACAATGTGGTGTTTCAGCATCACAGTCCATTTGTGTGGGACTTGGATCCAAAGTTTAGGCACACTGCATCCCTCAATGGAAAATTTGAATGACCAAATTTTTGGCACTTAAAACATCTGATAGGGTTAGGAATTAAGGGTCTTATAGAGCAGTTGAGGTAGCCAGCTTTAACACAGGAAGGTAAATTTGGTGTACAAACATAAGGATGATATTCCATGTGGGAAGAAGTCCACCATCTTATCTGATCATAATTTGCTTGGCTTGTGTAAATGTTTAATCTTTTAACTCTTGGACCAGTTCATCATCTGTGACATTCATCAAGTCCTACTCTACAATTACCCCTTTGGAGATATTTATTGTTGCATGTGGGGTAACTTGCATGGGTATGCCAAAGGTTGAGAGTTTCAGCAGCCTCAGATTACTTATGACTCAGTTTCAATTAATAAATCACTGGATCTACATCTTTTTATCACCATTTTTGATGAACTTGCCATGTTTTCTAAACATTTCTGTATGAGAAATGAGGGTATTCGTACATTTGTTTGACAAATAGTGGAAGATA
This sequence comes from Mastigoproctus giganteus, assembly GCF_048544385.1. Lineage (NCBI taxonomy): Eukaryota > Metazoa > Arthropoda > Arachnida > Uropygi > Thelyphonidae > Mastigoproctus > Mastigoproctus giganteus. The sequence goes on along the minus strand of NC_143580.1, from coordinate 212,059,820 downwards.
AGGAGAGAGACACTCCTGTTGTTCTGTGTCAGTATGTAGTCTTTTCTACTGTGTGTCATGGTAAGTTTCATTTAATTTAAAGTATGATAATCAGAAGGCAATTGTCAAATTCCATGTTTTTCTTCTTTTAGCCCAGGGGAAAAATCACGCTTTCACCCAGATTTCCAACCCTCACCTTTGGAGGCAGGAGAGGTGAAAATCAGTGACCAAGCAATCAGAACAGTAGGAGAGCATTAATGTTGCTAGCAGAGGTAACAGTAATGTTACAAGCAGAGAAGAAGTTATGAAAATCTAGTACTTACACTAGAAAGATACTAGTAAATCACACTAGGAAAACCACTTAGAAACTCTCTTAGCACTCGGGGCCAAGTCACACAGGCTGTGCAGTTTTGATAAGCTGAGCTGGTATGCTGAAACAAACAGGGTCTGCCACATAGTGGTGTGACGATATAAGAGCATAACTATCCAGAAAGTCAAGGTATTACATGGGATTCAGTATTCCAGTAACAACAACCAACAGTCCAAACCCAAACTGAAATGAACAACCCCATGATGACAGCAACTCTGCCAAACTTCAGAGTTGGGATAACACACTGCTAATTAACATTCTCTGGTCTGCCAGATTCCAATACAGCCATCAGATCAGAAAACCATCTACCATGATTCACCACTCCATAACACAGATTTCCAGTGTTCCAGGCAGAGGCGTGCCGAGGGCTAGGCAAACTAGGCTCTTGCCTCAGGTTTAAAAGCTTAAAATCAAAAAGAAAGATTAAATAATTCCCAACATTTTTGATTTTATGTTTTGATTATTCCAATCCGTTTATCATCTTGCTTTTTCAATACAAAAATTTTTGTCACGTCACTGTACAAATACTGAGCTCTGCATGCCAGTGTTATCTGGAGCACCACCAAAGTTGTCGCACTACTGTTTGTCATTTTTATAACTTCAATTACTCATTTCCTGGTAGAGTTATCGTCAACGCCATCGAGCCTAAATGCTCTACCTCTACGGAAGATACACAATTTAATTGTAATATATTATTGTTAATTTATTAAAGAAATAGTTTATTTATAATTAAAATTATTTTAATTTGTGACATTTTTGATGAAACATTTTATAATAATATTGTTATTATTTTTGAAATGAATGATGCATAAATAAATGTTATATATTTTATAATAAATGCTTTATGAGAATAAAAATCACTTTAAACAGTTTTTATTTTACTTTTTTGTCATCCTTTTACCTTTATTAAAATGTGTACCAGAAATGTTTTTTAAATAAGTCTTTTTTTTTTTTTTTATTAAAAAAAATTTTTTTTAATATTTTAGGGGAGGGCCAAATTTTTCATTCTTGCCTCAGGTACTAAAATGGCTCCGCACAGCCCTGGTTCCAGGAACCAATTATGATGGGCTATGAAAAATGTGCAAATTGACACTGTTTGTTGTGTAATGTGATGTTTCATCAGCCAAAAAAAACCCTTCCATACCCTCACCTATCCATACCTTCCAACAGTTTATTTGGCTCTTCCTTGAATTTATTCAAACTATCCACTTCTACAACACGAGATGGAAGTTTGTTCCAGCAATCAACAACCCGCTGGCTAAAGGCAAACTTCTGCACATTTATTATGCAACCATCCTTCCTCGATTTGAATTTATGCCCCCTTATGTGAAGTCCGAGTAAGAGGAAGAATCCCATCAGCACTGAGCTTGCTAAACCCATCAGATCACCTCATAGGTGCTTTAGTCTTCAGATACCACAATTTGCAGAACTGAAGCCTTTCTTGGTAAGAGTGCTTCTTTGTTCTCCTCATTACTCTTCTGAGTACTCATTCCAGCAGCTCTACATCCTTCCAAAAATGAGGCTCCAGGCCTATAGGTAGTACTCAAGATGTGGCCTGACCACTGCCTTATACAAAGAGATAATCACCTCTATCTCTGCTAGAAAAATTCCTGTATATCATTGACAAAACCTCATGAGTTGTCCTGACAGCCTATCTGCACTGCTCAGGGAACTTCGTATCTGACTCATTAATCTCTGAATACTGCTACCCATATGCAGTACTTTGCATTTGTCAATTTTAAACCTCAATTGCCATTTTCAGCCCTGATGTTTCCATTTGATAATTATATCAGCCACCATTGATCTATTGCATTTTTGCTGCAGTGGCACAAACAGATTGACTACTAGTGTAGCATCCTGTGATGACTCCCCATTGGAAGTCACTAAGCTAAACCATCTATTGTATTTTGCTAATCTGCTTATTTCTACTACAAATGTAGTTGGTTTTATGTGGATGGAGGGCATGGCTCATTTTAACCAAATCCCAGAGTATTCAGATACTTTTGCCCACATAATATGTTGACAAAAACATTTTTTGTTAAGTCTGACACCATTTCGTGCTAAAACAATGATGCCTATTTACTCACTAATGGACAGATCTTTCTGAAATGTCCATCTAGGTAGTGGCATACACTACAAATAAATAGCAAAATCCTTCTGCTTAAGGAAACTTTATGGACACGCTTCACAATATGGGAGTAATGTACATATACACAAATAAGGCTTTTCCCAACTCATATACCTTAATGTTTTATAGCTATTATATGGCTGAACCATTTGCTCTAATTTACTTCAATTTTATATAGTTTTTTTTAACTAAAATTCCCAGAAGGGTAATTTTGATTAAAATCGGGAGATAAATTTATATGAAAATACTAAATTCATTTATAAATTTTACTGAAATAAAAATAACAGTAAATTTTTCTTACAGTAACTTCTGAGTCCTTGAATGCTTCCACCCTTGCTCGGTGATAAGTAATCCTACGATTACTATAGAATGGAGCTATAACTAACATTCCAATTTGAATATTTTCAACCTAAAAAAAATTTATATATATATATACATATATTAAAATGTATTTGGAATAGCAAGACATTTCAGTAGTTTAACATAGCCAATGAGTAGCATGGAATTTGCATCCTGCCCCCGCCCACAAAAATATATTTTCTACAAAGATTTTATAATGTACTCTTTGGCACCTTTCAAATAAATTCCCAGTGATGGGTCATTGGAAATAAACTCAACATAAGTAGTCAAAATGCTCTCTTCCCAGATCACCCTATTCATGTGTAAAAAGGATAATTTGCACTAGTGATGCTGCTCACTACTTCCCTCACCCATAGGGACATTTATAGAGATGAGAAGACACGAAACCATATTACAAAATTAAAGGAAAGGGGACTACTGCCATTATGATCATAATATTTGAAAGTTAAAAGAAAAACTTTGTATTTATCCAAAAACAAAATTTTTTTCAGGGAGAAGTATCCATAACATCTATGTTCATGCATTTTAAGAGACAGATATTCCTCCTCATTTCAATATTCTTCTTTCAGAATTTTACAGTTGCTGAGAGGTTAAATTAAATGATTATTTAAAATATTAAGAATGTTTAATGTCTTGTATTACATTTTCTATCACAAAAATACAAAAAAAATTCAGAATTATTGCTTACAGACTAAAAGATTAAATCAAAACGTTCTAAGACTGAATTTGTTAAAAATCTCAACATCAAGTAAAAACTTATTTGGAACATTACAGTAGAGAGCATTTTGGTTGCATATATACAAAGGTTTATTTATTATTTGTCATTTGATGACAAGTAATTTCATATCATCAATTTTAAGAATTTCTCTTTCTGAACAGATATCCACAATCTATAAAAGTTTGCTTTTTGATTGTGGATATCTGTTAATAAATGTTCAAAATAGATGTCGCATATGGCATGAGAAACCTTTCATGTCAACAAAAGAGAAACTTGCCTCCCAATGATGTTAGAAGAACTATTTGGACTGATCATCAAATGACACAGCCTCTCAAGTTGGAATATAATATGATCGTTACCAAACCAGTATAACTGATATTTTAAGCATAAAAAATTAATCTAATTAAATTATTCTTTTTCCTTTGACAGATATGCTGGATATCTTTACATAATGCATATACACCGATGAGTCAAAACATTATGACCAGCGAGTCATTATGCAAATCGAAGCAACTGCAGGTGAACTACGCTGCGGGTCGGGACACAGTATAAAAAACACCTGATACTGAGCTCCATTAATCAGTGTTACTCTTTTCTTCACATGGGAATGGTAGCAGATTTAAATGAGTTTGACAAAGGCCAAATTGTAATGGCCAGACTAGGTCAGAGCACATCCGAAACGGCATGGCTGGTGGGGTGCTCACAGTAGCCATGGTTAGTACCTACCGAAAGTGGTCCAAGGAGGGGGAACCCATGAACCACCAGCGAGATGTTGGACCATGGCTCACCGATGCTCGAGGTGGGCGAAGGCTCTTCTGGATGGTACATGGCAACAGAAGGGCGATTGTGGCGCAACTCGCCGGTAATTGGAATGCTAGTGATGGGAGTAATGTGTCCCAATACACAGTACATCGAACCCTGCTGAAAATGGGGCTGCATAGCCGCAGGCTGCTCCGAGTGCCCACGGTCCACCAGCAACAGTACCTACAATGGGCATGTGAGCACTGAAATTGGACCTTGAGTGATTGGAAGGTTGCCTAGTCTGATGAATCACGTTTCAAGCCAGTGGCGGCGATGTTGTTCTTTGGGCGATGTTCTGCTGGAATACCCTGGGTCCAGTCATCCATGTGCCGGGCACTCTGACATCTACCACCCACCTAAACATCATTGCTGACCAGGTATACCCTTTTCCTGGCAACGGTCTTCCCCTCTGGCGGTGCTGTCTTTCAGCAGGATAATGCGCCATGCCACACCACCCAGATTGTTCGAGACTGGAACATGAGGAAGACTTCAAGGTATTGCCCTGCCCTCCAAATTCTCCAGACATCACAATCCCATCGAGCATCTGTGGTTTGTGCTGAAACAGCAACTCCGAGCTGCGGCATCACAGACCTTACAGGAGTTAGAGAATCTGCTGGTTACATGTTGGTACCACATACCACAAGACACATTTAACATTCCTGCCTGGGAGGAATGTAAATCATTTATTAGTAGGAAAAATAAAGGAAGAAAGAAAGACAGACTATGGAATGATAGAAAGTCTTGCTAATGCTCCAAGAAAATATATTGTTCCTGAAGGAATCCAGGGAGATGCGTCCATTCAGGGAGAGGAAAGGAAACTAGTTATATTTATTATTATTTTTTTTTTTTTATTATTTCATCATTATTTCATTATTATTATTTATTTTATATACTTTATTTTATATTTTATTGAATGATAATTAAAACCTCAATGTATACAAAATAGCTGTACATATATATGTTATCAGAGGGTACATACAGTAGACTAAGGAGCTGATAGTATAGGGTGAATAAAAAGGAATTAAGAGTTTCAGACGTAATGTGTGCTAGATTAAATTTGCAACTTAAGTCACTATTTACAATTTTGTATTTAACCCTTCAACTAAGAGTAATAGAGTGTTACATCTGATCCACACTACTCTATGGCTGCAAGACTTGGACATTAAAGAAAGCAACAATTAAGAAATTGGAGGCATTCAAGATGTACACATATAGAAGAATATTACGTATTCCATGGACAGCTAAAATTACAAATGTGGAAGTATTGAGATCAGTCAGCAGAGAAAGGAAAGTGCTGTCTCTAATCAAGAAACGAAAAACTTATTTTTTTGGTCACATTATGAAACATCAAGAAGAATATGCAGTGCCACAAATCATTCTGACTGGAAGAATTAATGGTAAGAGGAAGAAGAAGAATATCACGGCCGGATAATTTGAAGGAATGGACAAGCAAAACTGTGGAACAATTATTTCATGATGTTTACAACAGATGCTGATGATAATTTAACCCTATTGTTTAACTGTGTGTATAGCAGTACAGTAAACCCCCGCTATTCGCAGTATCTGTATTCGCGGTTTCGCGATCGCCGATTTAATATAAAATGAAACCTAAAAAAATGTGAATTTTAAAGCGCCGTGAATATTTTCCGCCATAAAAAACATGGGCGTGGCTAAAATTATCTTTCCCAGTCAAAACAGCGCTCAGTGGGTGGGGGGAGAGGGGTGACAAAATCGCGAGCGTGGATGTTTCTCGCTAATCCTTGTTCAGTGTGTTATGCGTTTGTCATGGAAGGTTTCGTCGTTTGCTTTTAATTTATATGCTTATAAATTGAATAAATTTATCAATTTATAAATTGATATGCTTACAAAAATGATAAATCTACCGTTTTGCAGTGTAAAACAGACTTTTTTAAGTGTGTTAACGGAAGAAAGTGACTTTATTGTGGACAAGTTCTTTCTAACCCCTACAAAAATATGGCTACGAATCAAAAGAGAAATGTGAAAATATCAAAGAAGGTGATGACATTAGTGAATAAAATTGAGTTATTAGACAAAATTTCTAATGATGAAAGTGTCTTCTCAGTGGAAAAACATTATAAAATCAATGAGTCAACGGTACGATCAATCAAAAAATCAGAAGAAAAAATCTGCCGTAGTGTCCGTGAAAACGCGCTAATTGCTTCAAAAATTTGCTCTGTAACTCGTGATGTTAAATTAGAAAAAATAGAAAAAGCTTTAAATCTGTGGATAGAAGACCGAACTCAAAATAAAATTCCGTTAAGTTCACTCATTCGCGAAAAGGCAAAACTCCTTTATCAACACTTTAGCGAAACTGGTGATAGCACTGGCGGGATGTTTTTTTTGCTAGCAAGCAAAGGCACTGGTTTGAAAGATTTGTTTGAAATTTCTAATAAATATTACATTTAATATTAAATTGTTTCTTATTTTCATTTCGATGTCATATGCTTGCATTTCACTATGTATCGTCTATGTACATAGTCATATTATGAAGGTACATATAATACATACATAGACAAAATTTTAGACTAGTTTTTCTTATATATTTCATACTTTGGAACGGAACCCCTTTATTACTATGGGAGCCATAACTCAGTATTCGCGTTTTCGGTATTCGCGGCATTTCTCAGGAACGTAACCCCCGCGAATAGCGGGGGTTTACTGTAATTGTTTTTATTAAAATGGTTGTACTTTCATAAAGTGTTCAGTAAGTTGATTTTTCAGCTTCTACTTACTGTTACATTCATCCTAGAATCTGATGAATCTGATTCATCCTAGAATTTGAGACACAAAGCAGTTGGATAGCACGTTTGTTATTCATTCTCTAGTTGCATTAGGGTGGAATGCTGATTAAACATAATAATATCATAAAAAAAAAAAGGGGGGACAAGTACAAACCCTTGCTTCTTCAGTCATAGCTGATATACCTTAGGGAAAATGGCTTAACCTTATACTTTAATCCTTGATCTAATTTCAGTGCTATAAGCAAAGAAGCACAGATGATACATGTGTTCAATCTGTTATAGCCTCTAAATACCACAAATGATTTATTTTTGTCTGGAGTCTGTAAATTGACCTGTAATAATACCACAAAAAAGGCGTTAGGTTGACAAAGATTGATTATGAGATCTCACTGATTAAGAGAGTAAAACAATATAGGATTGCAGGAGTATTTTAATTTTATTTAAAGAAGGTAATGAATGGTGACAAGGATTTTTCATGCATGTGAATACAATATAGGAAAGAATGCATCAGATAGGGCCCGTGCATAATGGACGTGGGAAAATCCTAGATACCCTGTAATTATCAATAAACTTTCCAATCTCATATCAACATTGGGAAGGTATGTACAAGTTCTTACTGTTTGATATAATTTAAAACAGCCAATATAACAATGCTTAATGAAGCAGTATTTCTTTAATAAAATTTAAGAAGTACATGTTTAAGAATTATAGATTTAAGAGATCTTATTTTAACATCAAACATTAAGCAGTTCAAAATCTGTTTATTGCAGAAGATTGTAATGTTACTGCTGTAATACAGAAACCAATGTCTAAACAACTGAGACAGTAGGCTGTCTGAGACAATTGTACACGGGGTTTCTAAAAAGTAAGGTAACACATTTTTTTCTCTCGATGATGTTTAATAATACGAAGTTGAATTACACACCAAGAAATAAGTGATCATGCACTACTTCTCCACAAGGTCTCCAGTTTTATTGATGCACTTATCCCAACGATGGATCAGTTTATCAATATCAGTACTGAAGAAGTTCGTGCCCACATGCAGTAACCAATATTGCACCGCCTGATGATCTTCCTCATCCATGGTGAAATGCTTTCCTGAAAGGTGTTTTTTCATAGGGTCGAACAAATGGAAGTCTGAAGGCACTAACCAAGTCTGGGCTGTAGGGTGGATGTGACAGAGTTTTACAACAATTACGGTGCAACCACTTATCAGTGGTGTGGGCAGTGTGTGGAGTTGCACTGTCTTGCAACAAAATCACGCCGCTTGTCAGGAGTCCTGGTCATTTGCATTGAAAGTTGGCTTTCGGTTTAAAAGTAAAGCTGTGCATTGATTGTTCCTCCCTTCGGCAAGAAATCCACCAACAGAACGCGTTGGCAATCCCAGAACACTGTGCCATGATTTTTCAGATGCTGGGAACAGTTTTGAATTTTCTGCGCACAGGAGATTGTGGATGTTTCCAGGTCATGGAGTCTTGTTTGCTCTCCATAAAGTGATGAAAGTCCTCTCCTTTTTCGCCGTATCACAACAGGTTCTCCAGACACATCCCCATGTGTTTTGCTTTGTCCTCCTCTGACCATTGTCAGGGCACCCAGTGGCAGCACACCTTTCAAAAGCCAAGGCCATCGTGAACAGTCGACTTACTCACGTTCACTATTTGTGCAATTTCACACAGTTTCACTTGGCTGTTTTCAAGAACGATGCCCTTAATGTGCAAAATGTTGTCTTCTGTCTTGCTCGATGAAGGCCCGTCCGCCCGATGTCAATCTTCAATGTCAACATGGCCTGCTTTAAATTCATTACACCAAAAACACATCTGCTTCTTTGTCATCACTTTTCGCCATACACAGCAACCAGTTCACGGTGAATGTCACTAACCAAGTGACATTCCCTTTTGCTTGCAAAAAGCAAATAACTTCACGAACACCTGTTTTGGCCCACACTCGCACGGTAACCGCCATTTTGCAACTGGAATCTGCTGAGGCAACAGTATCGCAACACTGCACTGGCAGTCTTTTTGAACGTTATTAATGTGCCTATCTGTCCACCACATTTCATCTCATTCCTTTTCACCATTATTAAGAAAAAAAAATAATAAAATGTGCTACCTTACTTTTCGGAAACCCATTGTACTTTCCTTTGTATATACAGTAGCAGGCAAAAATTATAAATTTCTGCTCTCTAGAGTGAATAAATAAATGTCCTCTTAAAGTGAATTTTCTTATAAACTGTTAAAATACTGTATTAAATTGATTTATTTATTAAAAAGTTAAGAGAGATGCTCTGTCACCCAAACATGTTCTTATCATGACCAACGTTCCAAGCATTTTCTTAAAAAAAAAAAAAATTATAAAGTAATAATATTAAGAACATGGCTGTTGTGACATTTTGTTGGTTTATGATGTGCTTTAATTAACACATTGCATGATGGAAGTGTTTGACATAAAGTATAAAAGATTCTTAAATGTAATCCTTGCTCAATTCATGGTGCCAGACATGGTTTCTTAGTGTTTACTTGTTTCATAGCTTCTTTGCAGCAATTTTCTGTTCCATAATATGTCAGTAGTTTACTGTAGGGTTTAAATCTGGACTCATCAGAGAAGATTAAAGACTCTCACAGGTTTTTTTTTAATGAAAGCCCAAACACGACAAATATTAGAACCCATAATAATTAGTATATTATGGGTTGAAAGCTGAGAAGACAGAAAATACCAGTTGATATCAGATTTGAATTTCTGTTGAATTTAATTTTCAAGATATACATATGAAGGAAGGTTCCCCCAGAAAGCAGAAGTACAAGGGATAAAGAGAAAAGGTTGGTTCTGTGAGTTGCGTGCTAGAGAGTGAATGAATGCTGACTGGATGTGGCATACATTCAGTGATTTAGAAGAGTGTGGGGGCATGGGGGGGTTAAAAAGCCAGTTCAGAACAGTCCCATGGGGATATTTACAAAAAAAAGCACATGACAAAAACTGAACTTCTATGAGACAGAGTGGAGAGACTATAAGAAATGGATCATTAATTAACCTGACCCTCTTTTGTGGAGTCTAGAAGCTTGAGAGGTTTTGAGAGCACCAAACCAGATGTGGGAACAATACTCCATGGTAGGGCAGTTCTGAGATTTTACCTCATTGAGTACAATGAGGTGGAAAATAGTGTGCTATCACCAGCAAAACTATGGACAGGATTTCCTGTCAATGGAAGAAGATTTTAATACAAAGAGGAAAAGAGTGGGAGAAAGAACTGAACCTTGGGAACACCAGCATTAATAAGTTAGAAGACAGAGAATCATCTAAGATACAGTCAAACAGAAAACTAGATATTCGTTGCAAAAAACAGTTGTCGTGAGATGGAAGCTCATTCAAAAACAGTCAAAAGCCTTAAAATTATCAATAGTAACTGCTTGAATTTTGCCAAACTTTTCCATTAAATTTGTCCATATTTGCATATCATAAACCAATACAAATGGGTCAATGATGGCAGATTCAATATTGGTGCACACTGTTGAGATGGAAAGCTTTGGGACAGTTAGAGATGGCAATTGATGGATTCCCCCATTAGTTTAGAAAGAGCGTGGTAACTACAATGGGACAATAACTGGAAGGGAGGGATTTTTCATCCTTTTTTAGGCACTGGCTGGATGTGGCAAATTTACATACTATCAGTGACATAAGAAAGTGTAAAAACGTAACAGAAACAGGATAAAGCTCGGGCACACTGGTTCTGAGGACAAGTGATGTGCCATCAGGACCAAGCTTTTCTGGCATTAAGACCTAAATTCTTCTATCATCCTTCTGTCAGTAAACCAAACAGAAAACTAAAATGGAGATAATGAGTGGAGTGCACTGCGTATGGTAGGAGGTAGTTTACCAACACTGTCGATAAAAGAGTTAGAAGAAAACAAAGGATTGTCAACTGTCCAACTGGAATGTTCTGTAGCCCAAGTTTTTCCTAATGGATTTAACCAATAAGAACCACTCGTGATAAGCATTTGCCAGACAGTTCTTTGACATCAGTGTGTTTCTCCCACATAGCTTTTAGGTTTCTGGAGCTTGCACAATGATAAAGTTTGTTCTGTGCTGTGGTACTAGCCAGCTTCAGCATTTCCACTGTGACATTTCTTTTTAAGAAATCAACACACAAGACTGATTAAATGAAAATTCTGAAAAATATAGTGACTAGAAAAACTCTCCTTATTGAACTTATTATATTATATCAATAATTACACATTTCTTTCTCAGAGGTAACTGCTTATATGCCATACCTCTGCTGAATAAAAATAAATGGAACAGGCTAGTGGGTGGAAGTCTTATAGACAAGGATAACCAAAACACATCTATTAAACAACCTGCAAATGATGCAATAACATATTAATATTACAGTATGAGAAAATGTCTTCAAATGTCATAATTTAATTGCAGGAAGATACCAGTGAAATAAACTTTAAAGCAAGGAAATGATGCAATTTTTCTACTATATATATCTATGCCCTATATCAGGGGTGGCCAACAAGTTGATCACGGCTTTAATTTCGGTTGATCATGATGAATTTTAAATATATATAAAAAATAGACTAGTCAAAATCTAAATGTTATTATTATGCGTCCCACTGCATATGCTTATTACAAATCCATTGAACCACATGTCTACTTTTGTCTCCACGCAGCTACTAGGCTTGTCTAGTGAAAATTCACACAGCTACGTTGTGGAGAGAATACTGTATGTGTCTAATTCTTATTTAGCTTACT